>NC_141873.1:331261042-331579792 GCF_056163025.1 Triticum urartu | reverse complement strand
TTATTTTCCTGCAAAAGGTGGAAGGGTATAAACTGAACCTTAGGTCTCTTTGCTTTGTTGGGGAGGCTTGACTTCTTGAATTCCATATGCATGTCCCCAGGTTGAGGAAACAGTGTTCCATCCTCATCTGAGCTTGTCTCCTCCCTCTCCCTAGGATAATAGTATTCCTCTTCCTCCGAGGTCCAGCCATAATGCTCCACATCCCCATAGGACTTGGGGTTTGCAACAAAATCAGCAACATAGCTCTCACCATCAGAGTCTTGGGATGACATATTTTCAGATCTATCAGGAAAACAACAAGAGAAGAAAATAGAAGATTTCTCCATGATACGGTGGTCAATAGGTTCGGGGGTGGTATATAAAGATTTTTTTATCTTGGGGACCAAGCAAACTGTAGAAAAACGGAGTCCAGAAGGTACCCAAGGTGGGCACAACACCCACCTGGGCGCGCTTGGCAAGCCAGGCACGCCCAGGTGCCTTGTGCCCACCAGGGTGCACTTCCTGGTAGTTTCTTATTTTCCTAAAAAAATATTCCAAAACTGACAAAAAATATTTTTGCAGATTTATCAGAGTCCGTTTACTTACCGTATCACGTACCTCCTCTTTTTGACGATTCTGGAGTGTTCCAAAAGGACTCGTTTATGTGTTCTTCTGGTGTCATAGTTTGGATAATATTACTTTCAACATTAATGGGCATACCTGAGATATAATGTTCTCTTTGTTGCCCATTAACAACCTTCAGGTTAGTACCTTCAGCATTATTTATTTTGATAGCTCCAGACTGATAAACCTCCTCTATACATAGGGTCCTTCCCATTTTGAGAGGAGTTTTCCTGCAAAGAATCTGAAACAAGAGTTGTACAAAAGAACATATTCTCCAACTTTAAACTCACTCTTTTGGATTCTTTTATCATGACATCTTTTAACTTTTTCTTTAAATAACTTGGCATTTTCATAAGCTTGGGTTCTCCATTCATCTAAAGAGCCAATATCAAACAACCTCTTTTCACCGGCAAGTTTAAAATCATAGTTGAGTTCTTTGATTGCCCAATATGCTTTATGTTCTAACTCAAGAGGCAAATGACAAGCTTTTCCATATACCATTTTATAAGGAGACTGTCGGTGTTAAAACCGACGGATCTCGGGTAGGGGGTCCCGAACTGTGCGTCTAGGTGGATGGTAACAGGAGGCATGGGACATGATGTTTTACCCAGGTTCGGGCCCTCTTGATGGAGGTAAAACCCTATGTCCTGCTTGATTAATATTGATGATATGGGTAGTACAAGAGTAGATCTACCACGAGATCAAGGAGGCTAAACCCTAGAAGCTAGCCTATGGTATGATTGTTGTCCGTCCTACGGACTAAAACCCTCCAGTTTATATAGACATCAGAGAGGGCTAGGGTTACACAGAGTCGGTTACAATGGTAGGAGATCTACATATCCATATCGCCAAGCTTGCCTTCCATGCCAAGGAAAGTCCCTTCCGGACACGGGACGAAGTCTTCAATCTTGTATCTTCATAGTCCAGGAGTCCGGCCGAAGGTATAGTCCGGCTATCCGGACACCCCCTAATCTAGGACTCCCTCAGTAGCCCCTGAATCAGCCTTCAATGACGACGAGTCCGGCGCGCAGATTTTCTTCGGCATTGCAAGGCGGGTTCCTCCTCCAAGTACTTCATAGAAGATTTTGAACACAAAAGTAGTGTCCGGCTCTGCAAAATAAGTTTCCACATATTGCCATAGAGAGAATGATATTTACACAAATCTAATCTGCTGACGTATTGTGTAGCGTGACATCACACCACGGCCAAGTCTTTATTCGAATCATTTTACTGTTCCACCTCAGCGCGTTTAGTGAGGCTGTTTTCTTGGCACGTCTTGTCAAAGCAGAGATCGTGTCCCCTTATTCCGAGATTCTCATCAATACGTGCGTGGGTAACCCAACCGCGCCATTGATTACGGCGCTTGGGAGATAAGCGAGTTTTACCAGGCTGGTGGGGACGCATAGTCACGTCCGCCCATATAAGGGGATAAGGATCCACCTTTTCATCCACGCCTTCTTCCTCCTTTGCCTATCCATTTCCGCGCACTCGAGCTCCAGCGCCCAAGTCCGCACACCCCACCTCAACCTTCTCCAGCCATGTCCGGATCGGGAGGCAAGTGGATGGTCTCCTCCGTTACGGAGGGACACATCTAAAGACTGAGGAAGGCCGGATACTTGTCTAACGACATTGCGCACCGGCTTCCCAAAGAGGGGAAGCTCATCCCCACCCCTAGGCCCCATGAGAGGGTGGTGCTCCTCCCTCATTTCCTCCACGGACTGGGCTTCCCTCTCCACCCATTTGTCCGGGGGCTCATGTTCTACTATGGCCTGGATTTCCACGATCTGGCCCCGAACTTTGTCCTCAACATCTCGGCGTTCATCGTCGTGTGCGAGGGTTTCTTCCGCATCCACCCCCATTTTAGCCTATGGCTCAAGACTTTCAATGTCAAGCCGAAGGTGGTGCACGGCACCCAGGCGGAGTGCGGAGGCGCCATGGTGGGAAAGATGCCCAAGGTCCTATGGCTCGAGGGCTCCTTCGTGGAGTCCCTAAAGGGGTGGCAATCGGGATGGTTTTACATCACCGAGCCGCGCGACCCTGAATGGGTCGCAGCCCCCGAGTTCCGATCCGGACCCCCTACGCGGCTCGCCTCCTGGAAACAAACGGGCCTGTCGTGGGGTAAAAAAGGAGAGCTGACCGGACTCCAAACATGCGTCCAAACCCTGGTGGACACGAAGCTCAAACTTGTCAACGTAGTCCAGGTTATGCTCATCCGCCGGATCCTCCTGTGTCAACAACGGGCTTTCAACCTGTGGGAGTTCGACCCGGTGCGGCACCAAACTCTGAGCAGGCTCTTCGACACGACATACGAAGATGCCTGGAAGGTGCTTTTCAAGGGCGCCGAGGCCCCCGCATCCGCTACCGAGGATCGCAGATTCAGCATGCAGTGTCACGCTCGTGCGGTAAGCTGTTTTTACCTTTTACAGGGTATTAGTTTTTCATGGTTTAACTCCATGAGGGATCTAAGCTCCTTTACCTTTGACATGATTGGCAGGAGACGTCCGGACAGATCAACTATCCGGCTCCTTTGCCTGAAGGCCCAGCGGACGCTCGCTTGGCGAAGCTGCTGGTTTCGGCACCCTATGTGGTGCCGGAGAAGAAGGCCAAGAAGAAGGCCACGGGGACTCGAAAGAGTGCCCGGCGCCAGGAGGTGTCGGATTCATCATCCGATGACTCCAAGCTGCACTCCTCCCATGAAGACGAGGAGGAGGAAGAAGAGACCTCTCCCCCTCCAGCAGGGGGAGGGAAGAAAAGGAAGGCCGCCCCAACTGGGGAGGCCGAAGGGTCCAAGAAGGGGAAGACCCCTCCTCCGGACTACTCCACCAACGCCGACGATGGCGAAGAGGAGTGGCCGCACAGGGCCAAGCCCCTGGCGAGATCGTAAGTATCCGGATACCAGAGTGATTCATAGTATTCCCCCATTGCACAGCTTTTCCTTACGTCGAACATGTCTATGCAGTCCGCCCAAGGCCGGGCTCGACGAGTCATCGAGCGGCTCCCTGGATTCCTCAGATGTGAATTCGCTTCCGGCAGCTACCTCCCCCCACCCTACGGACGACGCCGAGGTGTCATCCCAACAGGTTCCAAGCCAGGAGGAGGTGGTCCTGGAGGCGCCGCAAGGCGACCTCCCGGACTCCAGGCGTGAAGGGGATAGAACCCCCAAGGGCTCTAAGTCCGGCTTTGAGCTGGACACCGCGCCAGAACCTTCAACGGTTCCGGACTCCGGTAGGCAGCCTCCTTCCAAGAGGAGCAAGCCTACTGACGGTGTCCTGGACTAGGGGGTACTCAACATGTCATCTCCCGATTTGATAGATTGGGCCGAGGAACCCCATGGCCGTATACTCATGGGCCAGTTCGGACAACTGCCGCATACAAGGAAGATTCCACAAGACTTGGCGATCAAGACAAGGACTTCTCCCCACTGGCGTATTCGGCTAGGACTCTTGTTAACCTAGGCCTCTGGTGCATTATATAAACCAGGGCCAGGCTAGTCGATAGATCATATATACAAACAATCATACCATAGGCTAGTTTCTAGGGTTTTAGCCTCTACGATCTCGTGGTAGATCTACTCTTGTACTACCCGTATCATCAATATTAATCAAGCAGGACGTAGGGTTTTACCTCCATCAAGAGGGCCCGAACCTGGGTAAAACATCATGTTCCTTGCCTCCTGTTACCATCCGGCCTAGACGCACAGTTCGGGACCCCCTACCCGAGATTCGCCGGTTTTGACACCGACATTGGTGCTTTCATTGAGAGTTCCGCTGTGTGATCGACAAAAGGATCGATGGCTCGCCTGCAGATCAACTACGACTTCGGCGTCTTCGTCACCAATTCAACTGGTCACCTTGGTTCGACCAAGAATTGCGCCCCATGTTCGGATCACCATGTTCGGACAAGGGCCTTCATCAAACATCAACTCCGATCTCTATCAAGATCACGGAGGAATCATCTATGGAGCTCGGGGGCTCAACGTCAATATTGCCCTCAAGCGACCATGCTGTTTTTTTGGACAGCGAACTCGTATCTGCCGCCACCACCTCCTCGAGTATCTCCTTGATGATCGCCCTGGTGGAATTGTGCGGAATTGATTCTATAACAACCCTGGAAAATTTCATCGAGTTCCGTTGGAGGAATCTCTGGCAATCCACGATATACCGGAGCCCTGTCAAATCTGGATGGGAATTTGGATGAGTTTAGTGCGTGGTGTCCAGCTTCTAGCTCGGACGTCCTTTGGAAGATCCAACCATTGATCGGCTGCGGAATTCCTATATCTACCACCTCTCAAAATTTCAGCTCGATCCGACCGTCCAAACTCCGGGAACCTTCCGATTAGTGCATCACTTTTCGGATCTGTTTTCTGCGCGAAAACGAATCCGACCCGAGTTCATCTTTTTTATGAACGGGATTTCGGACATCCCTTTTGAAGGAAGTTTTGTATGGGGTATTGTGTTTTGTTCCCGAACACATCCCACTAACTTTAAGATCTTTTGAACATGATCTTCAACATCATGCTGGTGTCAAACCAGTCCGGCAATATTATTCCACGGCTACCGACCTGCGCTAGACGCGGCGTCACTTTGTTGAGCCGAGCTCAACTTCTTCGGATCATCATCTCGGCAAGCCGAACAAGAGTCCGGCATCACGAACGATAAATCATCACCAACATCGCCGCCCCACGGATTACACGTGGCGGGCATACCGGCATCGTCGCACAGTCGCTTCATCAAGCCGGCATCGACTACGTCATGGCCGCACTATTGCTTCTTCAAGCTGGTGTCCATCACGCCGACCTACTTCGACTCATCAGCTGACATCGAGGCTGGACCGGGGGCTTCGCCATCTCTTCATCAACCTACTCCGGACACTTCGGCGTCACTAGCCAACCAGCTCCGTCACGTTAGCTGGGCCGAGGGCTTTGCCTCGGCGAGCCAACCTTTACCAGCATTGCCATGCCGTCGTTTTATCGCCCATCAGGCATTGGGTGTGCCGAGCGAGTCCCAATTTTGGGAATCACCTTCCTTCGGATTGCTACAACAAATAAACCAGGTGCTATTAATCCCAGTATTTTTTGCTTGTTTGGGTTCATTTTTCCCAAGGAATTATTACTCTGGTTTGTCCATGATATGTACACAGGTCTATAAAATGGTGACCGCATTAACGAAGGTCGCGTGGTGGTTCGATCAGTTTCCGTACATAGTCCGGCGAACGCCGCATCCGGAGCTCGGACCGACCTGTGAATTCAGACTTTGCCACGCCTTTACTACATCACGCCGATGCCCTGCATCGACATTGACTTCGGCGCCAGGCCATATTTCTTCTATTCCTCACTTTGCATAAATTATTTATTATGCAACATTTTTTTAATTATCATTATTACCATTATCTCCGGTTTGCACTATTTTTTGTGCACAGGAAAATGATCCAGGGACTTCGGCGTCACTCTGCCAGTCTGCATTGACCGTGCTATGTCACCACTTCGGCGTGTCGAGCTCTCCGCTCCACCACCTCGGAACCAGCTTGGGGGACGGAACCTTGCCCCGCATCAAGCTCGGACCGCGTCATCAATACCGAACACATTAACCAGCTAAGTCGCTTTGATGCTCAAAGCTTTAATTTCTAACTTGTGTTCGGTTCGACCAAGCATTATACTTTTTTGGAAAAAAAGTTGCTTGTAAAAAATTTCATTGTCCAAACTTTGTTTGTGACGCATAAATTCAAATACCCAATTCATTTGGGGCTTCCTCCATGAAGCTTTTCCACTTGCATATGATTATACTTGTACGGCTTCATTCCTTGTTCGTGTATTACGCCACAATATGCACCATATTGACTTAAGCGATTTGCAAGCTGGGTTGCCTCGCTCCTGTGTTTACCCCTACGTTCCCGATTGTTCGGCTAGGGAGTAAAGGGAACACCTCTGCGATTGTCATGATCGGGTCGCCCGAGCCGGACCTCAGACTGGGTGAAGCCGAAAGCTAGCGCTCTTATAGTTTTCAATGATGGTCGGCACACAACGGAACTCATGAGTACAAAAAATCTATTGCACAATTCTCATAATAACAATGAGCACCGAAGAAAGGTATCGGTGGGGGTACTATTTTCTTCGAAGATGCTTCTTACACTTCACGGTAATATAGCATAAGTTCCTTGAGCGCGCTTTGTCTGTTACAGCCTTATGGCCTGATTGCCTGGTTATTGGAAACACCGTTGATATTCTCGACCGATGGAGTACATAACACTTTTCGGTCCTTGACCGAAGAGGGAGAAGCTGACGGTCGGTTAAGACGCGTTTAAAGTTCGGTTGAACATAGATATGATATAAGTACTTCGGTACATGCAATCATTCTTCTACCCAAGTCACTTGGGGGCTCTTAAGTTTATTTGAGTCGTTTTATAATAAGTGTTCTTCTTCTTAGTCGTTGCAAAGTTTTATTATTATTATTTATCACTCCTTTTTTCGAGATGAGTGTGCGGTCACTAGCCGGGGAGCCTAATTTCTCTCTCAAAGCCGCTAGAGTTTAGTTTGCTAAACTGGCCTGATGAGAAGTACTCCGCCCTCGGGATAGGAGGTTGAAGCCGTAGGCTGACCCGCTCGAACTCTTGAGATAGGATGTATCATGTTAAAGCACGACAGAAGCAATTCTTTTTTCTAAGACCAACTTTCGGATTGGCACCGAACACTTGATATTGTTCGGACGTCATGTTTTTACTAACGTTTCTTGGTTTTCCAAGCTTTTTGGCACTTTTAAACTATTTGTGCTTTTCCAGCATTAGTCTCGCAGTGCAACGCCGAACACCTTTAGGGATTCGGCAAAAACATTCTCAGCTATTGCTATATATGCATCGGTTTCGAATTGTGTCTTCGGTCAATAGTTGGGTTGCCCGGCTCCTGCACTTGCTTCCTACGTTCCGTTTTGTTTGGCTAGGCGTGCAAAGGGAGAACCATTGCGATTGTGCTTCCAGCTCACATGGTTAAGCACCTCAGTGGAGAAAGCCGAAAACTGACTGTCACAATAAGCGTAAACTGGTCAGCGATCCGATGACTATGTTAAATGACGGGCCGTTCATAACATTGGCCGAAGTGTTTACGACTTGACCCCGACTGTCGCCAAACACTACCGGGGGCTATTAACTGGCCTCCCAAACTAAATCCTCGATATTTTGCTCTTACATTAGAGCTGAGGTTTAATGATCATGCTTAGCATGACAACCCAAAGAAAGGAACCGATAGCGGGACTATTTTCTTTGGAAGACATTTCTTCTGTTAAACAGTAATATAACTCTCTGCGTACCTTTGTTTATAAAACCGTATGGCCAGATTGCCTTGTTTGTTGTAAATCTTTGCCCTCATAAAGGTTTTATAAAGTAGGACAAGCACTCCTCGGCTACTGGCCGAGGAGGTGGAAGCCGATGGTCGGTTAACAAAGTTTTGTACAATGCGGATCTGAGCATTAATGACGTAAAGTACTTGGATACATAGAGTCATTACACATAATTTGTGATTTTACTATGGATATTGATCCTTAATTCGGCCACCCGTGCCCGCATTAAGGCTCGGGGGCTACTGGGCTTCGGGCTTATTATTTACAAATATTAAAGGGGCACATCAATCCCCTGATCTGGTGTTGCTACCCGACCAGTGTCTCGGGGGCTACTGCATTGCTTGTCCAATGCAGAAAATTTTATGTGCAATATAGTTTCTGAGGAGATTTTGATCCTCAGGTTGGTAGGCCGCACCCAACCTGAGTCTCGAGCACTGAGCACGCCGCTTTTAGTGTCCCGAAGTATTCTGCCGAGCTTGGACTTGATCCTCAGGCCGATTTTGCAAATCAACCTGAGTCTCAGCGGCTACTAGGATCAGCGGTCTTATGTCATCCTTCATGTGCATCTCGGGTTTTAGACCGATACACACCTTGAGGGCTACTAGCTATATATCTCGGCAGAGAATAAATTGCACCAATAAAAAATATTGACAAAAAATTGGCCCATAGTCGGGGTGGTGCACCACCTTGGAAGCAGTCCGGCATAAAGCTCGGGCGCTAGTGGCTGGCTCCATAGAGGGCATTTCCGGCATTAAGCTCGGCTAAACTCCTTCAACTTTTTTGAACCAAGGTAATATGACACCTCGGGTATAGTCCGGCGTTGGAGCTCGGATACATTCCGGCGTTGGAGCTTGGAAAGCAGTCCGGCATTGGTGCTCGGCTGCAAAAGATACCTCTAATGCAGTCCAGCGTTGGAGCTCGGACGCAAGAGGACACTGCCTCCCGGGAACAACTTCAAAACCAAGGTGTGGCATAAAAATAACAAGGCATTGATAAAGGCCGGAAACTTAAAGGGGCTCCTCGGATACCCGATGTGTAAACACGTCGAATGCATTTCGGCGATCCTCAAGATCGAAGATAAAGAAGATTTGTTGAACCAGTTTTCAAGACCGACGACTGAAGATGAAGAACAGTTCGGAAGAATCGAGGAGCGTCCCTAACTTGAAGACCGGTTCAGGGGGCTACTGACGGTGTCCTGGACTAGGGGGTACTCAACACGTCATCTCCTGATTTGATAGATTGGGCCGAGGACCCCCATGGCCATATACTCATGGGCCAGTTAGGACAGCTGCCGCATATAAGGAAGATTCCACAAGACTTGGCATCAAGACAAGGACTTCTCCCCACCAGCGTATTCGGCTAGGACTCTTGTTAACCTAAGCCTCTGGTGCATTATATAAACCAGGGCCAGGCTAGTCGATAGATCATATATACAAACAATCATACCATAGGCTAGCTTCTAGGGTTTTAGCCTCTACGATCTCGTGGTAGATCTACTCTTGTACTACCCATATCATCAATATTAATCAAGCAGGACGTAGGGTTTTACCTCCATCAAGAGGGCCCGAACCTGGGTAAAACATCGTGTTCCTTGCCTCCTGTTACCATCCGGCCTAGACGCACAGTTCGGGACCCCCTACCCGAGATCCGCCGGTTTTGACACCGACACCTACCGAGCCGGTGACCTCCGTCCAACCAGAGGCACCGAACAATTTGCTGGAGGTGCTTAACGGCGCCTCCATCGACGAGGAGCACTGCACTGTTATGAGTGCGGTGATCCAGAAGGTTCAGTCCGCCAAGAGCGGACTGACTGAAGCCTGTGCCAGCCTTCTAACAGGCTTTGAGGTAAGTAAAAATATTACCGCATAGAGAATAGCCCCTGATGCTCTGTTTGGCGTTCGGAAAGAAAAGCCGAATAGAGGATCTAATAACGTTCGCAGGAGTCTAACAAAAGTAAGTCAATATGCGTATGCAGGCTTCGCTGCTAGCATCCGCTGCACTAACTGCGGAGGTGGGCATGCTGAAGCAGAACCTCAAGCGACCCGAGCAAGAGCTCGGCCTATCCAAGCGGCAGCTCGAGGAGAAGGAAGGTAAGAAATACCTTATTGAAATATGTGAAAGGTGCAATTGCAAAAAGTGACAGGATTAACGCGGCTATTGTAGGGGCCACAACTGAGGTGGCGACCCTTAAGCAAGCGTTGTCCGAGGCCGAGAAGAGGGCGGCCATGGAGCGCACCGAGCGGGAGAAGCATGAGATGCAGGTTGGCGAGGTGCGGCAAGAGCTCCGGGCTCTCATGAAAAAACATGAGAGTTTGGAGCTTGACTCGAAGACGCGAGAGTCTGAGCTCGCGGCGGTCATTGAAGATGCCAAGTCTGCCAAGGCCGAAGCCCAGAAGGCCCTCCAGGAGGTTGAGGCAATAAAAAAGATAGCGGCGGGTAAGGCATTCTTTATGCAAAGCAAATACGTAAAAGTGAATTACTTGTTACTTACCCGAATCCGGAGCTCTCCAGGAGCAATCGCAGACTTGGCCCGTAGCGTGTCGGATGTCGCCGCCTTCTACCGAGCCGAGGAGGGAAGCTCGACGGAGAAGGTGTTCTGGTCCCAGTATGCTGAGGCCGAACACCCGGTGCCCTTAAGCGACCAGCTGAAACAGCTGGTCGAGCTCCATAAGGTGGCCGAATAGGCCATGAAGGGCCTCATAGTCTGGCTGTGGCCTGGAGAGGCCATGCTTGGGAGCTACTTCGGGCTGGTGAGGCGGCTGGTGGAGGCCTGTCCAAGGCTCGAAGTCATCAAGCGCTTCGTATGCATCGAGGGTGCCCGTAGGGCGCTTGCCCGTGCGAAGGTGCACTGGGCAAGCTGGATGCTGAGAAGCTTGTGAAGGACGGGCCACCGCCGGGCAAGGAGCATCGCAAGCCCGAGATGTATTATGGTGTTCTGAAGGGTGCCCGCCTTGTGGAGGATGAATGTTCCATGGATGTAATTTTTCAGTAAACTCGCTCGTTTTGTCCTGTGCGCTGAAAACTTGTTCATGTGCGCTAAGCAATTCTTTTTGAATTTAAAATATTACCTTCTGTGCGGCCGTTTATCAAATTTGAGAGATGGCGAGTCGTCGGCTTCTGCCCCCATGGCACGAGTGCTGGGGTGTTCGGGATAAACATGAGCGCTCTTTTTCCCATTCTTGGGTCCTTCGAGGGAGATGCTCAACACAACGAACAAGGCAATCGGACTATAATGCTTGAACACTCTCACTTAGCCATAGAAATCTATAATTTTAAATTTCGGCGAAGCCCCTAGTGTTCGGAAGACCGAGTTTGGGGCGCTATCCACGCCTAGGCCGGACAAAGCCGACTCCTCGCTCTAAGCGGCATAAGTCTTTAGGGACTCGAAAACCTCTCGAACAGCGACCAGCTCTCGCCTCATCATGACGGTCAGTTTTAGCTTTCTCTACTGAGGTGCTTAGCCCAGCTCAACTGGGGCACAATCGCAGTAGTTCTCCTAGTGCTACCTTAGCCGATATAACGGAATGTAAGGTACCAAAACATAGGAGCCGGGCAAACCCAACTATTGACCCAAGACATGATTCGGAGCCGATGCATATAATGCTATAAGTTCGGGGTGCCGCACTTGTGAAATTGTTCGGATTTCTCACACCGTGTTGTGGGGTATGTAAGCCCCTGGCGTATTGGCCGTACCAAAGTGTACGGGTGCAACATGTCATTAATGAACATATATTCATAAAAAAGAGTAATGCAATAATAGACGGAAGCTATGCATTGTTTATTTAAAAAGGCTGCGATCAAAGCAGGACGATACAAATAGTGTGATACGCAAAAGATGGGACTATCAAATATGTCCTTTCCAGGGTCGGGCTGCGGAATGTTATGTGAAACAGGTATACTGCTTGTTATAGAGACCACCTTAGAGTTCCGTAGTGCGGCGTAGCTTTCTGCTCCCCTGGTTGTTGTATCGTTTGCGTGGCAATTGTACTGCCGGACAGGCCTTCCGAAGAGTGGAGTCCTGAAAGTAAGAGAAAATGAAAAAGTTGGCAGCCCCTAGTGCGGTTTAAGCCGTGTTTCGGGCGTGCCGTGATTGTGCCCCTCCCCTTTTGCCGATGGTATTTCCAGAGAGTAGTTATGTACGCGCAACACTGGTTTCGCAAGTTCGCGAGGGCTGGGGTTGGGGCCGCATTGCTACACTTGCTCGGAACGTGCCTGGCGGTCTTGTTGTAGGTTACTCCGGGCGCGCTTGATGGTGTCAAGACGTTTAATGGCTGGACTGGAGAATTGCCTTGAGAGGCTGCTTTGTACTTCCGCTGCGATAGCCGCCGTATGCTCCTCCGTTCGGAGAGAGCGTTCGGTGTTTCCATTGACCGTGATGACTCCTCGAGGGCCTGGCATTTTGAGCTTGAGGTATGCGTAGTGCGGCACCACATTGAACTTGGCAAAAGCGGTTCGCCCGAGCAGTGCGTGGTAGCCACTGCGGAACGAAACTATGTCGAAGATTAACTCCTCGCTTCGGAAATTATCCGGAGATCCGAAGACCACTTCAAGTGTAGTTGAGCCTGTACAGTTGGCCTCTACACCTGGTATGACGCCTCTAAAGGTCGTTTTAGTGGGTTTAATCCTCGAGGGATCGATGCCCATTTTCCGCACTGTATCCTGGTAAAGCAGGTTCAGGCTGCTGCCACCGTCCATAAGGACTCTAGTGAGGTGAAATCCTTCAATAATTGGGTCTAGAACCAATGCGGCGAATCTGCCATGACGGGTGCTAGTGGGGTGGTCCCTTCGATCAAAAGTGATCGGGCAGGAAGACCATGGGTTGAACTTTGGGGCGACTGGCTCCATCCCGTATACGTCCCTTAGCGCACGCTTCCGCTCCCTCTTGGGGACGTGGGTTGCGTATATCAGGTTCACCGTCCGCACTTGTGGGGGAAAACCTTTCTGTCCACTGTTGTTCGGCGGCCGGGGCTCCTCCTCGTCATTGCTATGCAGCCCCTTGTCTCTGCTTTCGGCATTTAACTTGCCTGCATGCTTGAACACCCAACAATCCTTGTTGGTGTGATTGGCTGGTTTTTCGGGGGTGCCATGTATCTGGCATGAGCGGTCGAGTTTCGGTCCAAACTGGACGGGCCCGGGGTATTTCTTTTGAATGGCTTTTTCCGCTGACCGGGTTTAGAGCCTCTGAATCCAGCATTAATTGTCGTATCCTCAGCATTGTCGCCGTTAATGCGGCGCTTTTGCTTGTTGCGACGCGACCTGCCACTGCTGTCCTTGGTATCCGAATTACCAGGGCTCTTAGTCATGTTATTGCTACGAGCTAGCCAGCTGTCTTCTCCCGCGCAAAAGCGGGTCATAAGTGTCGTGAGGGCTGCCATGGATTTCGGCTTTTCCTGTCCTAGGTGCCGTGCAAGCCACTCGTCGCTGATGTTATGCTTGAAGGCTGCTAGGGCCTCTACGTCCGGATAGTCGACAATTTGATTTTTCTTGGTTAGGAACCATGTTCAGAATTGTCTGGCCGATTCCTCTGGCTGCTGAATTATGTGGCTAAGGTCATCGGCGTCTGGTGGTCGCACATAAGTGCCCTGGAAATTGTCGAGGAATGCGGCTTCCAGGTCCTCCCAACAACCAATTGATTCTGCTGGCAAGCTGTTAAGACAATGCCGAGCTGGTCCTTTAAGCTTGAGTGGGAGGTATTTGATGGCGTGTAGGTCATCACCGCGGGCCATGTGGATATGAAGGAGATAGTCCTCGATCCATACCGCATGATCTGTTGTGCCATCATATGATTCGATGTTCACGGGTTTGAAACCCTCAGGGATTTGATGATCCATTACTTCATCTGTGAAGCATAGTGGGTGTGCGGCGCCTCTGTATTGGGCTATATCACGACGCAGCTCAAATGAGCTTTGTCTACTGTGTTCGGCCCGGCCGGATTGACTGTATCCAGAGTGAAGATTACCGTCTCGTGCCGTGAGGCACCCATGCGATCCGTAGATCGATCTTGTTTGCCTTGCCTTGTTCTCCAATATATCTCGCAGGTCTGGCACATTTTCCCGTGCCTTGGTATTTTTTGAGCGGCGCCGGGGTGCGGCTTGAGTGGAGGGCCAAGAGGCCTCTCTGTCGCGGCCACGGGGTGGCCGGTCGGCCGCATCATGCGTTGTTGATGTAGGTTTAGGTGCTTCCTCCTCTAATTGGGGTAGCAACCTGCGCTTTGGGTAGCTCTTGGAGGGGCGTTCAAGTTCATACTCTTCGGCCGCAAGAACTTCAGTCCATCTGTTGGCTAGCAAATCTTGATCAGCTCTAAGCTGTTGCTGTTTTTTCTTGAGGCTGCTCGCCGTGGCCATAAGCCTGCGTTTGAAACGCTCTTGTTCGACGGGATCCTCTGGCACGACAAATTCATCATCGTCGAGGCTTGCCTCGTCTTCGGAGGGAGGTATATAATTATTGTCCTCGACCTCTCTGTCTGCCGCTCTCTCATGAGGGCTGGCTTGTCCATCCTCTTGTGCTGAATCTTGCTGGAGGTGGTTGTCTTCGGCATTGTCCGGGGTGTTATTATCTCCCATGCCGGAATCACCGTTTTTGCTTTGGCGGGATTTAGAGCGGCGCCGCTGACGCCGGCACTTAGGCTGCTTCTTGGAGGGGTCATCCTCCGCTGTTCCATCGCCATTGCCTTCTTTTGGGGTGTCCACCATGTAAATATCATACGACGAGGTGGCTTTCCAGTGCCCTATAGGCGCTGGTTCTTGATCGTCTCCTGCATCGGCGTCCATACCGTCGATTTCTTCGGAGTCGAAGTCGAGCATGTCGGTTAAATCATCGACAGTGGCTATGAACTGGGTGGTGGGTGGGCTTTGAATTTCTTCATCATCCGCATCCCAACCTCGCTGACCATAGTCCGGCCAGGGCTCTCCTAATAAAGAGAGAGACTTTAGTGAATTCAGAATATCGCCGAAGGGCGAGTGCTGGAAGATGTCCGTGGCGGTGAACTCCATGATCGGCGCCCAATCGGGTTTGATCAGTAGGGGCGCGGAGGGCTCGGAGTCTGGAGAGGAGTCCAGCTCCTTGGAGTCACGGGCTTCACAGAGAATAGGGCTGGTGTTCGGCTCGATCGCCGTAGAGATTGCAGCCCCCGAGGCGGTGTCCAACCACCCATCCTCGATTGGCGCAGTTGGCTCCGAATTAAGGGTCGGAGCTGATGCGGGTGCGGCCTCCAGGGCACTGTTCGGCGGCAGAGCTAGATCATGCCCATCGTGACAGTGCGGCGCGCTCGGCTGCGGCTCGAATCCATCAAAGATCAACTCTCCGCGGAGGTCCGCTGTGTAGTTTAAACTTCCAAATCTGACCTGACGGCAAGGGGCGTAGCTTTCGATCTGTTCCAGATGGCCAAGCGAATTGGCCCGCAGTGCAAAGCCGCCAAATACGAAGATCTGTCCGGGGAGAAAAGTCTCACCCTGGGTCGCATCGTCGTTGATGATCGAAGGAGTCATCGGGCCTAAAAGTGACGACACAGAGGAACTCTCAATGAAAGCACCAATGTCGGTGTCAAAACCGGCGGATCTCGGGTAGGGGGTCCCGAACTGTGCGTCTAGGCGGATGGTAACAGGAGGCAGGGGACATGATGTTTTACCCAGGTTCGGGCCCTCTTGATGGAGGTAAAACCCTACGTCCTGCTTGATCAATATTGATGATATGGGTAGTACAAGAGTAGATCTACCACGAGATCAAGGAGGCTAAACCCTAGAAGCTAGCCTATGGTATGATTGTTGTCCGTCCTATGAACTAAAACCCTCCGGTTTATATAGACACCGGAGAGGGCTAGGGTTACACAGAGTCGGTTACAATGGTAGGAGATCTACATATCCGTATCGCCAAGCTTGCCTTCCACGCCAAGGAAAGTCCCTTCCGGACACAGGACGAAGTCTTCAATCTTGTATCTTCATAGTCCAGGAGTCCGGCCGAAGGTATAGTCCGGCTATTCGGACACCCCCTAATCCAAGACTCCCCCAGAGACATACCCATAGGATTTTTATATGCTGTTCTATAAGCCCAAAGTGCATCATCTAATTTCTCAGACCAATTCCTCTGGGACCTATTGCCAGTCTTTTGCAAAATTAATTTTATTTCTCTATTGCTAAGTTCAACTTGACCACTAGACTAAGGATGATAAGGTGATGCAATTCTATGGTTAACATCATACTCGGCAAGCATTTTACGAAAATTACCATGAATAAAGTCTGAACCACCATCAGTCATTAAGTATCTAGGTACTCAAAACCTTGGGAAAATAACTTCCTTAAGCATTTTAATAGACGTGTTGTGATCAGCACTACTAGTTGGAATAGCTTCTACCCACTTAGTAACATAATCAACAGCAACCAAAATATGTGTATACCCATTAGAGGTAGGAAAAGGTCCCATGTAATCAAATACCCAAACATCAAATGGTTCAACAGCAAGTGAATAATTCATATGCATTTCTTGGTGCTTACTGATATTACCTATTCTTTGACATTCATTGCAAGATAAGACAAACTTACAAGCATCCTTGAAGAGAGTAGGCCAATAAACTCCAGATTGCAATACCTTGTGAGCAGTTCTGTCTCCTGCATGATGCCCTCCATAAGTTTCGGAGTGACATTTCCATAGGATTTGTCCCTGTTCATGCTCAGGTACACGACGTCTAATAATACCCTCTTCTCCTTTATAAAGATGTGGGTCATCCCAAAAGTAATGTCTTAAATCATAGAAGAATTTTTTTCTTTTGTTGGTATGTAAAGCTAGGTGGTAAATATTTAGCAACAATGTAATATTTAGACATACCAAAAATATTTGGCCCCCTGGCCTCCACAAAACTCCTTTTGCACCGACCTAAAGCCTCGTGGGCTTCACCCCTTGGCCGAACCATATCATCCTATATATCAATCTTTACCTCCGGACCATTCCGGATCTCCTCGTCATGTCCGCGATCTCATCCGGGACTCCGAACAACATTCGATCACCAACATACATAACTCATAATACTATATCATCAATGAACGTTAAGCTCTCTGGTCAATAACCAATAGTGGAACCTGAATGCCCATATTGGCTCCTACATATTCTATGAAGATCTTTATTGGTCGAACCGCATAACAAATTCCGTTGTTCCCTTTGTCATCAGTATGTTACTTGACCGAGATTCGATCATCGGTATCATCATACTAGTTCAATCTCGTACCCGGCAAGTCTCTTTACTCATTCCTTAATGCATCATCCCGCAACTAACTCATTAGTTACATTGCTTGCAAGGCTTATAGTGATGTGCATTACCGAGAGGGCCCAGAGATACCTCTCCGACAATCGGAGTGACAAATCCTAATCTCGATATATGCCGACTGAGCAAACACCATTGGAGACACCTGTAGAGCATCTTTATAATCACCCAGTTACGTTGTGACGTTTGATAGCACACTAAGTGTTCCTCCGGTATTCGGGAGTTGCATAATCTCAGTCATAGGAACATGTATAAGTCATGAGGAAAGCAATATCAATAAACTAAACGATCATAGTGCTAAGCTAACGGATGGGTCATGTCAATCACATCATTCTCTAATGATGTGATCTCGTTAATCAAATGACAACTCATGTCCATGGCTAGGAAACTTAACCATCTTTGATTAACGAGCTAGTCAAGTAGAGGCATACTAGTGACACTCTGTTTGTCTATGTATTCACACATGTACTAAGTTTCTGGTTAATACAATTCTAGCATGAATAATAAGCATTTATCATGATATAAGGAAATATGAATAACAACTTTATTATTGCCTCTAGGGCATATTTCCTTCAGTCTCCGACTTGCACTAGAGTCAATAATATAGTTCACATCGTCATGTGATTTCACACCAATAGTTCACATCTTTATGTGATTAGTTCACATCTTCATGTGACTAATACCCAAAGGTTTTACTAGAGTCAATAATCTAGTTCACATCGCTATGTGATTAACACCCAAAGAGTGATCATGTTTTGCTTGTGAGTGAAGTTTAGTCTACGGGTCTTCAACATTCAGATCCATATGTATTTTGCAAATTTCTATGTCTACAATACTCTGCACGGAGCTACTCTAGCTAATTTCTCCCACTTTCAATATGTATCTATATTGAGACTTAGAGTCATCTAGATCAGCGTAAAAAGCTTGCATCGACGTAACTCTTTACGACGAACTCTTTCATCACCTCCATAACCGAGAAATATTTCCTTAGTCCTCTAACAATAATTTTGACCGTTGTCCAGTGATCTACTCCTAGATCACTATTGTACTCCCTTGCCAAAATCATGCTAAGGTATACAATAGGTCTGCTACATAGCATAGCATACTTTATAGAACCTATGACTGAGGCATAGTGAATGACCTTTCATTCTCTTTCTATTTTCTGCCGTGGCCGGGTTTTGAGTCTTTAGTCAATTTCACACCTTACAACTCAGGCAAGAACTCCTTCTTTGACTGATCCATTTTGAACTCCTTCAAAATCTTATCAAGGTATGTACTCATCGAAAGTCTTATCAAGCGTCTTGATCTATCTTTATAGATCTTGATGCCCAATATGTAAGTAGCTTTACATGTAATTCGTTCTTTGAAAAACTCCTTTCAAATTCTCCTTTATGCTTTCCAGAAAATTCTACATCATTTTTGATCAAGAATATGTCATTCACATATACTTATCAGAAAGGTTGTAGTGCTCCCACTCACTTTTTTGTAAATACAGTCTTCATCGCAAGTCTGTATAAAACCATATGCTCTGATCAACTCATCAAAGCGTATATTCCAACTCCAAGATGTTTGCACCAGTCCATAGATGGATCGCTGGAGCTTGCACACTTTGTTAACACCTTTAGGATTGACAAAACCTTCTGGTTGCATAATATACAACTCTTTTTTAATAAATCCATTAAGGAATGTAGTTTTGATATCCATTTGCCTAATTTCATAAAATGCGGCAACTGCTAACATGATTCGGACAGACTTTTAAGTATCGATACGAGTGAAAAAATCTCATCGTAGTCAATACCTTGAACTTGTCTAAAACCTTTTGTGACCATTCGTGCTTTGTAGATAGTAACACTACTATCAGCGTCCGTCTTCCTCTTGAAGATCCATTTATTCTGAATGGCTCACCGATCATCGGGTAAGTCAATCAAAGTCCATAATTTGTTCTCATACATGGATCCCATCTCAGATTTCAGGGCCTTAAGCCATTTCACAGAATCTGGGCTCATCATCGCTTCCTCATAGTTCGTATGTTCGTCATGGTCTAGTAACATGACTTCTAGAACAGGATTATCGTACAACTCTGGTGCAGAATGTACTCTGGTTGACCTACGAGATTCGGTAGTAACTTGATCTGAAGTTTCATGATCATCATCATTAACTTCCTCACTAATTGGTGTAGGCATCACTGGAACTGATTTCAGTGATGGGCTACTTTCCAATTCGAGAGAAGGTACAATTAACTCATCAAGTTCTACTTTCCTCCCACTCACTTCTTTCGAGAGAAACTCCTTCTCTAGAAAGGATCCACTCTTAGCAACAAAGATCTTGCCTTCGGATCTGTGATAGAAGGTGTACCAAACAGTTTCTTTTGGGTATCCTATGAAGACACACTTCTCCGATTTGGGTTTGAGCTTATAAGGTTGAAACTTTTTCACATAAGCATCACAACCCAAACTTTAAGAAACGACAGCTTAGGTTTCTTGCTAAACCACAGTTCCTATGGTGTCATCTCAATGGATTTAGAAGGTGCCCTATTTAACGTGAATGCAACTGTCTCTAATGCTTAACCCCAAAACGATAGTGGTAAATCAGTAAGAGACATCATAGATTGCACCATATCTAATAAAGTGCAGTTACGACGTTCGGACACACCATTACGCTGTGGTGTTCCAGGTGGCGTGAGTTGCAAAACTATTCCGCATTGTTTCAAATGAAGACCAAACTCATAACTCAAATATTCACCTCCACGATCAGATCGTAGAAACTTAATTTTCTTGTTACGATGATTTTCCACTTCACTCTGAAATTCTTTGAACTTTTCAAATGTTTCAGACTTATGTTTCATCAAGTAGATATACCCATATCTGCTCAAATCATCTGTGAAGGTCAGAAAATAATGATACCCACCACGAGCATCACCACTCATCGTTCCACATACATCAGTATGTATTATTTCCAATAATTTTGTTGCTCGTTCCATTTTCTATAGAACAGAGTCTTAGTCATCTTGCCCATGAGGCATGGTTCACAAGAATCAAGTGATTCCAAAAGCCCATCAGCATGGAGTTTCTTCATGCGCTTTACACCAATATGACCTAAACGGCAGTGCCACAAATATGTTGCGCTATCATTATCAACTTCGCATCTTTTTGCATCAATATTATGAATATGTGTATCACTACGATCGAGATTCAGTAAACCATTCACCTTTGGGTGTATGACCTCAGAAGGTATTATTCATGTAAACAAAATAACAATTATTCTTTGACTTAAATGAATAACCGTATTGCAATAAACATGATCCAATCATAATATTATGCTCAACGCAAACACCAAATAACATTTATTTTAGGTTCAACACTAATCCCGAAGGTAAAGGGAGTGTGCGATGGTGATCTTATCAACCTTGGAATCACTTCCAACACACATCGTCACCTTGCCCTCAACTAGTCTTTGTTAATTTTGTAACTCCTATTTCAAGTTACTAATCATAGCAACTGAACCAGTATCAAATACCCAGGGGCTACTATGAACACTAGTAAAGTACACATCAATAACATGTATATCATATATACTTTTGTTCACTTTGCCATCCTTCTTATCCGCCAAGTATTTAGGGTAGTTCCGCTTCCAGTGACCATTTCCTTTGCAGTAGAAGCACTTGGTTTTAGGATTGGTCTAGCTTTGTGCTTCCTTATGGGAGTGGAAACTTGCTTGCCATTCTTCTTGAAGTTCCCTTTCTTTCCCTTGCCCTTTTACTTGAAACTAGTGGTCTTGTCAACCATCAACACTTGATGCTTTTCTTGATTTCTACCTTCGCCGATTTCAGCAGCGCGAAGAGCTTGGGAATCGTTTTACGTCATCCCTTGCATATTATAGTTCATCACTAAGTTCCAGTAACTTGGTGATAGTGACTAGAGAACTCTGTCAATCACTATCTTATCTGGAAGATTAACTCCCACTTGATTCAAGCAATTGTAGTACCCAGACAATCTGAGCACATGCTCACTGGTTGAGCTATTCTCCTCCATCTTGTAGGCAAAGTATTGTCAGAGGTCTCATACCTCTCGACAAGGGCATGAGTCTGAAATACTAATTTCAACTCTTGGAACATCTTATATGCTCCGTGGTGTTCAAAATGTTTCTGAAGTACCGGTTCTAAGTTGTGAAGCATGACTCACTAAACTATCAAGTAGTCATCATACCGAGCTTGACAAACGTTCATAACGTCTGCCTCTGTTCCTGCAATAGGTCCGTCACCTAGCGGTGCATCAAGGACATAATTCTTCTGTGCAGCAATGAGGATAATCCTCAGATCACGGAGCTAGTCTGCATCATTGCTACTAACAACTTTCAACATAGTTTTCTCTAGGAACATATCATAAATAAAACGGGGAAGCTATACGTGAGCAATTGATCTACAACATAGATATGCAAATACTATCAGGACTAAGTTCATGATAAATTTAAGTTCAATTAATCATATTACTTAAGAACTCCCACTTAGACACACATCCCTCTAGTCATCTAAATGATCACGTGATCCATATCAACTAAACCATGTCTGATCATCACGTGAGATGGAGAAGTTTTCAATGGTGAACATCACTATGTTGATCATATCTACTATATGATTCACGCTCGACTTTTCGGTCTCAGTGTTCCGAGGCCATATCTGCATATGCTAGGCTCGTCGAGTTTAACCCGAGTATTCTGCTTGTGCAAAACTGGCTTGCACCCGTTGTATGTGAACGTAGAGCTTATCACACCCAATCATCACGTGGTGTCTCGGCACGATGAACTGTAGCAACAATGCATACTCAGGGAGAACACTTGTACCTTGAAATTTAGTGAGAGATCATTTTATAATGCTACCACCGTACTAAGCAAAATAAGATGCAAAAGGATAAACATCACATGGAATCAATATAAGTGATATGATATGGCCATCATCATCTTGTGCCTTTGATCTCCATCTCCAAAGCACCGTCATGATCACCATCGTCACCGGCTTGACACATTGATCTCCATCGCAGCATCGTTGTCGTCTCGCCAACTATTGCTTCTACGACTATCGCTACTGCTTAGTGATAAAGTAAAGCAATTACATGGCGATTGCATTTCATACAATAAAGCGACAACCATATGGCTCCTGCCAGTTGCCGATAACTGTGTTAAAAAACATGATCATCTCATACAATAATTTATATAATCACGTCTTGACCATATCACATCACAACATGCCCTCCAAAAACAAGTTAGACGTCCTCTACTTTGTTGTTGCAAGTTTTATGTGGCTGCTACAGGCTTCTAGCAAGAACCGTTCTTACCTACTCATCAAAACCACAACGTGGTATAGTGATTGCTTTTTGATCTTCAAAAGAACCCTGTTCATTGAATCCGATTCAACTAAAGTTGGAGAAACTGACACCTGTTAGCCACCTGTGTGCAAAGCACGTCGGTAGAACCAGTCTCATGAACATGGTCATGTAATGTCAGTCCGGGCCGCTTCATACAACAATACCGCCGAATCAAGAAACAAATAGTGACGGCAAGTAATATGTATATACCCACTCCCACAACTCCTTTGTGTTCTACTCGTGCATATAACATCTACGCATAGACCTGGCTCTGATGCCACTGTTGGGGAACACAGTATTTCAAAATTTTCCTACGATCACGCAAGATCTTTCTAGGAGATGCATAGCAACGATAGGGGAGAGTGTTTCTACATACCCTCGTAGACCGAAAGCAGAAGCGTTTATCAACATGGTTGATGTAGTCGTACACCTTCACGATCCGTCCCGATCAAGTTCCGAATGTACGGCACCTCCACACTCAGCACACGTTCAGCTCGATGACGTCCTTGCCTTCTTGATCTAGCAAGAGGGGAGAAGTAGTAGATGAGTTCCGGCAACATGATGGCGTGGTGACGGTGTTGGTGAAGAACAATCTCCGTAGGGCTTCGCCTAAGCACTACGAAAACTATGACGGAGGATGAAGTAGAGGGGACGGGGTTGCCGGCACACGGCTTGGTGTTTCTTGATGTGTCTTTGGTGCTAGCCCTGCCCCTCTATTTATATGTTGAGCCCTGGGGTCGAAAATTGGAGCAAAAGCCTCCTCAAAGTCGATTTTGCCCGAAAGGCAAGAGTCCCACTCGGACTCCAGTACCAAATGCCACAATCCTTGGCATCTGGCCTAGACGCCATGGACCTCGGCGTCTGGCCCAGGGCCAGACACCAGGGTCTCTGGCGTTTGGCCCCCTGGCCTCTGCAAAACTCCTTTTGCACCGACCTAAAGCCTCGTGGGCTTCACCCCTTGGCCGAACCATATCATCCTATATATAAATATTTACCTCTGGACCATTCCGGAGCTCCTCGTCATGTCCGTGATCTCATCCGGGACTCCGAACAACATTCAGTCACCAACATACATAACTCATAATACTATATTGTCAACGAACGTTGAGCGTGCGGACCCTACGGGTTCGAGAACTATGTAGACATCACCGAGACATCTCTCTGGTCAATATCCAATAGCGGAACCTGGATGCCCATATTGGCTCCTACATATTCTATGAAGATCTTTATCGGTCGAATCGCATAACAACATACGTTGTTCCCTTTGTCATCGGTATGTTACTTGACCGAGATTCAATCGTCGGTATCATCATACCTAGTTCAATCTCGTTACCGGCAAGTCTCTTTACTCATTCTGTAATGCGTCATACCGCAACTAACTCATGGTCAGCTTTTAAAGAACGAATGAGCCAAGCCCAAGGTATCTCCATGGGCTTTGATCTGCAGCATCTAATTCAGTAGGTCTCGGGCCTTGATGAGCTTTCCAGGCCTTTCTCTTTTGAGGAAATTAATAAAGTCCTAAGAGATCTTCCTGTGGATCGTGCACCTGGACCAGATGGATTTAACAGAATGTTTGTTAAGCGATGCTGGCTGATCATTGAAGCAGATTTTCTGTGTTTGATAAAGGATTTCTATGAAGGCAGAGTCTCTTTGGAGAACATCAATGGATCACTCATAACTCTTATTCCTAAAATTATCTCTCCTGAGGGTCCAAACGACTTTCGTCCTATCTCGCTCACAAATACCTGTCTTAAACTCTTAACTAAGCTTCTGGCCAATCGCTTGCAAGGGGTAATCCTTCAATGTATACACAAAAACCAGTATGGATTCCTCAAGAGTCGATCCATCCAGGACTGTTTGGCATGGACTTTTGAATATATCCATCGGTGTAAGCAGTCCAAACGGCCCATTGTCATTCTGAAGCTGGATTTTGCCAAAGCATTTGACACTGTGGAGCATGAGGTTATTTTGGAAATGCTGAAGTGCAAAGGATTCGATGGCAGATGGATCTCTTGGATCCGAGAAATTGTCTCGTCTGGCAGCTCTTCCATCTTGTTAAATGGTGTTCCCGGAAAGCAGTTTAAATGCAAATGTGGGGTCAGACATGGGGATCCTCTATCACCCCTTCTCTTTGTCTTAGCTGTTGATCTTCTACAATCTGTGGTCAACGACTTGTTAGCTAGAAGTGTGCTCACCCTGCCCATCCCCTCTCATGACTAGGACTTTCTGATCATTCAGTATGCCAACGATACTATTGTTATCCTGCCTTCCATTGAGGAGCAATTGGTTGCAATGAAAAATATGTTAATCACTTTCCAAGAGTCAACTGGGTTGAAAGTTAATTTTGGAAAGTCATCTTTGATCCCTGTGAATTTTGATGATAGCACGGCTGTAAGGCTGGCTGCAGTTTTGGGTTGTAAAATTGGTACAACTCCTTTCACATACCTTGGTTTACCCATGGGCACTGATACGTCCATTTTGCATCATGCTTTTATATCGATATTTATTGCATTATGGGCTATTATTACACATTATGTCACAATACTTATGCCTATTCTCTCTTATTTTACAAGGTTTACATAAAGAGGGAGAATGCTGGCAGCTGGGATTCTGGGCTAGAAAAGGAGCAACTATTAGAGACTTATTTTGCACAGCTCCAAAAGTCCTGAAACTTCACGGAAGTCATTTTCAGAATATATAAAAAATACTGAGCGCAAGAAGTTCTAGAGGGGGGCCACACCCTGGCCACGAGGGTGGGGGCCCGCCCTACCCCCTGGGCGCGCCCCCTGCCTCGTGGGCCCCCTGGTGGCCCTCCGATGCCCATCTTCTGCTATATGGAGTCTTTCGATGAGAAAAAAAATCATAAGCAAGCTTTCGGGATGAGACTCCGCTGCCATGAGGCAGAACCTTGGCGGAACCAATCTAGGGCTCTGGCGGAGCTGTTCTGCCGGGGAAACTTCCCTCCGGGAGGGGGAAATCATCACCATCGTCATCACCAACGATCCTTTCATCGGGAGGGGGTCAATCTCCATCAACATCTTCACCAGCACCACCTCCTCTCAAACCCTAGTTCATCTCTTGTATCCAATTCTTGTCTCCAAGTCTGGGATTGGTACCTGTGGGTTGCTAGTAGTGTTGATTACTCCTTGTAGTTAATGGTAGTTGGTTTATTTGGTGGAAGATCATATGTTCAGATCCTATATGCATATTAATACTCCTCTGATTATGAACATGAATATGCTTTGTGAGTAGTTACATTTTTTCCTGAGTATATGGGAGAAGTCTTGCTATTAGTAGTCATGTGAATTTGGTATTCGTTCGATATTTTGATGAGATGTATGTTGTCTCTCCGCTAGTGGTGTTATGTGAACGTCGACTACATGACACTTCACCATTATTTGGGCCTAGAGGAAGGCATTGGGAAGTAATAAGTAGATGATGGGTTGCTAGAGTGACAGAAGCTTAAACCCTAGTTTATGCGTTGCTTCGTAAGGGGCTGATTTGGATCCATATGTTACATGCTATGGTTAGGTTTACCTTAATACTTTTGCTGTAGTTGCGGATGCTTGCAATAGAGGTTAATAATAAGTGGGATGCTTGTCCAAGTAAGGACAGTACCCAAGCACCGGTCCACCCACATATCAGATTATCAAAGTACCGAACGTGAATCATATGATCGTGATGAAACCTAGCTTGACCATAATTCCCATGTGTCCTCGGGGGCGCTTTTCTCTATATAAGAATTTGTCCAGGCTTGTCCTTTGCTACAAAAAGGATTGGGCCACCTTGCTGCACTTTATTTACTTTTGTTACTTGTTGCTCATTACAAATTATCTTATCACAAAACTACTCGTTACCTATAATCTCAGTTCTTGTAGAGAATACCTTGCTGAAAACCGCTTATCATTTCCTTCTGCTCCTCGTTGGGTTCGACACTCTTACTTATAGAAAGGACTACGATAGATCCCCTATACTTGTGGGTCATGAAGACTCTTTTCTGGCGTTGTTGCCGGGGAGTGAAGCGCCTTTGGTAGGTGGAATTTGGTAAGGAAAAATTTATATAGTGTGCTGAAATTTGCTATCACTTGTTACTATGGAAAGTAATCCTTTGAGGGGCTTGTTCGGGGTATCTTCACCCCGACCAGTAGAGCATAGAGTTGCTTCTCAACCTACTGAACCTACTGAAAATGAAAATGTCTTCTTTGAAATTCCTTTGGGTATGATAGAAAAACTGCTAGCTAATCCTTTTGCAGGAGATGGAATATTACATCCTGATGAGCACCTAATATATGTGGATGAAGTTTGTGGATTATTTAAGCTTGCAGGTATGCCCGATGATGTTATCAAGAAGAAGGTCTTCCCTTTATCTTTGGAGGGAGACGCATTTACATGGTATAGGCTATGTGATGATATGGGCTCATGGAACTACAAACGATTGAAATTGGAATTCATCAGAAGTTTTATCCTATGCATCTTGTTCATCGTGATCGTAATTATATATATAATTTTTGGCCTCGCGAAGGAGAAAGCATCGCTCAAGCTTGGGGGAGGCTTAAGTCAATGTTATGTTCATCAGCTCTCAAGAGAAATGATTATTCAAAAAATTTATGCTCGGCTTTCTGATAACAACCGCACCATGCTCGATACTTCTTGTGCTGGCTCTTTTATGATGAAGACTATTGAATTCAAATGGGATTTATTGGAAAGAATTAAACACAACTCTGAAGATTGGGATCTCGACGAAGGTAAGGAGTCAGGTATGACACCTAAGTTTGATTGTGTTAAATCTTTTATGGATACCGATGTTTTCCGTAAATTTAGCACTAAATATGGACTTGACTCTGAGATAGTAGCTTCTTTCTGTGAATCTTTTGCTACTCATGTTGATCTCCCTAAGGAGAAGTGGTTTAAATATCATTCCCCCATTGAAGTAAAAGTAGTTGCTCCTATTGAAGTTGAAGAAAAGACGGTCACTTATAATGATCCTATTATTCCTACTGCTTATGTTGAGAAACCACCTTTTCCTGTTAGGATAAAAGATCATGATAAAGCTTCAGCTGTGGTTCGTAAAAGCAATATTAGAACCTATACACCTCCTGAGCAAGTTAAAGTTGAACCTAATATTGCTATTGTTAAGGATCTCTTGGCTGATAATATTAATGGGCATGTTATTTATTTCTGTGATGAAACTGCTAGAATTGCTAAACCTTGTGCAAAAGATAAACATAGACCTGTGGTAGGCATGCATGTTATTTATGTTAAAATAGGAGATCATTATTATCATGCCTTGTGTGATGTGGGTGCTAGTGCTAGTGCAATACCTATTAACTTGTACAACGAGATTATGCATGATATTGCACCTGCTGAGTTAGAAGATATTGATGTCACAATTAAACTTGCCAATAGAGATACTATTTCACCAATTGGGATTGTTAGAGATGTTGAAGTCTTGTGTGGGAAAACTAAATATCCTGCTGATTTTCTTGTTCTTGGTTCCCCACAAGATAGCTTTTGTCCCATTATATTTGGTAGACCCTTCTTAAACACTGTTAATGCTAGGATAGACCGCAAAAAGGATGTTATTACTATTGGTTTAGGTGATATGTCTCATGAGTTCAACTTTTCTAAATTTCGTAGACAACACCGTGAAGAAGAATTGCCTAGTAAAGATGAAATTATTGGTCTTGCTTCTATTGTCGTACCACCTAGTGATCCTTTAGAACAATATTTGCTAGACCATGAAAATGATATGTATATGAATGAAAGAAGGGAAATAGATGAAGTGTTCTTTAAACAGGGACCTATTCTGAAACACAACTTGCCTGTTGAAATCTTAGGGGATCCTCCTCCACCCAAGGGTGATCCTGTGTTTGATCTTAAACCTTTGCCTGATACTCTTAAATATGTTTATCTTGATGAAAAGAAGATATATCCTATTATTATTAGTGCTAACCTTTCAGAGAAGGAGGAAGAAAGATTATTGAAAACTCTGAAGAAGCACCGTGCTGCTATTGGGTATACTCTTGATGATCTTAAGGGCATTAGTCCCACTCTATGTCAACACAAAATAAATTTGGAAAAAGATGCCAAACCAGCTATTGATCACCAACGACGACTGAATCCTAAGATGAAAGAAGTGGTAAGAAAAGAAATACTAAAGCTCCTTGAGGCAGGTATAATTTATCCCGTTGCTGATAGTCAGTGGGTAAGTCCTGTCCATTGTGTTCCTAAGAAGGGAGGTATTACTGTCGTTCCTAATGATAAAGATGAATTGATTCCCCAAAGAATTATTATAGGTTATAGGATGGTAATTGATTTCTGCAAATTAAATAAGGCTACTAAAAAAGATCATTACCCCTTACCTTTTATTGATCAAATGCTAGAAAGATTATCCAAACATACACATTTTTGCTTTCTAGATGGTTATTCTGGTTTCTCCCAAATACCTGTGTCAGCTGATGATCAATCTAAGACCACTTTTTACTTGCCCTTCTGGTACTTTTGCTTATAGACGTATGCCTTTTGGTTTATGTAATGCACCTGCTACCTTTCAAAGATGCATGATGGCTATATTTTCTGATTTTTGTGAAAAGATATGTGAGGTATTCATGGATGATTTCTCCGTTTATGGATCCTCTTTTGATGATTGCTTAAGAAACCTTGATCGAGTTTTGCAGAGATGTGAAGAAACGAACCTTGTCTTGAATTGGGAGAAATGCTACTTTATGGTTAGTGAAGGTATTGTCTTGGGGCACAAAATTTCTGAAAGAGGCATTGAAGTTGATAAAGCTAAAGTTGATGCTATTGAAAAGATGTCGTGTCCCAAGGACATCAAAGGTATAAGAAGTTTCCAAGGTCATGCCGGTTTTTATAGGAGGTTCATTAAGGACTTCTCAAAAATTTCTCGGCCTCTGACTAATTTATTACAAAAAGATATACCATTCGTCTTTGATGATGATTGTGTAGAAGCCTTTGAAATAATTAAGAAAGCATTAATCTCTGCACCTATTGTTCAGCCACCTAATTGGAATTTACCTTTTGAAATTATGTGTGATGCTAGTGATTATGATGTAGGTGATGTTCTAGGGCAAAGAGTTGATAAGAAATTAAATATTATTCAATATGCTAGTAAAACTCTAGTCAATGCCCAGAGAAATTATGCTACAACCGAAAAAGAATTCTTAGCAGTTGTATTTGCTTGTGATAAGTTCAGATCTTATATTGTTGATTCTAAAGTAACTATTCACATGGATCATGCTGCTATTAAATATCTTATGGAAAAGAAAGATGCTAAACCTAGACTTATTAGATGGGTTATCTTGCTAGTTGCTACAAGAATTTGATTTGCATATTATTGATAGAAAGGGAGCCGAGAACCCCGTTGCAGATAACTTGTCTAGGTTGGAAAATGTTCTTGATGACCCACTACCTATTGATGATAGCTTTCCTGATGAACAATTAAATGTCATAAATGCTTCTCATATTGCTCCATGGTATGTTGATTATGCTAATTATATTGTTACTAAATTTATACCACCTAGTTTCACATACCAGCAAAAGAAAAAGTTTTTCTATGATTTAAGACATTACTTTTGGGATGACCCACATCTTTATAAAGAAGGAGTAGATGGTGTTATTAGACGTTGTGTACCTGAGCATGAACAGCAACAGATCCTACGCAAGTGTCACTCTGAAGCTTATGGAGGACACCATGCTGGAGATAGAACTGCACACAAGGTATTGCAATCCGGTTTTTATTGGCCTACTCTCTTCAAGGATGCCCGTAAGTTTGTCTTGTCTTGTGATGAATGTCAAAGATTTGGTAATATTAGTAGACGTCAAGAAATGCCTATGAATTATTCACTTGTTATTGAACCATTTGATGTTTGGGGCTTTGATTATATGGGGCCTTTTCCTGCCTCTAATGGATATACACATATTTTAGTTGTTGTTGATTATGTTACTAAGTGGGTAGAAGCTATTCCAACTAGTAGTGCTGACCATAACACCTCTATTAAGATGCTTAAAGAAGTTATTTTTCCGAGGTTTGGGGTCCCTAGATATTTAATGACTGATGGTGGTTCACATTTTATTGATGGTGCTTTCCGTAAAATGCATGCTAAGTATGATGTTAAGCATAGAATTGCATCGCCTTATCACCCATAGTCTAGTGGTCAAGTAGAATTGAGTAATAGAGAACTCAAATTAATTTTGCAAAAGACTATTAATAGATCCAGAAAAAATGGTCCAAGAAACTTGATGATGCATTATGGGCCTATAGAACTGCATATAAAAATCCTATGGGTATGTCTCCGTATAAAATGGTTTATGGAAAAGCATGTCACTTACCTCTCGAACTAGAACATAAGGCTTATTGGGCTATTAAAGAGCTCAATTATGATTTCAAACTTGCCGGTGAGAAAAGGTTATTTGACATTAGCTCACTTGATGAATGGAGAACCCAAGCTTATGAGAATGCCAAATTGTTTAAAGAAAAGTATAAAGATGGCATGACAAAAGGATACAAAAGCGTGAGTTTAATGTAGATGATTATGTATTGCTATACAACTCTCGTTTAAGGTTTTTTGCAGGAAAGCTTCTCTCTAAATGGGAAGGTCCTTACGTTATCGAGGAGGTCTATCGTTCCGGTGCCATAAAAATCAACAACTTCGAAGGCACAAATCCGAAGGTGGTGAACGGTCAAAGAATCAAACATTATATCTCAGGTAATCCTATAAATGTTAAAACCAATGTTATTGAAATCGTAACCCTGTAGGAATACATAAGGGACACTTTCCAGAATGTTTTAGACTCCGAAAAGGAATAGGTATGTGGTACGGTAAGTAAACCGACTCCAAAACAGTTCTAATGGCAATTTTTCTCCGTTTTGGAATATTTAGATAAATAGAAAAATAAGAAGCAGACCGGGAAGGACACGAGGGCTCGACGAGGGTGGAGGGAGCGCCCCACCCCCCTGGGCGCGCCCCCTGCCTCGTGGGCACCTCGTGTGCTCTCCGGACTCCGTTTTCTTGCACGTTACGTATTTTGGTTGGTAAAATTTCATTATATAACCTACCGAAGGTTTTGACCACCATATCACGCAAAAATCGCCTGTTCTTGTTTCGAGCTGTTTTCTGCCAGGTTGTCAAAGCCAAGCATCATGTCGTCTCCCTCCTCCTCCAACAATGAGGGCAACGTCACTTGGCTAATGAAGATAGAGCTGAAGAGAGAAGAACCCATGGATATCAACAAGGATGAAGGGATCAAGAAGGCCACGGAGGACCAAGTTCTGGCAACAGAAGACATCCTTCAACTTGATCACAATCTTCTTACCCCAACTAAGATCGAAGCTTTCAAGATGATTGAGTTAGCTCGTATACAAAACAAGTATCTCACACATGAAAACATTTTGTTGAAGGAGCATATCATCGCACTCAAGGGCATTATCCGCAAGTTAGAAGACCTCCTATGCTCGATGTGCGACTATCCATCATCACCACCATCTTCTTCACCAAAAAAGAAGAACTGAGCATCGGATATGGGCACTCCCCTTGGCAACTGCCAAGCTTGGGGGAGGTGCCCCAGTATCGTATCACCATCACTTCTATCTTTACCGTTTTTCTCAGTTCGATCCGTTTGGTAATATCTTGATCTAGTAGCATAAAGTTTTAGTATGATCTAGTTGCGAGTTTTGCTTTATGATCCTTCTAGGTAATCGAGTCCGTGAACTATTTATAATAAAGATTAGTGTTGAGTCAAGGGCTTGATTATTTTGCCATAATCTTGAGTGAATAAAAGAAAAGAGAAGAAATAAAAAGAAACAAAGAGATCATATGGATCTTATGGAGAGTAATGAGCTCACATAGAAAGAGTATGATGAATAAAAGTTGTTGAGAGTTGACAAACATAGTTTTGGTCATCATTGAAATTAATAGGAAGTAATAAAGAAAGAGAGGTCTTCACATATAAATACACTATCTTGGACATCTTTTATGATTGTGAGCACTCATTAAAATATGACATGCTAAAGAGTGGACGTTGGACAAGGAAGACAATGTAATGGGTTATGTTTTCTTACATATGAGATAAATTATATTGTCATGGATCATCCAACATGATTGATCTTGCCTTTCCCCCTCATGCTAGCCAAATTCCTTGCACCAAGTAGAGATACTACTTGTGCTTCCAAACACCCTTAAACCAGTTTTGCCATGAGAGTCCACCATACCTACCTATGGATTGAGTAAGATCCTTCAAGTAAGTTGTCATCGGTGCAAGCAATAAAAATTACCCTCTAAATATGTATGACTTATTAGTGTGGGAGAAAATAAGCTTTATACGATCGTGTGATACGGAAGAAATAAAAGTGACGGACTGCATAATAAAGGTCCATATCACAAGTGGCAATATGAAGTGACATTCTTTTGCATTAAGATTTTGTGCATCCAACCATAAAGCGCATGACAACCTCTGCTTCCCTCTGCAGAGGGCCTATCTTTTACTTTTATCTCCTACCTTGCATAAGAGTCATGATGATCTTCACCCTTCTGTTTTACATTTTATCTTTTGGCAAGCACAACATGTTGGAAAGATACTGGTATATATGGCTAATTGGATGTGAGTTTTCATGAACTATTATTGTTGACATTACCCTTGAGGTAAAACGTTGGGAGGCAAAACTATAAGCCCCTATCTTTCTCTGTGTCCGATTAAAACTCCATACCCATAAGTATTGCGTGAGTGTTAGCAATTGTGAAAGACTATATGATAGTTGAGTATGTGGACTTGCCGAAAAGCTCTTATATTGACTCTTTCCTATGTTATGATAAATTGCAATTGCTCCAATGACTGAGATTATAGTTTGTTAGTTTTCAATGAAGTTTATGATTCATACTTGAAATTGTGATTGAATTGTTACTCTAGCATAAGAGATCATATGACAAGAATTATATAAGTTGCTGTTCTAAGAATGATCATGATGCCCTCATGTCCGTATTTTATTTTTATCGACACCTCTATCTCTAAACATGTGGAAATATTTTTCGATTTCGGCTTTCGCTTGAGGGTAAGCGAGATCTAAGCTTGGGGGAGTTGATACGTCCATTTTGCATCATGCTTTTATATCGATATTTATTGCATTATGGGCTGTTATTACACATTATGTCACAATACTTATGCCTATTCTCTCTTATTTTACAAGGTTTACATAAAGAGGGAGAATGCCGGCAGCTGGGATTCTAGACGTGAAAAGGAGCAAATATTAGAGACCTATTCTGCACAGCTCCAAAAGTCCTGAAACTTCACGGAAGTCATTTTCAGAATATATAAAAAATACTGAGCGCAAGAAGTTCCAGAGGGGGGCCACACCCTAGCCATGAGGGTGGGGAGCGCACCCTACCCCCTAGGCGCGCCCCCTACCTCGTGGGCCCCCTGGTGGCCCTCCGATGCCCATCTTCTGCTATATGGAGTCTTTCGATGAGAAAAAAATCATAAGCAAGCTTTCGGGATGAGACTCCGCCGCCACGAGGCGGAACCTTGGCGGTACCAATCTAGGGCTCTGGCGGAGCTTTTCTGTCGGGGAAACTTCCCTTCGGGAGGGGGAAATCATCGCCATCATCATCACCAACGATCCTCTCATCGGGAGGGGGTCAATCTCCATCAACATCTTCACCAGCACCATCTCCTCTCAAACCCTAGTTCATCTCTTGTATCCAATTCTTGTCTCCAAGTCTGGGATTGGTACCTGTGGGTTGCTAGTAGTGTTGATTACTCCTTGTAGTTAATGCTAGTTGGTTTATTTGGTGGAAGATCATATGTTCAGAACCTATATGCATATTGATACTCCTCTGATTATGAACATGAATATGATTTGTGAGTAGTTACGTTTGTTCCTGAGGACATGGGAGAAGTCTTGCTATTAGTAGTCATGTGAATTTGGTATTCGTTCGATATTTTGATGAGATGTATGTTGTCTCTCCTCTAGTGGTGTTATGTGAACGTCGACTACATGACACTTCACCATTATTTGGGCCTAGAGGAAGGCATTGGGAAGTAATAAGTACATGATGGGTTGCTAGAGTGACAGAAGCTTAAACCCTAGTTTATGCGTTGCTTCGTAAGGGGCTGATTTGGATCCATATGTTTCATGCTATGGTTAGGTTTACCTTAATACTTCTGTTGTAGTTGCGGATTCTTGCAATAGAGGTTAATCATAAGTGGGATGCTTGTCCAAGTAAGGACAGTACCAAGCACCGGTCCACCCACATATCAGATTATCAAAGTACCGAACGCGAATCATATGATCGTGATGAAACCTAGCTTGACGATAATTCCCATGTGTCCTCGGGAGTGCTTTTCTCTATATAAGAATTTGTCCAGGCGTGTCCTTTGCTACAAAAAGGATTGGGCCACCTTGCTGCACTTTATTTACTTTTGTTCCTTGTTTCTCGTTACAAATTATCTTATCACAAAACTACCTGTTACCTATAATTCCAGTGCTTGCCGAGAATACCTTGCTGAAAACCGCTTATAATTTCCTTCTGCTCCTCGTTGGGTTCGACACTCGTACTTATCGAAAGGACTACGATAGATCCCCTATACTTGTGGGTCATCAGGCACTACTCGGCCAAGAATCATTGATCTCATGCCTTTGGTTGATCGTGTGGAAACAAGGCTCTCTTGTAGTTGAGCTATGCTCAACCAGGGTTCTAGGCTTCAGTTACTTACTTCAATACTGACCTCAATGCCAATTTATTTCTTATGCACCCTAAGTATTCCTCCTGGAATCATCAAACAGCTTGACAGGATTTTTAGGCAGTGCTTATGGAGGGGGAACAGTGACACTCCCAAACAGTCACTTGCTGCATGGGACATGGTTTGTAGACCCAAGGAGAAAGGGGGACTTGGTATTATTAATCTCAATATCCAGAAACGGGGTCTTCTAATTAAACATCTTCATCATTTTTACAATAAAGTGGACATTCCTTGGGTTTCCCTGATTTGGAATTTGTATTATGATGGAGTGGTTCCCCAATCTACAGTTCTGACAGGTTCCTTTTGGTGGAGACATATCTTCAAGCTATCTGATTCATATAGGTCAATTGCTTCAGCTCAAGTTAATATGGGTGACTCGGTGCTCTTCTGGTTAGATGCTTGGCATATTGGGGGATCTACTGTACCTTTATTTAGACAGCAGCCTAGGCTTTTCTCCTTTGCCAAGGATGACAAATCTTCAGCAAGTGATGTTCTGATCTCCACTGATCTTTTCAACCTGTTCTATTTACCTATATCTCAAGAAGCTGCTGCTGATCTTCGAATCTTGGAGGAATGGATTTTCAATCTTCAAAGAGACCCTCTCCTTGCTGATGTTTGGTCTTGGGTGGGTAAATCAGGTTCATACACCGCGAAGAGCTTATATAACATCATGCATACCCACATGCCCACTATATTGCCCTGCAAGTGGTTATGGCAAAGCAAGTGCACCATGAAAATCAAGGTCTTTGGTTGGCTTTTATTCTTCGATCGGTTGAATACTAAGGAATTGCTGGTTAGACGCCACTGGAGGTTGCCCGTGGATGACAATTTCTGTGTCATTTGTGCTGCTCAGGCTTATGAGGACAGACTGCACCTTTTCTTCAACTGCAACTTCAGTCTCAGGGTATGGAATTACCTGGGGATTGACTGGACACGTAGCCCTGACATTTAGCAATGTATCTCACACACCAAGGTTAACTTCCATCACCCTTTTTTCTTTGAGGTGATGCTCACAGCTGCTTGGAATATCTGGATCTTGCACAATGGAAGGACTTTCAGAGGAGAAAGAGCTTCTTTTGATGTTTGGAAATGTAATTTTTTACATGATGTAACCCTCTTGTCTCATAGGTTAGCTTCTCACACCAAAGACAAGCTCCTGGCTTGGGTTAACTCTCTTCCTTAGTTGATAGGTAAGTACTTCCAATTAGATGGTAGTTTAGATTTTGTTCTGTAACCCTGAACTCTTTCTTGTTTGATTTTGGAATAAATGGCTGTGGGGCTTTGCCTCACAGTAGTTAGTCAAAAAAACTAACTCATTAGTTACATTGCTTGCAAGGCTTATAGTGATGTGCATTACCGAGAGGGCCCAGAGATACCTCTCCGACAATCGGAGGGACAAATCCTAATCTCGATCTATGCCAACTCAACAAACAGCATCGGAGACACCTGTAGAGCATCTTTATAATCACCTAGTTACGTTGTGACGTTTGATAGCACACTAAGTGGTCCTTCAGTATTCAGGAGTTGCATAATCTCATAGTCATAGGAACATGTATAAGTCATGAAGAAAGCAATAGCAATAAACGATCATAGTGCTAAGCTAACAGATGGGTCATGTCAATCACATCATTCTCTAATGATGTGATCCCGTTCATCAAATGACAACTCATGTCCATGGCTAGGAAGCTTAACCATCTTTGATTAACGAGCTAGTCAAGTAGAGGCATACTAGTGACACTCTGTTTGTCTATGTATTCACACATGTACTAAGTTTCCGGTTAATATAATTCTAGCATGAATAATAAACATTTATCATGATATAAGGAAATATAAATAACAACTTTATTATTGCCTCTAGGGCATATTTCCTTCATAAGTATCTTCTCAATATTAGAAATGGGGCAAAGGAGTAAAAAGGCAAGGTATAATAGTTAGTACCATCTTGTAAACCTCAGTGATTCCCATTGTTTCCCTACAACACATATAAGGTAATTGGTCATCAGGTTAAGTAAGGGTTCGCATGCTATTAGTGAAATATGTTGAGGATAATTAAGCACATTGCAGATTCATCAAATTAATTCAAGCCACATGGAAAACCCATTTATCCAAACCAGGCATGATTAAGAACTAGGAAATATAGCACTTGTATATGTTTCTCATGTATTAAGTGCAACCAAATTTGATTTGTTCCTCACATGGTATACAATAATAGAATACAGTCACAAAATTTGAATATCGTATTGTAGAATTGAACCAAGCAGTTAACTAAACACCACATCAAATGAACCAAACGTTAACTGAGTACCACATTGTATAATATAACATACTCCTAATAGAAGATCAGACAGTTAACCAAACCAGGCATGCTTAACAACTTGGAAATATAGCAACTGTATTTGTTTCTCATGTATTTAGTACAACCAAATTCGATTTACTTCTCACATGGTATACAATAACAGAATGCAGCCACAACAATTGAACATCACATTGCAGAATTGAACCAAGCAGTTAAGTAAACACCATAACAAATGAACCAAACGTTAACTGAGCACCACTGTCGGCGTTCTGGGAACAGGGGTCCCCAGACTTGCCTGCCTGCGGCCTGCGGCGTGGCTTAAAGGGTGCCCAGCACGGCCCATCTTCATCAACACAAGACTCAAGACCCTCGCGAGGGGCCAAGCCTCGCGGGGTGGACGACACGGAGCTTCCTCACGCATGACCTCGTCAGGCTGGCTCGTGAGGAGGCGGAGAGATCAAGGCGGGGTACCTCACGAGGAGCCCGTGACGCAAGCCATGACGACTCAGGGCACCAGGCGGGTGCCAGCCCGCGCAGCGTCCTCCTTTCCTCTTTGGTGCAAAGGGGGCAAGCGTAGCCGCGGAGTACCGAGGCATCAGGCAAAGGTTGCCATTTCGGTGCAACGAGACCAAGACCAGGAGGACTACGAGATGGAGGTCACCGTGGAGCCCAAGACGGCGTCATCACCAGAGCTTTGCGCAGGCGAAGACTACTTTTGTCAGGATAGCTGATACTTGTTGTCCCCCTTCAAATTAGCCTGCCATTGTTGGCTCCCTTCCCGCTCAATATTTGGGAAGAGGACCAGGGCCTCTATAAATAGGACCAGCCGCCCACAGAGCAAGGGGGTTGAAAAAGAGGAAGGGCGGTTAGAGAGAGCGGTAAGGGAAGAAAGGAAGGGGAGGCTCGATAGAGAGGTTGGAAGCATAGAGAGAGAGAGAGAGAAAGGTGGTTGAACTCCTCCCAGCAGTTCATCGCCCCAGCCAAGAACAGACCCTCGCGAGGCTGTTCTTCCTTGTATTTTTCATCATCATCAGCCCAAGAGGCAATCCACCCACCACACACTGGAGTAGGGTATTACACCACAACGGTGGCCCGAACCAGTATAAACCTTGTGTCTCTTGTGCAGTTCTTTCAGTAGTCTAGATCTTTGCGAGACGGAGAGATAGAAGACGTAATCTCCGCGCGCACCCCAGTGTTCGAACCTTAAGGGTCTGCCGGAACCCAAAATCCGACATTTGGCGCACTAGGTAGGGGTGCGCCGGAATTCGTCTTCCACCGCCCCGTTCTCCTCCGACCGTCGCATCCGTGTCTGACGCTCGTCAGGCCCGCGCCGAGCGCCGAGCCGCCATCGCTTCCTGCGTCGCCCAGACGGCGCCCGTCGGCGGACGTCCTCGTCGTTCCCCGTCACCCTCCATCAACGCCGCCACCGGCCCGGCGGGGGGCGAGCAGCAAGCGTCGTCTCAGCATCCATCCGTGCGGCAAGACGGCCGCACCGCTACTCCATCGCTCACACCAACTGGTTCTTCGTCCCGCGCGCTCCGCCCACCCTTGGAGGCCCGAGCTGCGCTCATCGCGGCAAACGAGCTCTTGCGCTACCGTCCGGTCGACGACGTCTACGAAGAGTGGCTCGACCGCGTCGCCGAGCTTGTCCGCGCCGCAGGGGGCTCTCCCACGTCGTCCGTTCCACTGCGCCGCACTCCGCCCCACGCGAGCAACGAAGCTCCGGGGGCGTACCAGCCGCCTCCTCTCCAAGAAGACGCCATGGCTCCAAGGCGCGTGGCCCCTGGGCGGAACCCGCTCTGTCAGGTGCCAGCGCAGCAAGAACGGAGCTGCCAAGAAGTCCCTCGCCCGCAAGAAGCTGCCCGGGCGCTCCCTGCCCCGGCACGCCGCGACCCTGCTCCAGCTCCGGCATGCCAAGACCCCGCGCTGCTCCTAGCTGCAGCGCGTGGGGACCCTCAAGACCGAGCTCTCCACCAGCCGAAGCCTTTCGTGGCCACCGCGGGCTGCCGTGCCTACACCACCGAGCTGCGTAGCGTCGCGTGGCCCGGCAAGTTCAAGCCAGACCTGCCTCCTCGTTACGATGGCACGACTGACCCTGCAGAGTTCCTCCAGCTCTATGAGCTGGGCATCGAAGCTGCCAGCGGGGACGAGAAGGTCATGGCGAACTGGTTCCCCATGGCGCTCAAGGAAGGAGCTCGCACCTGTCTCCTGAATCTGGCTCCAGGCATGATCTCTTTCTGGGACCAGATGCGCACCCGCTTCATCGCCAACTTCCAAGGTACTCGCGACCGGCCACCCACCATGAGCGACATGCGCCGCATCAAGCAACAACCCGGAGAGACCCTGCAAAAGTACATCCAGCGCTTCAACAGCGCGCGCCTCAAGATCCCCAAGGTGTCCGAGGAGGCCATCATCTTGGCCTTCTTCGATGGTGTGCGCGACGTCAAGATGAAGGAGGAGCTGGCGATGCATGAAGACCTGTGCACCTCCCTGGAGCTGTTCAACTTGGCGACCAAGTGCGCCAGGGCTGAGGAGGGATGCCTCTCCCTCCTCGAGCTGCCTGCCGCAGACCCAGAGGAGAAGAAGCCCAAGGCCAAGGATGTGAAGCGCAAGGGGGCTGCCGTGCTCGCGGCAGAACCAGACACCAAGCGGGGCAAAGATCCGCCTGAGTCCTCCAGGGGCAGCCGGTACTGTGTGTACCACGACCTCCACACCCACAACACCAACGAGTGCCAAGAACTCCGCGCCGTGCGAGAAGGAAGGATCGGCCATCGTCCCGACCGCGCCGACCGGGGCTACGGCCGAGGAGGAGGAAGAAACACAGGACGCTGGGAAGACCGCAGCCCGCGCCAAGAGTGGCGCGATCAACCTTGCGAGGATCGCGGGCGAGACCTGCCTCGCGAGGGGGACTGGAGGGATCAGCCTCGTGAGGATCGCCCATAGGGCCACGCAGGCCTCCCTCCACTGCCGCCGCAGCCAAGGAGGAACGAGGACTGCCATCAAGACGAAGGGGCTGGGGGCTTCTAGGAGCCACGCGCAATCGCCTGCATCCTGGGCGGAGCTCAAGCCCCAGCCTCCCAACGCATCTTCAAGCAGTTTGCCCACGAAGTGAATGCAGTCCTCCCCAGGCTTGAAGCAACGCGCCCTCTCAGGTGGTCGGCATGCGCCATCACATTCAGCTCAGCGGATCAACTCAAGTGTGCAGCCACAGCCGGAGTCCTCCCGATGCTTTGCTCCCCAGTCATCAGCAATGTACTGGTCACCAGGACCCTCATCGATGGTGGGGCAGGGCTCAATGTCCTGTCCGTGGAAACGTTCAACAATCTCCAAGTGCCCTACGACCAGCTTCAGCCAACCAAGCCCTTCTCCGGAGTCACCGACGGCTCCACGGTCCCGATTGGGCAGGTCCGCCTCCCTGTCACCTTCGGGGCACGCAACAACTACCGCACCGAGCTCATCGACTTCGGCGTCGCCCACATCCGCCTGCCGTACAATGCCATCCTCGGGTACCTAGCGCTGGCCAAGTTCATGGCCGTAACTCACCATGGCTACAACGTCCTCAAGATGCCAGGAAGTGGCGGAGTCATCACGGTGCCCTATGAAGAGAAGGATGCAGTGTGTTCCCTGGAGCGAGCCTTTCAGGCCGCGTCACTGGAAGACCCGGATCGCGGAAGCAGGAGGCTTCCCGAGACCACCCCCAAGAAGAAGAAGACGTCGTCCGGACCGGCCCCTCGGGAGGCGGGCCCCTCAGGGCCCGCATCTGCCCAGCGGGAACCTCCTTCCATCGCATAGGAAAGCGCGCCCGGCGCCCTCCTCAGGCAGGGCTCGGGGGCTCTCCCCTGGAGGGCCACCGACCTGGCCAGGGTCACGAGCGAGGCGCTTGGGCACCACATGGAGGCGTGTTTCGAAGCACGTTTCCCTCAAGAAGGAGCAAGGCAAGGAAAGTCAGACCCGCAGGAGTTCGTCAACAAGGCCATTCAAGAACTACAGGAATCAAGAATCATGAGAGGCTGCCGCCGTCTACCGGCTGTGGCTCCCCATCCAGGCGAGGATGGTGGGCTGCGCGTCTGCATCGACGTACCAGGGCTCAACCAATTCGCTACGATGGAGCGCCTCTGGCCCTCGCGAGTGGGGCGCTGCGGGGGTCCGCCCCACAGCTACGTTCGCATGCCTTACGGCTTGCCGAGCGCGGTTGCTACGTGCCAGCGCCTCATGAGGGGCATCATGGAGGCTCAAGAGGACAGGCGTTCCGCAGCCTTGGCGGAGATGGAGATGATTCGCGAAGAGCTACCAGTGCCTCCGGAGCCTCCCGAGGCCCCTGGGCCTGGGGGCTCGTGAGGATCGGCTTCCGCAGCCCACCGAGTCTACTGCACCAACACCCCTTCGCCCTCGACACCCTCAGGTGACATCTTACAAGTTTCATTTCCAGCTGGGAGCACCCTCCCAGGGCTGCATCGTTCCCAGGCCGCGTGGGTCCGTCCCTGCGGTATGTATCCCTTTTATTTCATGTCGTTAGCTTGCTTTGTTCGGGGCGCCCCTCGGGCTGCATCATCCCCAAGTCGCTCGGGCCCGACCCAGCAATGTCTACCTTCCCAGCATCTATTTCAATGAATCCCCTCCTCCGCGGCTAACGTGTTTGATCTAGTTGCCAGCTCAACTGACGCCAACTGACGGAATTGCTCCCCTAATGGCACGACGCTTGCGCATGGGTCCGTCCCTGCAACGCCGACAAACCTGAATGGCTGAGCTATGGCCGCGGCAGCCCCGCATGGCGCCACCTCGTCAAGCCTCCAGTGCCTCACCTCCCCTCGGAAGCAACTAACGGCAAACTGATAATTGTCATGGCAACCTCTTCTTCCTTCTATGATGAGTTTACAGGATCCCCTAAGGGAGTTGCGCCAGGCAAGGCCCTCGCGGCATTCCTTTCACTCTCGTCCGCGCGAACCGCTTGCACGTTAAAGGGGGGGTGCCTGAGCATCGCGACTCAGGGCTCCTACTGGCTCTCCAGCCCTCACCCTCTGGCCTTGACCACGGCATCGCGACCTGGCATACCAGCGACGGCTGAGACTAGCTCGAGGGCCGGGACCCGAGGACGTAGAGCAGAAGGGGGAGCAAAGGCGGGGGAGAAGGGGTGCGCGAGGACCTCGCCGGGAGATTCCGCTCCTGCCGACGCGCGAACCCGACGACACACCAGGAATAATCCCCGACTCTCGACATAAGTCACCGCCCGAAAGCACCGGCTATCGTAACACTACCCCCACACCTAATGCAATTCCGTGTCAGCAACGCCGCTCTCCTTTCTCGCCGATGAAAGTGCAACTATCCCTAGGTGGTTTTGGTAATTCATAACAACATATAGCTCATTGAGCTAATGCTATTCCAAGATGATTATTTCAGGAAAGCTCAATGATTGGCATGGCATGGATGGTGAAAGTGGAACCCTCAAAATGCTAAGGACAAAGGATTGGCTCAAGCTCAAAAGCTCAAGACTCTTCATTTTATATTTTAGTGATCCAAGATCACATTGAGTCTTTAGGAAAAGCCAATACTATCAAGGAGGGATGAGGTGTTGCTTAATGAGCCTCTTGCTTCATGTGCTTAGTGATATGCTCCAAAACCCTCAACTACTTTCCCATATCCACATTTGACCTAAACCCTAAGCCAAACTCAGCCCTACCGATTCTTTCAATCCGGCGTCACCGAGTTTCACTTGTCATAGCCATTGCCAAACCCTAGCAAATCGGTTCTACCGATAGGGATCTCGGTCTCACCGAGATGGGATTGCAAACTCTCTGCTTCCCTTTCGTAACTTTTCGGTCTCACCGAAAGAGCGGATCGGTCCCACCGAGATTGCAATGTAAACTCTCTGTTTCCCTTTTGTAACTTTTCGGTCTCACCGAAAGAGCAAATTGGTCCCACCGAGTTTGCCTGACCAACTCTCTGGTTAGCTTATTACCAAAATCGGTCTCACCGAGTTTGTGTAATCGGTCTCACCGAGATTACGTTATGCCCTAACCCTAAAAAAATCGGTCCTACCGAGTTGCATGTCAGTCCCACCGAAAATCTCTAACGGTCACTAGGTTTACTATTTCGGTCTAACCGAGTTTGTTGATTCGGTCCCACCGAGATTGGTAAATTGTGTGTAACGGTTGGATTTTGTGTGGAGGCTATATATACCCCTCCACCTCCTCTTCACTCGTGGAGAGAGCCATCAGAACACATCTACACTTCCAACTCATATGTTCTGAGAGAGAACCACCTACTCATGTGTTGAGACCAAGATATTCCATTCCTACCATATGAATCTTGATCTCTAGCCTTCCCCAAGTTGCTTTCCACTCAAATCTTCTTTCCACCATATCCAAATCCTGTGAGAGAGAGTTGAGTGTTGGGGAGACTATCATTTGAAGCACAAGAGCAAGGAGTTCATCATCAACACACCATTTGTTACTTCTTGGAGAGTGGTGTCTCCTAGATTGGCTAGGTGTCACTTGGGAGCCTCCGATAAGATTGTGGAGTTAAACCAAGGAGTTTGTAAGGGCAAGGAGATCGCCTACTTCGTGAAGATCTACCGCTAGTGAGGCAAGTCCTTCGTGGGCGATGGCCATGGTGGGATAGACAAGGTTGCTTCTTCGTGGACCCTTCGTGGGTGGAACCCTCCGTGGACTCGCGCAACCATTACCCTTCGTGGGTTGAAGTCTCCATCAACGTGGATGTAGGATAGCACCACCTATCCGAACCATGGGAAAAACATCCGTGTCTCCAATTGCGTTTGAATTCTCCAAACCCTTCCCTTTACATTCTTGCAAGTTGCATGCTTTACTTTCCGCTGCCAATATACTCTTTGCATGCTTGCTTGAATTGTGTGATGATTGCTTGACTTGTCCTAAAATAGCTAAAATCTGCCAAGAACTAAAATTGGGAAAAGGTTAAGTTTTTATTTGGTCAAGTAGTCTAATCACCCCCCCCCCCCGTCTAGACATACTTTCGATCCTACAAGTGGTATCAGAGCTTTGGTCTCCATTTGCTTTGATTTCCATAGCTTTTGGTGGTCATAGCCTTGGTTTCACAACCTAGGAGAGTATGGCGTCTAGCGAGGGAAATTATCACCGTAGAGGTCCTTACTTTGATGGTACTAATTTTGCTAGTTGGAAGCATAAAATGAAAATGCATATTCTTGGACATAACCCCGCCGTTTGGGCCATTGTGTGTGTTGGTTTGCAAGGTGACTTCTTTGATGGGAGAGAACCAAACCGTGAAGCTACCGCGGATGAGTTGAAGATGTTGCAATACAATGCTCAAGCTTGTGATATTCTCTTCAACGGATTGTGCCCCGAAGAATTCAACAAAATCAGCCGTCTTGAGAATGCAAAGGAAATTTGGGACACTTTGATTGATATGCACGAAGGTACCGACTCCGTCAAGGAATCCAAGTTGGATCTGCTTCAAAGTCAACTTGACAAGTTCAAAATAAAGGATGGTGAAGGTGTCGCTGAAATGTACTCTAGGCTTGCTCTCATCACAAATGAGATTGCCGGCTTAGGAAGTGAAGAGATGACCGATAGATTCATCATCAAGAAGATTCTATGAGCCTTGGATGGAAAATATGATACCGTGTGCACATTGATCCAAATGATGCCCAATTACAAAGATCTCAAGCCAACGGAGGTAATTGGAAGAATTGTTGCTCATGAGATGTCACTTAAGGATAAAGAGGAACTTCACAACAAATCAAGTGGTGCCTACAAAGCCTCATGTGAAGCCCCTACATCATCAAGTGAGAAACAAAACTTCAATGAAGAATTGAGCTTAATGGTGAAGAACTTCAACAAGTTCTACAAGAGTAGAAGCAAAGATAGAAGCTCCAAGTCAAGATCCTACAATGACAAAAGATCTTCTAGTCGAGAGCGAAACTGCTACAATTGTGGAAGACCCGGACACTATTCCAATGAGTGTACGGCTCCCTACAAGAGAAGAGAAGACTCTCCAAAAAGAAGAAGCAAAACAGAAGAATCACCACCAAGAGAGAGAAGGAGTAGAGATGATCGTTATGAACGAAGACACTCACGGAGAAGCAAGGATTCGGAAAGGAAGGAAAAATCATCAAGGAGCTACACAAAATGAAGACATCAAGCTCATGTTGGTGAATGGGTATCCGGCTCTGACTCCGACAACCACTCCGAGAGAAGTTATCACTCTGATTCCGAATATACTCAAGATGAAGGTGTTGCCGGTCTAGCACTTGTGTCAACCAACTCCTACAATATATTTGACTCACCAAATGAAGGAATTGGAAGATGCTTCATGGCCAAAGGTCCTAAGGTAACACACCCCGAGTATGTTGATTTTAATAGTGATGAAGATGACTTGTTAGGTGATGATTTACTTGTTGACAACTCTAGTGATGAATACTATGATGAAACGTCAATTAATCATGCTAATCAAGATAAAACGAATGACAATGATAAGGAGAAGATTGAGGCTCTAACTAAAGAACTAAACACTCTTAAGTTAGCTCATGAAACTATCTTCGAAGATCATCGAGAACTTTTAAGAGCTCATGAGAAGTTACGCTTTGAAAAGCTCAATCTTGAGCAAGAGCATGAGTTTTTAAAGGCAATCAATGATGATCTCTGCAAGAAAAGTTCTTCTTACATTGCCAAGCGTTTACTCTTATCCACTTACATGCCTCAAGGCAAGTCTAGTAACAAGAACAAGAAAGATTCTTCCTCTAGTAGTAACAATGATCATGCTAAATCCAATATTGTTGCTTCTAGTAGTTCTATTGATTCCACTAATGATTCTCTTAGCCAAGTTACACTTGAGCAAGAAAATAGCTTATTGAAGGGAATTATAGAGAAAGGAGTGTACAAAAGCCTTGCCGGGAGTAAGCAATTCGAGGAAATCGTGCGATAGCAAGGAATGCACCGGAAGAATCAAGGTGTTGGTTTTGAACGAAAGTTCAATGCCAATGGAGTTGAGTGGGAAGAAGATCAATACCCCAAGACAAAGTTTGTTCCTCAACAAGAGAAGTATGATACTTCCTTCAAGGGGACACAAGCTCAAGATGATCTTCCACCACAAGACTACAAGCAAAAAGGCAAGGACAAGCTTCAAGAGGAAATTGATGCATTTGAAGAAGCTCCTAAGACCTTAGTCAAGTGGATTCCCAAGACCATTTCAAGTTCCACTTCATCAAGTACGACTACAACTCCAAGGATTCCCATCAAGATGGTGTGGATCCAAAAGAAGAAGAACTAGAGAGTTCTTGAGGGTGACTCCGCCAACATACTGCACTCTTATCATTTTGGCAAGAACAAGTGCAATCAACTTCCACATCTTGCACTAGTTCAAGGAGTCACAAACCCTCTTGTTGGTAAGACAAGGGACAAGGTAACCTAAAAGTTTTCATGGACATCATCTTGTGTGTGCATCACTCTATGTCTATGGATATCCTTGTTTGTTCCTTGTGGGACTAACCCATGTAGGTATTGAAAGTGCAATTCACTCAAATGGATAGCTCCAAGTGATCTACATCAACATTGAGCATCCACATCTTCAACATCTACATGAAGTCATCATCGACAAAATCCAAGGTTAGTTCATCCCTCTTAGGGGGGATATCACATCTAGGGGGAGCTTTACTCTAAGACTTGAGCTAAAGCAACTCTAAAGATGTGAACACAACAATGCTTTATGTAAAAGTGGTAACCCCACTTGAGCTTAAACGATGAGTATGACCTATGATCAAGTGTTCTCACTTGACTCCTAAGTCAATATACTCATATATAGATGACCTAGTCATCACAAATTGCTTGATAGATGCTAGAATTGGTTGTGCATGCTTTGTCACATATTTCAATTGCCATATTATTGTGTGAGCATGTTGGTTGCATATTTTACTCATTCGAGGACATCCACTTGTTGTTTTGATTGTTTGGTTTCATTTCCTTTTGCCAAGTGGATGGAGAAGAATGCCTAAGAACCTCCTCTAGCTATCTATGCTTTTCTCGTCTCAAACTCTACTCATGCTACATCACAAAATTTGATCAAGTCAGATTCGAACCACTCTGTGTGAGGAGCACTCGGAGTCCCCGATTCGTCATAGACTTAAACTTTCAAACCCTCTTTATGATTCTCGGTCTGACCGATATCCTACTTTCGGTCCTACCGAGATCATTAAGTTGATCTGAATTTTTGATCCCGGTGCAACCGATTTGAACCATTCGGTCACACCGAGTTGCAATAACTGTATACAGTTTTGCATCTTGGTGCCACCGAGTTGTTCCACTCGGTCACACCGACAGGGTCGGGCTATATATAGTCACGGGCAAAAATTTGGAAATTTCTCCGAAACCCTTCGCCCGCGCGATAGCTCGCTCTGCCAACGTGGTCTCCGGATCGTCTTCTCGCCGCTAGCCGCCTCCATTCACTGGTCTCCATCGCCATCAACGGAATTCTACCCCGCCGTTGCCGCTGTAGTGAGTCTCCGCCGAACTAGGGTATGGACTCGATCTTTGTGCTATTCCCCAATCCGATTCCTAGCACATTGTGATCATATTGATTCTAGCCACGATTGAAACACTCCTATCCAGTCAATGCGTTCGTAGATTAGTTTTGATTCGAAAACTTTAGGGTTAGGTTTCCGCCGAAACCATCTCGGACCCACCGAGTTGAAAAACTTGGTCCCACCGATTTGGCTCATGCCATTGCACAAGTGAGACTCGGTCTGACCGAGAATTACTAATCGATGTGACCGATTTTGGAACTTTGTGAAACCCTAGCAGTCTCGGTGCCACCGAACCGTGACTCGGTCTGACCGAGTTCACTAGTTTAGGTTTCAAAACTGCTTCGGTATCACCGAGTTTAAAAATCGGTAGATCCGAGATGATTTCAGTGGGAAACTAAAACTAATTTTTTGAATCATTCTTTTGCAAAAATCTCTGCATTTTGTGATGCTCATCCACTCTACCTCATCTATAAACTATTCACAGGGTCAGCAGTCAGCTTGTTCATCATGTCAGACCAAAGTGATAGCCAGAACATGTCAGAACAGCCAGTGCAAATGAGTGAGGGCACTAGTCCCTCCAGTTCCTCAGATGAAGGCAGCAGGAGCACCCCTAGCAACCTACCAAAAGCTGCCACAAGACAAAGGAAGAAGAGAACCTCAGAATCAGAGGATGAGGACTATGTGGCAGAGGAGGAAGCAACTTCCAAGAGAGTTGTGCTCAAGAAGGAATATGGCTCAGCTCAGAGCACAAAGCCAGGGATGAAAATCAAAAGGCCAGCAGGTAGGCAGCCTATGCCAAAGGCCAGAGCTTCAACTCAGATTCCTGAAAAGCCTGCAACCATAGAGCCAGTTGCTGCTGAAGGAAACAAAAGGAAGGAAAGGGTCAAGAAGACCGTAGCCAGAGTGCTTGGAAAGGCTTCCATCATGGAAGAAGAGGAAGAAGAAGAGGTTGCTGCACCAGCACCTAAGGCACCTAAGCTTATGGGTGATGCTATCAGGACAGGGGCTGCTGCCTCCAAGCCCAAGTCTTCCCCAAAGAGAAATACAAGGAGCATACCTGCAACTGAGAAGAACAAGGCCCCAGTGCCTGAAGCTGCTGAAGAAGATGATGAAGAGCATGTTCTGAGAAAGCTCAAGCCCAAGATCCCAGACCACAATGATGCTCATCCTGTGGCTGAGGACATGAAGCTCAGAAGAGACTCAGGGCTGAGGAAGTGGAGAGAAGCAGACCCATATGCTTCAAGGAGAAGAACTGTTGTCGATTACAGGTTTCACACCAAGGAACAACAAGATTTTTATGAGACAGTGCTGCTTGATAAGAAGCCCATAGTTTGTGACATGAGATGGGTTGATTGGGAGTACATCAAGGACAATGAAGAGCACTATCCTGGAGTGTAAGACAGCTTCATAGCTTGCGGAGTAGATGACTTTGTTGGGCAGAAGCTCACAAAGTGGAATGAAGAGCTGATCATGCAATTCTACTCCACAGCACATTTTTATCCAGATGGCAGGATTGTATGGATGTCAGAAGGAACCAGATATCAGTCAACAGTTGCTGAGTGGGCACAGCTCATTAATGCCCCAGAAGAGCAGGAAGATGACTTGGACATATATGCCAAGAAGAAGATGGACCACAACTCTATGTCCAACATGTACAAGGAAATTCCAAACAAAGCACTTGGTACGTTCAAGTTTGGCTCAGTACATTATCTTCTGTCAGGGCTACCAACTATCAATTGGATTTTGAGGCACACCCTATTGCCCAAGTCAGGTGATCACAAGATGATAAGAGGCCATGCAATCAATTTGCTTCATATATTTGATGTGCCACAGAAGTTCAAGGTGATGAGCCTCATGGTAGAGACCATTAAGAGGACAGCAGCTGATCAGAAGAGGAGCTGTGGTTATGCCCCTCAGATTCAGGAGTTAATCAACTCGAAGATGGGCACAGGCATATACTTGTTGGATAAGGAACACTTGCCTATTCATCCAGACTTTGAGGACAACCAAGTTGTGATGAATGAGAATGAACCATCATCAGTTCAAGCACAAGCAAAGAAGGAGCAGGCAAGGAAGGAGAAAGCTGCCAAGATGCCAACTCAAGAGGAGGCATCTGAGTATTTCTTGAAAACCAAACAAGAGCAGCTTGGTAACTTGATTGCATCCACACTGAGGATTGAGCAAGGACTGGCCACCCTCACTCAGAATCAGCAGAGCTTAGAGAGTATCATGGAACAAAAGTTCTATGACTTGGATGTCAAAGTAACAGAGATTCAGTCTGTAGTGGAACAACTTCAGGATGACATGCAGGAGAGGAGAGGCAAGACTACAACTGATGCATTTGCCAGAGTGCCAAGAGCTCAGAGATCACATGCAGTGCCAACTGCTACAGCTTCAGTTCCACCAGCTCCAGCATCTACTTCAGCCTCAACTCCAACCACGTCTACAGAAGGCTTCGTCCTTGGAGTGCTCCGGACTCCACCACCACCAGAAGATCAAGCCTGAGAGTTGATCTAGCACTATGCATTTTCTAGGAACTTTTTGGTAACTTGTTGCCAAAGGGGGAGAAAAATGTATAGATCATAGGCTTCGAGAGAGAGAGAGAGAGTGTTGTTTTTTCTCTCTTGCTTTATTTGGTGGTTTTTCCAACTTTGTTTGCTTTTGAGTGCTTGAGATACTATGCCGTTATCTGTGAGACATTAATGATCATGTGTTTGATCATAAGCTACACTTAATGCTTGGTGAATGCTATTATCTTATCTATCTTATGTGATCATTCACTTTTCTTGGTGATGAGTGCATGTATTTCATTCTTATCATTTTAAGCGCTCCACCAAGATGTATGTGACATGGAAGAGTAACCCATGACTCTAACTCTTTGTGCATTTGCAGTCCAAAGCAAATCTTAAATATGCACAAATTTAGGGGGAGCTCTTACTCATCACATACTTCTCAAAGCGACGATATATTTCATGCTTATTATCATTTGTCGAAGCTTTGATCTATATGTTGTCATCAATTACCAAAAAGGGGGAGATTGAAAGTGCAACTATCCCTAGGTGGTTTTGGTAATTCATAACAACATATAGCTCATTGAGCTAATGCTATTCCAAGATGATTATTTCAGGAAAGCTCAATGATTGGCATGGCATGGATGGTGAAAGTGGAACCCTCAAAATGCTAAGGACAAAGGATTGGCTCAAGCTCAAAAGCTCAAGACTCTTCATTTTATATTTTAGTGATCCAATATCACATTGAGTCTTTAGGAAAAGCCAATACTATCAAGGAGGGATGACGTGTTGCTTAATGAGCCTCTTGCTTCATGTGCTTAGTGATATGCTCCAAAAGCCTCAACTACTTTCCCATATCCACATTTGACCTAAACCCTAAGCCAAACACGACCCTACCGATTCTTTCAATCCGGCGTCACCGAGTTTCACTTGTCATAGCCATTGCCAAACCCTAGCAAATCGGTTCTACCGATAGGGATCTTGGTCTCACTGAGATGGGATTGCGAACTCTCTGTTTCCCTTTTGTAACTTTTCGGTCTCACCGAAAGAGCGGATCGGTCCCACCGAGATTGCAATGTAAACTCTCTGTTTCCCTTTTGTAACTTTTCGGTCTCACCGAAAGAGCAAATCGGTCCCACCGAGTTTGCCTGACCAACTCTCTGGTTAGCTTATTACCAAAATCGGTCTCACCGAGTTTGTGTAATCGGTCTCACCGAGATTACGTTATGCCCTAACCCTAAAAAAATCGGTCCTACCGAGTTGCATGTCAGTCCCACCAAAAATCTCTAACGGTCACTAGGTTTACTATTTCGGTCTAACCGAGTTTGTTGATTCGGTCCCACCGAGATTGGTAAATTGTGTGTAACGGTTGGATTTTGTGTGGAGGCTATATATACCCCTCCACCTCCTCTTCACTCGTGGAGAGAGCCATCAGAACACATCTACACTTCCAACTCATATGTTCTGAGAGAGAACCACCTACTCATGTGTTGAGACCAAGATATTCCATTCCTACCATATGAATCTTGATCTCTAGCCTTCCCCAAGTTGCTTTCCACTCAAATCTTCTTTCCACCATATCCAAATCCTGTGAGAGAGAGTTGAGTGTTGGGGAGACTATCATTTGAAGCACAAGAGCAAGGAGTTCATCATCAACACACCATTTGTTACTTCTTGGAGAGTGGTGTCTCCTAGATTGGCTAGGTGTCACTTGGGAGCCTCCGACAAGATTGTGGAGTTGAACCAAGGAGTTTGTAAGGGCAAGGAGATCGCCTACTTAGTGAAGATCTACCGCTAGTGAGGCAAGTCCTTCGTGGGCGATGGCCATGGTGGGATATACAAGGTTGCTTCTTCGTGGACCCTTCGTGGGTGGAGCCCTCCGTGGACTCGCGCAACCGTTACCCTTCGTGGGTTGAAGTCTCCATCAACGTGGATGTAGGATAGCACCACCTATCCGAACCACGGGAAAAACATCCGTGTCTCCAATTGCGTTTGAATTCTCCAAACCCTTCCCTTTACATTCTTGCAAGTTGCATGCTTTACTTTCCGCTGCCAATATACTCTTTGCATGCTTGCTTGAATTGTGTGATGATTGCTTGACTTGTCCTAAAATAGCTAAAATCTGCCAAGAACTAAAATTGGGAAAAGGTTAAGTTTTTATTTGGTCAAGTAGTCTAATCACCCCCCCTCTAGACATACTTTCGATCCTACAGCCGAGCGACGGCTGCTTGGGCGCCAAAGGGGACCTCCTGAGCATCGCGACTTAGGGGCTCTTACCGGACCCCGGGTCGCTCACCTCCTGGCCTTGACCACGGCATCGCGACCTGGCATACCAGCGACGGCTGACGCCGCCTTGGGACTGGGACCTGTCGACGCAAAGCACCAAGCCCTCGCGAGGTTCGAAAGGGAGAACTGAGCTAAGACGGAATCAGCAACTCGCACAGCTCTATAGCAAGGGTTATGTATTAACAAACAGGATTACAGGCACCTTACAAGCCCCCATGGGGGCATTTTGATTCCTCGCAGGGAACGGATCCTAAGGGATGCTAACTACACGCGCTCCTGCAAAAGACGCCATCATCAACAGTGGGTCGTCAAGCGCCAGCGCCAACCCCATCCAGATCAGAGTCGGCGACGGCCAGACGAGCCCGCCCTGCTCCAGGAGCGGCACCGGCTCGGGGGCTCGTAGCTGTCGTCACTCGTCTCCGGAGTCACGAAGATCTCACTGGGGTCGCTGGATCCTCCGGCGCCTCCGTCGCCTGCAGAGCCGCCTAGGGAGCGGTCTACGGGCCTAGCCCTCACCATGGCGAGGTCCTGGCCACCTCTCCCGGGGCAACACTCCAGCCGACGCCCGTTCGCGTCGAAGACCTTGAAGGACATCACCGAAGCGCCATCATACTCCAAGTGGACCGCGAAGACGCCCCTTACCCTGCAAACCCGGGCGATCTCTCTCTCCAGCCACGAGTCATGTAGACCTCGCCCGGGGCAACGACCGCGACCTCTGCCTCAGTCGCGAGGGTGTTGCAGCCGGCGTGCTGCAGCCAGAGCTCCAGGGGCTCCCCCCGCGGGATGATGGAGGCGAAGAAGGGAGGCAGGCGGATCCAAGACTGGAGAGGAATGGCGACGTGGAGCACGAACTCTTGGGAGGAGCCCTCGGCATGGACCCCAGGAGGAACAACCCACACCTTCGTGACCCGTCGGCGCCGATGACGGCGCTGACCGCGGGGATCGGCATCGACCCCTTCGAGGCCCTCGACGTGGGCATACAAGGGAAGCGGGAACCCCGGCGAAGCCCGCTCGCACCGAGGCCTCGACACCACCTGACGGTCCTCCTCGTCCCGGCGGCAAAGGGCGAGCCGTTTCTTCGGCGGGAGCGGGTCTGGTCCCTCTCGAGGGGGCTTTCCCTTCTCCGTTGTAGAGAACCGGCGAATCGGAGCCATCGCGGCAAGACGGAGCAAGGATCGGGAAGAAGGAGAAGCAAGGAGGGATGCACTGGAAGGGCACGTGCAGTTCCGTACTTATAGCCGGCGAAGGCCAACCGCTGGCCTCCACGATCGCAGGTAATCATGACACGATTTGCATGCAGGAACTTGTACAACCCGCGCGATCACCGAGGCGTCGTGGGGAAGCGGAGACGCCCACGTCCCATCAACCGCCACGCGGCGCCCAAGGCCGCAGGCTGTTAGGGCCCGCGGCGCTTCGCCCTTGCCCTTTCGCCTCTCGGCACGGCCAAGTCCAGGCGCGCCTTGGGCCCGGGGGCTACTGTCGGCGTTCTGGGAACGGGGCTCCCCAGACTTGCCTGCCTGCGGCCTGCGGCGTGGCTTAAAGGGGGCCCAGCACGGCCCATCTTCATCAACACAAGACTCAAGACCCTCGTGAGGGGCCAAGCCTCGCGGGGCGGACGACACGGAGCTTCCTCAGGCACGGCCTCGTCAGGCTGGCTCGTGAGGAGGCGGAGAGATCAAGGCGGGGTACCTCACGAGGAGCCCGTGACGCAAGCCATGACGACTCAGGGCGCCAGGCGGGTGCCAGCCCGCGCAGCGTCCTCCTTTCCTCTTTGGTGCAAAGGGGGCAAGCGCAGCCGCGGAGTACCGAGGCATCAGGCAAAGGTTGCCATTTCGGTGCAACGAGACCAAGACCAGGAGGACTACGAGACGGAGGTCACCGTGGATCCCAAGACGGCGTCATCACCAAAGCTTTGCGCAGGCGAAGACTACTTTTGTCAGGATAGCTGATACTTGTTGTCCCCCTTCAAATTAGCCTGCCATTGTTGGCTCCCTTCCCGCTCAATATTTGGGAAGAGGACCAGGGCCTCTATAAATAGGACCAGCTGCCCACAGAGCAAGGGGGTTGAAAAAGAGGAAGGGCGGTTAGAGAGAGCGGTAAGGGAAGAAAGGAAGGGGAGGCTCGATAGAGAGGTTGGAAGCATAGAGAGAGAGAGAGAGAGAGAAAGGTGGTTGAACTCCTCCCAGCAGTTCATCGCCCCAGCCAAGAACAGACCCTCGCGAGGCTGTTCTTCCTTGTATTGTTCATCATCATCAACCCCAAGAGGCAATCCACCCACCACACACTGGAGTAGGGTATTACACCACAACGGTGGCCCGAACTAGTATAAACCTTGTGTCTCTTGTGCAGTTCTTTCAGTAGTCTAGATCTTTGCGAGACGGAGAGGTAGAAGACGTAATCTCCGTGCGCACCCCAGTGTTCGAACCTTAAGGGTCTGCCGGAACCCGAAATCCGACAACCACATTGCACAATATAACATACTCCTAATAGAAGATCAGACAGTTAACCCAACCAAGCATGCTTTACAACTTGGAAATATAGCAATTGTATTTGTTTCTCATGTATTTAGTACAGCCAAATTCGATTTATTTCTCACATGGTATACAATAACAGAATGTAGCCACAACAACTGAACATCGCATTGCAGAATTAAACCAAGCAGTTAAGTAAACACCACAACAAATTAACCAAACGTTAACTGAGCACCACATTGCACAATATAACATACTCCTAATAGAAGATCGGACAGTTAACCAAACCAAGCATGCTTGACAACTTGGAAAATTGCACCCTGAAGAATTGAACATCACATTTGCAAAATTGAACTAAACAGTTAACTGAACACCACATTGCACGACATATAGAACATATACTCTAGAGCAGAAGATTGCATGGTAAAAGTAGATAGCACAATCCACTAGAATTTGTTAAGGAAAGGCGGTAGCTAGCAAACTAAACATGGGTCCTTATAGTGAGCTAATAAGACAAGCTACTCCTCATTGTTGAAGATATCGATGACGATTGGCTCCTTGGACATGGAAGAGGGCCAGGCCTCCGCATCGTGGGTGCCCTTGTCGTAGTGGTGAGTGTCTGAGCCGCTCCGGGCACCAACCTGCTGGCTCTCTAGATGAGGTGAGCACATGCACGCTGAGAAAACACATCGTAGTCTTCATCGAAGGCACCGATAGTGGCCTCAAGAAAACGCCACGAACTATTGTTTAAAGCAGCCAACCGCGTTGCGGCGTCGGGGCGCCAGGCGTCGATGGTGGCCTCGACGGCGAGGTGCTCCTCCAAGATCTGGGGGTCAACATGAATGGCAGCCATCGCGACCTCATCCGCACGTGCCGCCGCGATTTGCTTCTCCACTTCCAAATGCTCCTTGAGCTCCTGGCTATACTGCGTGCACCATGGTTTAGGGCGGCGCTTATTTGGTGGAGGGGTCAGTGATTTGGGTGGAAGGTGTCGCACCGGCGGTCGGGGCAAGTGGGATGTGGAAGGAGGAGGAGGATGAGGGTCGGGTGTGGATTACCTGCCTGGATAGACGAGGCCGAGCAGCGTGAAGGAGGGTCGCCGGCGAGGAGGTGGTGCTGCAAGCAAGGAGTGAAGGTTCCAACTTGGAAAGGAAGGCGGAAATAGGGAAATGTGGCTTTTGGTAAGGGAGAGGGGCCAGGGAGGTAGATATTTCCGCGGAAGCCGAAAATTTGGAATCGCTTTAGCGAAAAAACTAGCGCGCAAAGTGTCATCAGACATGGTCCCTTATTCAGAGCGGGCTGTGGACTGTAGCTGTCACACCTTCTCGCGTAAGCTGTATGCGTACTATACTCCGACGGTGGTCCAAGATATTTTGTGCTACATCTCACACGGTTGGTTATAATAAACTACGTGGGGTCTACTTGATTTTTCGTCTGGATTTGAATTACATAATGGGGTCACAGCAGCAATGGACGGTGTTTGAATTGCTAGACCTTTTATCTGCAGTGAACATGCAACTATATGTGCTCATAAAAGAATTGGAATTATTCAGGGTTCGATTGGACATTTTATACATTAAATTGGTTTTCTAGCCATTTTAGGTGCACAATTCAAAACTAAACTACATGCACATGCTCCGGTGCACCAACATGGGTTGTAAAATCATATATGTGTCCATGGATTTATGCTTATGTCCCATGCAAGAAATGGGGATGAATTGCAAACACCACGGCACCGTGGCTCTCCGGCAAACGTTGATGTACTTGCTTTTGTAATTCTAGTAAATTCGAAAGTCGTTCGAAATTCATGAAACTTGGCATGCTATCATGGAGCGGAATCAAGATGTTGTGGTAAATTTTTTGTCCCATTTGGGGAAGGTTTGGGTATAAGCTTCTCATCAACCAGAGCTTCTCACAACAAGCATGATGGTTTCGGTAGGGAACATTTCACCTTTTTGGATGAAACGATATTCGTCGCCTCTTCTCAATTTCAAATTTTTTCCTAGTGTCAACATAGAACAAAAGGAGTGTTATGTCAATTTTTGGGATTTTTTGGGGTTCGCTTGGACATTTTTATACATTAATTGAGTTTTCTATGCATTCATGTGCATAATTCAAATTTGAACTACATGCACATGCTCTAATGCATATAAATTAGTTAAAAATTCAAATATGTGTCCTTGGTTGCATGCTTAGGTCCCGTGCAAGAAATGGGAATGAATGTCAAACACCCTGCCACCATCACTCAGCCACAAACATTGAGATACCTGGTTTTTAAATTCTAGTAAATCCAAAACTCGTCAGAAATTCAGGAAACTTGGCATGCTATCATGGAGCGGCATCAACATGCCGTCGAATTTTTTTGTCCCCTTTGGGGCAGGTTTGGGGATATGCTTCTCACAAACCAGAGTTTCTCACAACAAGGCTGATGGTTTCGGTAGGGAACATCCTACCTTTGGGGACGAAACGATATCCATTGCCTCTTCTCGATTTCAATTTTTTTCTAGTGTCAACATAGAACAACAGGAGTGTTGTGTCAATTTTTGGGATTTTTCGGGGTTCATTTGGACATTTTTATGCATTAACTGAGTTTTCAATGCATTCATGTGCATAATTCAAATTTGAACTACATGCACATGCTCTAATGCATACAAATTGGTTGAAAATTTAAATTTGTGTCCTTGGTTGCATGCTTAGGTCCCATGCAAGAAATGGGAATGAATGTCAAACCCCTGCCACCGTCACTCGGCCGCAAACATTGAGATACCTAGTTTTAAAATTCTAGTAAATCCAAAAATCGTCTGAAATTCATGAAACTTCGCATGCTATCATGGAGCGGCATCAACATGCCATGGTAAATTTTTTGTCCCATTTGGGGCAGGTTTGGGTATATGCTTCTCACAACAAGCATGATGGTTTCGGTAGGGAATGTCCCACCTTTGGGGATGAAACGATATTCATTGCCTCTTATTACTTTCAAATTTTTTGTCATGTCAATAGAACAACAGGAGTGTTGTGTCAACTTTTGTGATTTTTCGGGGTTCGTTTGGACATTTTTATGCATTAACCGAGTTCTCAATGCATTTATGTGCATAATTCAAATTTGAACTACGTGCACATGCTCCAGTGCATATAAATTGGTTAAAAAATCAAATCTTTGTCCTTGGGTGCATGCTTAGGTCCAATGCAAGAAATGGGAATGAATTTCGAACACCAGGGCACCGTTGATTGCCGGAAACACATTGAGATACTTTGTTTTTAAATTCTAGTAAATCCAAAACTCGTTTGAAATTCGTGAAACTTGGCATGCTATCATGGAATGGCACCCGACATGCTGTGATATTATTCGTGTCCATTTTGAGACAAGGCGCACTCGAATAACAGCTAACAAAGGCATTTTGAAAAAAATAGCTGCCACTTTAATATCTCAAATGTTTGTATAATTCAAACCGTGTGCGTTCTGTTAACCATTCACGTGATGCCACATGTCTTGGTTTTAATGGCTATAGATTTTAACGGCTCTTGATCGCAAACGTTTTAGATAGAACACCCATATGCAAAGTGAGAGCAGGATTTGTGCATCTCTTGAACGCAAATGGTTCTTTTGGATGACCCATGTGCAACCACTTGCAAACAATTTGGTAAGATTTGCATCTGTCATATTGCGTATGTTGCCATTTGTCAAACTGGAAAGATTGACATTTGTTGATCTAGTAACATTGCCATTTGTCAACCTTCTAACACTACAATTTTGTCAAAATATGAAGCTAAAAATTACTAGCAGTATCTAATTTTTGCAACTAAAATTCAGTAATTAAGCATAGATGGAGGCGAGGAGGCGTGTTTAGTCAGGCGTGCAGCGGGCGGTGCAGTACTATTCGATTTGACAGCGGGCGGCGTAGTTCCCGATACGGCTTTAATGCAGACGAGGGAGAGGGTAGCGGTTCCCGAAATGTTGAACGGCCAATGATGCATCCTCCTTCAATTAGCATCGTGTGAATGCATGAGGGAAGTAATGGGAGGAGGACTAGGAAAAGAGGCATCACGATGTGAATGCAATGTAGTTTGCACTCATATAAAGGCGCCCCTCCATTCCAATGCATCTACCACATCGTGCGCACCTAAGCATTTGCCTAAGCACCTACACTAATAAGAGCAAAAGTGCTCACTCCAGACCCATGAAGGGGATGCGCGCGAGCGGCCAGCGGCTGTGCCAGATGGTCCACGACGTCGGCCTGCGGCATGGCATCGAGGATCGTCTCCAGACGGTGTTGGCGACCGGCTCGTGGATGCCCACCGTCGATGCCAACTACGACTCTCAGTTGGACCAGATGATCGTTCCCACCACCAACAAGTTCATCGTCGTCAAGAAGCTCACAGACGACATCGATGTACTCCTACAGCCTGCGCGCCCGGGCTCCTCATTGCCTGCCACCCTAATTAGCATCCATGGTCAGAACCTCTTTCAAGCACTGGTGGCCCTGCGACTGCCCACCGACGCCACAAAGAATATCCACCTGGAGGTCGCACTCGCCGTGAGGCGCCTCGCCCTGCAAAAATTCGTCGACCTACACATCCACGTGTATGATCAAATTGTGTACATAGGTATCTACAAGGCCAGTGTGGACTCTACGACGTTGGCCTTCTTCAACCGGCTGGAAGCCTTGGATGCCTTTGCTGAGAAGCACCTTGACCTTGCCACAAAAGCTGCCGCTCCTTAGCCGCCGGTCGGTGGCCCGATGCACTGAGTTGAGTAGGAGGAGGTCGTACGTTGATGGATGCATCTTTCTTCTTGCCTCCTGTAACCACCACTGCGATCGCATCATCGTGGCCTCAATTCTTATTGTGCTATTGCATTCTCGTTCAAGTTAATGCAGACATGTGCGATCCTTTCCTTAATTATATGTATCACTATAACTAGTACTCCATCCGTTAATTTATAAGTTGTGTTGTCAGTGTTTGGGGCCGGCGCACGATCACGCACGTTCGTGTGCATGCTGTTGCGCCGGGCGAGACGCGACGATGCAGTTACCCACTGCAAAAACTGCCATGCGGGGGACGTGGCATTGACCTTTATTGGGCGGCAATAGTCGGTGATCCAGGTGCCCGATAAAGGATGCAAAGAGGGATCCTACATCAGCAAGGACCAGCTTCACTATCGATAGCTCATCTAACAAAACTCCCAAGTTAACTGTGCTGAGGCTTGAGTAGTCATCGGATGGATGATCGGATGGGAAGTGGCCTCGATGTTAAATTAACTGATGTGAGGGTCACTATAAACATTTAATTGCGTTGAATGTATATAGTGCTCCGTCATATTAGTTGAATTAACCTCGAAGTCCTTGTTTTGTAATTTTTGACATTTTTTGTTTTTTTGTTTTTTGTACACATTTTCTGTTCTCTTGTCTCAACACAAACAGTTCATCCGAGTGAACTACATGCCGTATATCTCACACACCTTGATCTGGCCGACTGTTTCTTTTGTGTTGCCTAATCACAAACAGTTCATCCGAGTGAACTGTATGCTGTACATTGCACACACCTTCATCTAGCTGCCCGTTTCTTTTGTTCCTCCTCATCATAAACGGTTAATTGAAGTGAATTGTATGCCCTGCATCGCACACGCAACTAAACTCCGAACCATGTTTGATGCATCCTCCATCACAAATGTTTTGCCCCTTTTTTGACGGTTTTTTTACACCACCGTTTGCGATGATTTCATCACACACAGTTTCGTTGAAGGGTCTCTGTGTTGGGGAACGTAGTAATTTCTAAAAAAATTCCTACACACACGCATGATCATGGTGATGCATAGCAACGAGAGGGGAGAGTGTGATCTACATACCCTCGTAGACCGACAGCAGAAGCGTTATGACAACGCGGTTGATGTAGTCGTACGTCTTCACGGCCCGACCGATCAAGCACCGAAACTACGGCACCTCCGGGTTCTAGCACACGTTCAGCTCGATGACGATCCCCGGACTCCGATCCAGCAAAGTGTCAGGGAAGAGTTCCGTCAGCACGACGGCGTGGTAACGATCTTGATGTTCTACTGTCGCAGGGCTTCGCCAAAGCACCACTACAATATTATCAAGGACTATGGTGGAAGGGGGCACCACACACGGCTAAGAGAACGATCTTAGAGATCAACTTGTGTGTCTAGGGGTGCCCCCTGCCCCCGTATATAAAGGAGCCAAGGGGGGGTGTGGCCGGCCCTAGGAGGAGGTGCGCAGGAGGAGTCCTACTCCTACCGGGAGTAGGACTCCCCTCCCTTTCCCTAGTTGGATTAGGACTTGGGGGGGAAGGAGGAGAGGGAAGAAAGGAAAGGGGGGGCGCCGCCCCCCCCCCTCCTAGTCTAATTCAGACTTGGGGGGAGGGGCGCGCGGCAGCCCCTAGGCCTCCTCTCCTCTTCCTCCACTAGGCCCATTAAGGCCCATTAGGTTACCGGGGGGTTCCGGTAACCTCCCGGTACTCCGGTAAAATGCCGATTTCACCCGGAACACTTCCGATGTCCAAACATAGGCTTCCAATATATCAATCTTTATGTCTCGACCATTTCGAGACTCCTCGTCATGTCCATGATCACATCCGGGACTCTGAACTAACTTCGGTACATCAAAATATATAAACTCATAATGAAACTGTCATCATAATGTTAAGCGTGCGGACCCTACGGGTTCGAGAACAATGTAGACATGACCGAGACATGTCTCCGGTCAATAACCAATAGCGGAACCTGGATGTCCATATTGGCTCCCACATATTCTACGAAGATCTTTTATCAGCCAGACCGCATAACAACATACATTGTTCCCTTTGTCATCGGTATGTTACTTGCCCAAGATTCGATCGTCGGTATCTCAATACCTAGTTCAATCTCGTTACCGGCAAGTCTCTTTACTCGTTTCGTAATACATCATCTCACAACTAACTCATTAGTTGCAATGCTTGCAAGGCTTATGTGATGTGCATTACCGAGATGGCCCAGAGATACCTCTCCGACAATCGGAGTGACAAATCCTAATCTTGAAATACGCCAACCCAACAGTTACCTTTGGAGACACCTGTAGAGCTCCTTTATAATCACCCAGTTACGTTGTGACGTTTGGTAGCACACAAAGTGTTCCTCCGGCAAACAGGAGTTGCATAATCTCATAGTCATAGGAACATGTATAAGTCATGAAGAAAGCAATAGCAACATACTAAATGATCGGGTGCTAAGCTAATGGAATGGGTCATGTCAATCACATCATTCTCCTAATAATGTGATCCCGTTAATCAAATGACAACACATGTCTATGGTTAGGAAACATGACCATCTTTGATTAATGAGCTAGTCAAGTAGAGGCATACTAGTGACGTTTAATTTGTCTATGTATTCACACAAGTATTATGTTTCTGGATAATACAATTCTAGCATGAATAATAAACATTTATCATGATATAAGGAAATAAAATAATAACATTATTATTGCCTCTAGGGCATATTTCCTTCAGTCTCCCACTTGCACTAGAGTCAATAATCTAGATTACACAGTAATGATTCTAACACCCATGGAGCTTTGGTGCTGATCATGTTTTGCTCGTGGAAGAGGCTTAGTCAACGGGTCTGCAACATTCAGATCCATATGTATCTTGCAAATCTCTATGTCTCCCACCTGGACTAGATCCCGGATGGAATTGAAGCGTCTCTTGATGTGCTTGGTTCTCTTGTGAAATCTGGATTCCTTTGCCAAGGCAATTGCACCAGTATTGTCACAAAAGATTTTCATTGGACCCGATGCACTAGGTATGACACCTAGATCGGATATGAACTCCTTCATCCAGACTCCTTCGTTTGCTGCTTCTGAAGCAGCTATGTACTCCGCTTCACATGTAGATCCCGCCACAACGCTTTGTTTAGAACTACACCAACTGACAGCTCCACCGTTTAATGTAAATACGTATCCGGTTTGCGATTTAGAATCATCCGAATCAGTGTCAAAGCTTGCATCAACATAACCATTTACGATGAGCTCTTTGTCACCTCCATATATGAGAAACATATCCTTAGTCCTTTTCAGGTATTTCAGGATGTTCTTGACCGCTGTCCAGTGATCCACTCCTGGATTACTTTGGTACCTCCCTGCTAGACTTATAGCAAGACACACATCAGGTCTGGTACACAGCATTGCATACATGATAGAGCCTATGGCTAAAGCATAGGGAACATCTTTCATTTTCTCTCTATCTTCTACATTGGTCGGACATTGAGTCTTAGTCAATTTCACACCTTGTAACACAGGCAAGAATCCTTTCTTTGCTTGATCCATTTTGAACTTCTTCAAAACTTTGTCAAGGTATGTGCTTTGTGAAAGTCCAATTAAGCGTCTTGATCTATCTCTATAGATCTTAATGCCCAATATGTAAGCATCTTCACCGAGGTCTTTCATTGAAAAACTTTTATTCAAGTATCCCTTTATGCTATCCAGAAATTCTATATCATTTCCGATTAGTAATATCTCATCTACATACAATATCAGAAATGCTACAGAGATCCCACTCACTTTCTTGTAAATACAGGCTTCTCCAAAAGTCTGTACAAAACCAAATGCTTTGATCACACTATCAAAGCGTTTATTCCAACTCCGAGAGGCTTGCACCAGTCCATAAATGGATCGCTGGAGCTTGCACACTTTGTTAGCTCCCTTTGGATCGACAAAACCTTCCGGCTGCATCATATACAACTCTTCTTCCAGAAATCCATTCAGGAATGCAGTTTTGACATCCATCTGCCAAATTTCATAATCATAAAATGCGGCAATTGCTAACATGATTCGGACAGACTTAAGCATCGCTATGGGTGAGAAGGTCTCATCGTAGTCAATCCCTTGAACTTGTCGAAAACCTTTTGCGACAAGTCGAGCTTTGTAGATAGTAACATTACCGTCAGCGTCAGTCTTCTTCTTGAAGACCCATTTATTCTCAATTGCTTGCCGATCTTTGGGCAAGTCAACCAAAGTCCACACTTTGTTCTCATACATGGATCCCATCTCAGATTTCATGGCTTCAAGCCATTTTGTGGAATCTGGGCTCACCATCACTTCTCCATAGTTCATAGGTTCATCATGATCTAGTAGCATGACTTCCAGAACAGGATTACCGTACCACTCTGGTGCGGATCTTACTCTGGTTGATCTACGAGGTTCAGTAGTATCTTGTTCTGAAGTTTCATGATCATCATCATTAGCTTCCTCACTAATTGGTGTAGGTGTCACAGAAACTGGTTTCTGTGATGTACTACTTTCCAATAAGGGAGCAGGTACAGTTACCTCATCAAGTTCTACTTTCCTCCCACTCACTTCTTTCGAGAGAAACTCCTTCTCTAGAAAGTTTCCGAATTTAGCAACAAAAGTCTTGCCTTCGGATCTGTGATAGAAGGTGTATCCAATAGTTTCCTTTGGATATCCTATGAAGACACATTTCTCCGATTTGGGTTCGAGCTTATCAGGTTGAAGCTTTTTCACATAAGCATCGCAGCCCCAAACTTTCAGAAACGACAACTTTGGTTTCTTGCCAAACCACTGTTCATAAGGTGCCGTCTCAACGGATTTTGATGGTGCCCTATTTAACGTGAATGCGGCCGTCTCTAAAGCATAACCCCAAAATGATAGCGGTAAATCAGTAAGAGACATCATAGATCGCACCATATCTAGTAAAGTACGATTACGACATTCGGACACACCATTACGCTGTGGTGTTCCGGGTGGCGTGAGTTGCGAAACTATTCTGCATTGTTTCAATGTACACCAAACTCGTAACTCAAATATTCTCCTCCACGATCAGATCGTAGGAATTTTATTTTCTTGTTACGATGATTTTCAACTTCACTCTGAAATTCTTTGAACTTTTCAAATGTTTCAGACTTGTGTTTCATTAAGTAGATATACCCATATCTGCTTAATCCATCTGTGAAGGTGAGAAAATAACGATATCCGCCACGAGCCTCAACATTCATCGGGCCACATACATCTGTATGTATGATTTCCAACAAATCTGTCGCTCTCTCCATAGTACCGGAGAACGGTGTTTTTGTCATCTTACCCATAAGGCACGGTTCGCAAGTACCAAGTGATTCATAATCAAGTGGTTCCAAAAGTCCATCAGTATGGAGTTTCTTCATGCGCTTTACACTGATATGACCTAAACGGCAGTGCCACAAATAAGTTGCACTATCATTATCAACTCTGCATCTTTTGGCTTCAACATTATGAATGTGTGTGTCACTACTATCGAGATTTAATAAGAATAGACCATTCTTCATGGGTGCATGACCATAAAAGATTTTACTCATATAAATAGAACAACCATTATTCTCTGATTTAAATGAATAACCGTCTCGCATCAAACAAGATCCAGATATAATGTTCATGCTCAACGCTGGCACCAAATAACAATTATTTAGGTCTAATACTAATCCCGAAGGTAGATGTAGAGGTAGCGTGCCGACCGCGATCACATCGACTTTGGAACCATTTCCCACGCGCATCGTCACCTCGTCCTTAGCCAATCTTCGCTTAATCCGTAGTCCCTGTTTCGAGTTGCAAATGTTAGCAACAGAACCAGTATCAAATACCCAGGTGCTACTGCGAGCATTAGTAAGGTACACATCAATAACATGTATATCGCATATACCTTTGTTCACCTTGCCATCCTTCTTATCCGCCAAAATACTTGGGGCAGTTCCGCTTCCAGTGACCAGTCTGCTTGCAGTAGAAGCACTTAGTTTTAGGCTTAGGTCCAGATTTGGGTTTCTTCTCTTGAGCAGCAACTTGCTTGCTGTTCTTTTTGAAGTTCCCCTTCTTCTTCCCTTTGCCCTTTTTCTTGAAACTAGTGGTCTTGTTGACCATCAACACTTGATGCTCCTTCTTGATTTCTACTTCCACAGCTTTCAGCATTGCGAAGAGCTCGGGAATAGTCTTATTCATCCCTTGCATATTATAGTTCGTCACGAAGCTCTTGTAGCTAGGTGGTAGTGATTGGAGAATTATGTCAATGACGCAATCATCTGGAAGATTAACTCCCAATTGAATCAAGTGATTATTATACCCAGACATTTTGAGTATATGCTCACTGACAGAACTGTTCTCCTCCATCTTGCAGCTATAGAACTTATTGGAGACTTCATATCTCTCAATCCGGGCATTTGCTTGAAATATTAACTTCAACTCCTGGAACATCTCATATGCTCCATGACGTTCAAAACGTCGTTGAAGTCCCGATTCTAAGCCGTAAAGCATGGCACACTGAACTATCGAGTAGTCATCAGCTTTGCTCTGTCAGACGTTCATAACATCTGGTGTTGCTCCAGCAACAGGCCTGGCACCCAGCAATGCTTCTAGGACGTAATTCTTCTGTGTAGCAATGAGGATAATCCTCAAGTTACGGACCCAGTCTGTGTAATTGCTACCATCATCTTTCAACTTTGCTTTCTCAAGGAACGCATTAAAATTCAACAGAACAACAGCACGGGCCATCTATCTACAATCAAACATAAACAAGCAAGATACTATCAGGTACTAAGTTCATGATAAATTTAAGTTCAATTAATCATATTACTAAAGAACTCCCACTTAGATAGACATCCCTCTAATCCTCTAAGTGATCACGTGATCCAAATCAACTAAACCATGTCCGATCATCACGTGAGATGGAGTAGTTTCATTGGTGAACATCACTATGTTGATCATATCTACTATATGATTCACGCTCGACCTTTCGGTCTCCGTGTTCCGAGGCCATATCTGTATATGCTTGGCTCGTCAAGTATAACCTGAGTATTCCACGTGTGCAACTGTTTTGCACCCGTTGTATTTGAACATAGAGCCAATCACACCCGATCATCACGTGGTGTCTTAGCACGAAGAACTTTCGCAACGGTGCATACTCAGGCAGAACACTTCTTGATAATTTAGTGAGAGATCATCTTAAAATGCTACCGTCAATTAAAGCAAGATAAGATGTATAAAAGATAAACATCACATGCAATCAATATAAGTGATATGATATGGCCATCATCATCTTGTGCTTGTGATCTCCATCTTCGAAGCACCGTCATGATCACCATCATCATCGGCGCGACACCTTGATCATCATCGTAGCATCGTTGTCGTCTCGCCAATCTTATGCTTCCACGACTATCGCTACCACTTAGTGATAAAGTAAAGCATTACAGCGCAATTGCATTGCATACAATAAAGCAACAACCATATGGCTCCTGCCAGTTGCCGATAACTCAGTTACAAAACATGATCATCTCATACAATAAAATTTAGCATCATGTCTTGACCATATCACATCACAACATGCCCTGCAAAAACAAGTTAGACGTCCTCTACTTTGTTGTTGCAAGTTTTACGTGGCTGCTACGGGCTTAGCAAGAACCGTTCTTACCTACGCATCAAAACCACAATGATAGTTTGTCAAGTTGGTGCTGTTTTAACCTTCGCAAGGACCGGGCGTAGCCACACTTGGTTCAACTAAAGTTGGAGAAACTGACACCCGCTAGCCACCTTTGTGCAAAGCACGTCGGGAGAACCGGTCTCGCGTAAGCGTACGCGTAATGTCGGTCCGGGCCGCTTCGTCCAACAATACCGCCGAACCAAAGTATGACATGCTGGTAAGCAGTATGACTTATATCGCCCACAACTCACTTGTGTTCTACTCGTGCATATAACATCAACGCATAAAACCTAGGCTCGGATGCCACTGTTGGGGAACGTAGTAATTTCAAAAAAATTCCTATGCACACGCAAGATCATGGTGATGCATAGCAACGAGAGGGGAGAGTGTGATCTACGTACCCTCATAGACCGACAGCAGAAGCGTTATGACAACGCGGTTGATGTAGTCGTACGTCTTCACGGCCCGACCGATCAAGCACCGAAACTACGGCACCTCCGAGTTCTAGCACACGTTCAGCTCGATGACGATCCCCGGACTCCGATCCAGCAAAGTGTCGGGGAAGAGTTCCGTCAGTACGACGGCGTGGTGACGATCTTGATGTTCTACTGTCGCAGGGCTTCGCCTAAGCACCACTACAATATTATCGAGGACTATGGTGGAAGGGGGCACCACACACGGCTAAGAGAACGATCTTAGAGATCAACTTGTGTGTCTAGGGGTGCCCCCTGCCCCCGTATATAAAGGAACCAAGGGGGGTGCGGCCGGCCCTAGGAGGAGGTGCGCAGGAGGAGTCCTACTCCTACTGGGAGTAGGACTCCCCTCCCTTTCCCTAGTTGGATTAGGACTTGGGGGGGAAGGAGGAGAGGGAAGAAAGGAAAGGGGGGGCGCCGCCCCCCCTCCTTGTCCAATTCAGACTTGGGGGGGAGAGGTGCGCGGCAGCCCCTAGGCCTCCTCTCCTCTTCCTCCACTAGGCCCATTAAGGCCCATTAGGTTATCGGGGAGTTCCGGTAACCTCCCGGTACTCCGGTAAAATGCCGATTTCACCCGGAACACTTCCGATGTCCAAACATAAGCTTCCAATATATCAATATTTATGTCTCGACCATTTCGAGACTCCTCGTCATGTCCGTGATCACATCCGGGACTCCGAACTAACTTCAGTACATCAAAATATAAAAACTCATAATGAAACTGTCATCGTAACGTTAAGCGTGCGGACCCTACGGGTTCGAGAACAATGTAGACATGACCGAGACATGTCTCCGGTCAATAACCAATAGCGGAACCTGGATGTTCATATTGGCTCCCACATATTCTACGAAGATCTTTTATCGGTCAGACCGCATAACAACATACGTTGTTATGTTACTTGCCCGAGATTCGATCGTCGGTATCTCAATACCTAGTTCAATCTCGTTACCGGCAAGTCTCTTTACTCATTTCATAATACATCATCTCACAACTAACTCATTACTTGCAATGCTTGCAAGGCTTATGTGATGTGCATTACCGAGAGGGCCTAGAGAGACCTCTCCGACAATCGGAGTGACAAATCCTAATCTCGAAATACGCCAACCCAACATTTACCTTTAGAGACACCTGTAGAGCTCCTTTATAATCACCCAGTTACGTTGTGACGTTTGGTAGCACACAAAGTGTTCCTCCGGCAAACGGGAGTTGCATAATCTCATAGTCATAGGAACATGTATAAGTCATGAAGAAAGCAATAGCAACATACTAAACGATCGGGTGCTAAGCTAATGGAATGGGTCATGTCAATCACATCATTCTCCTAATAATGTGATCCCGTTAATCAAATGACAACACATGTCTATGGTTAGAAAACATGGCCATCTTTGATTAACGAGCTAGTCAAGTGGAGGCATACTAGTGACGTTTAATTTGTCTATGTATGCACACAAGTATTATGTTTCTGGGTAATACAATTCTAGCATGAATAATAAACATTTATCATGATATAAGGAAATAAAATAATAACATTATTATTGCCTCTAGGGCATATTTCCTTCAGTCTCCCACTTGCACTAGAGTCAATAATCTAGATTACACAGTAATGATTCTAACACCCATGGAGCTTTGGTGCTGATCATGTTTTGCTCGTGGAAGAGGCTTAGTCAACGGGTCTGCAACATTCAGATCCATATGTATCTTGCAAATCTCTATGTCTCCCACCTGGACTAGATCCCGGATGGAATTGAAGCGTCTCTTGATGTGCTTGGTTCTCTTGTGAAATCTGGATTCCTTTGCCAAGGCAATTGCACCAGTATTGTCACAAAAGATTTTCATTGGACCCGATGCACTAGGTATGACACCTAGATCGGATATGAACTCCTTCATCCAGACTCCTTCGTTTGCTGCTTCCGAAGCAGCTATGTACTCCGCTTCACATGTAGATCCTGCCACAACGCTTTGTTTAGAACTACACCAACTGGCAGCTCCACCGTTTAATGTAAATACGTATCCGGTTTGCGATTTAGAATCATCCGGATCAGTGTCAAAGCTTACATCAACGTAACCATTTACGATGAGCTCTTTGTCACCTCCATATATGAGAAACATATCCTTAGTCCTTTTCAGGTATTTCAGGATGTTCTTGACCGCTGTCCAGTGATCCACTCCTGGATTACTTTGGTACCTCCCTGCTAGACTTATAGCAAGACACACATCAGGTCTGGTACACAGCATTGCATACATGATAGAGCCTATGGCTGAAGCATAGGGAACATCTTTCATTTTCTCTCTATCTTCTACATTGGTCAGACATTGAGTCTTACTCAATTTCACACCTTGTAACACAGGCAAGAATCCTTTCTTTGCTTGATCCATTTTGAACTTCTTCAAAACTTTGTCAAGGTATGTGCTTTATGAAAGTCCAATTAAGCGTCTTGATCTATCTCTATAGATCTTAATGTCCGATATGTAAGCAGCTTCACCGAGGTCTTTCATTGAAAAACTTTTATTCAAGTATCCCTTTATGCTATCCAGAAATTCTATATCATTTCTGATTAGTAATATGTCAACTACATACAATATCAGAAATGCTATGGAGCTCCCACCTGAAAAGAGCTTCCTCCACGTTGTTGCCTGAACCTGAAAAGAAGCTTGCACTATGTTGATGTTTGAACCTAAAAAAAATTGCACTATGTTGTGCCTGAACCCAAAAAAGCTTGCTGTATACATTAGTAGAGAAAAAGAGAATAGCTTGGCTGTTGTATACTACGATGCAGATAAATAGGACTGTGTGCTTAATCTATACTCTTAATTGAATACTCAGATAGAGAAAATAATGTACTATGCTTACTTCCTCTTCCTATGTTATACGTATGTTTTCTCCTAAAATTGGCATGCTTGTTACAGTGTTTTGGGAGGACTTCAATGTTTCCAAAGAAAGGGAGAAGCATCAGTGCTATGAGATTGTTGGGACACTCAGAGACATGTATCATGAATCGGATGCAGTATGCTTTCTACTAGCCTTTTCCTTATATTATTGACTAAAATTGAGTAAATTACTATTTTCAGTTTTCTCATTTAACCTCAACTGCTGCTGGTTTAGATTTCAGCATTCTCTACAATTTTGATATGCGGCATGTTGCAGCACACATGGTCTGCCTCCACGTCGTTGTACCTGATTCCATGCCCTCTACTTCTCCCCAAGTTTGCAGCTGGGATTAACAAATTTGATGAGAGAAATTTAATTGGTGACACATGTTTTGTTATTATGTTACTTCACGTGAATTCGCATCTTGTGCCTACCTATTTTGCTTACCTAGCATGCTCGGAGTTTACACAATGTTACAAATATAGCTGGTGACATGTTCCTAAGATTTGCTTCTGTAATATTTTACCTTCACATGATACTTTCATATGCTTAGGTCACCATTTTTCAGTTAAGGAAATAGCAGGCAAAGGTTAATATATATGTATGGAAATTGCAAAATTTGATTAGCATATTTATCAAAGTATTACGCGGAATCATTTCGCTTATGGTGCCTATTGTATTGACCTAATAAAGTGCACTTCAACCTACATAACAATTATGCGGTTAATATGGAGAGCCTTATGCAAGGAAACTAGCACTCTATGGAGAATAAATTTGACAGTAATTCCAACTTTACTATTCCTGAATTTAGTTCCTGGAAACTTTGTAAGTTTTCTTACAAATCTACACTGACATAGATAGCAATTAATGTTGGCAGATACAATGGCGTACTCTTGATGAGATCAATTCCAGTGTGTGTATTAAGCCTGAGGAATATGTGTATGCTCTAACATTTCTCTGTTATTTTTGCAACAATTCTTCTGAAATATCTTATTGGTAATTTGTATACCAAGCCATTGTGTTAATTATCATGTTGTAAACCCACGTTGTTTACATATGTATACATTGTTACTCTGGTTTTTTATACAAGTTGCAATCAGGCCACACTAGGACAAGCTATATCGGTACTGCAAGGAGAATCTTACCTTGATGTGATTATGAGGTTAAAACAATCCCGCTGAATTACTCAGATGAAATGCTATAAAGTACCAGATTGCAGTACACAAATTAGTGGGCGAAAATGGACTTTAGTACTACCTCCATGCTAAATATTGTATGTACTTGTAAGAATTCTCAGCTGGAACATGTCATCATCGAACTCGAGGCCAGTGAGCAGCAGTGGTTATATTCTTGTGCAGAAATACCGATCTTGAATTCATTATCCTATTTATAGGCCGTATCGCGAGCAATGTACTTGTATTCTGTTGACGGGCCTTTGAGGAAAATTACAAACATTAAGGTAACATAACATTTTGATCTTCGTTCATTGCTGAGAGTTACTCCCTACGTCCGAGAATCGGAGAAATGGATGTGAGATATTCTTCCATATCTCCGACAAGTATTTTCAAACGGACATCCATTTCTAAGACAAGTATTTCCGGATGGAGCTTGCAAAAGCATTGCTAAGCCTATTCAATCCATTTCTAATACGCCCTAGATTCCACTCCATACCATAAGCCAGATACAAATGGACAGTATTGTCATCTAGGAGAAGAGTTAGATGTTCATGGACCGAGAATCTGATATACAAATAGGCACATTAGAACAAAATTTTCGGATTCACAACAACAGATACAACCATGCGGTACATATAAAGTTAACTCAGTATAGTTATAGACATCTCATAGTTATATTACAATTTTTTTGTTAGAGTTGGATAGTTGGTTTTGGAAATGAGTGATCACGTGAATAGTCTCCCGTTGCAACGCATGGGCATATGTGCTAGTAAGAGATCAAAGAAACTCAAATAACTTTCATGGATAAAAAGAGATAGATCTGATCATAAACTCAAAGTTCATCGGATCCCAACAAACACACCGCAAAAGTGTTACATCATATGGATCTCCAAGAGACCATTGTATTGAGAATCAAACGAGAGAGAGGAAGCCATATATCTACTAACTACGGACCCGAAGGTCTACAAAAACTACTCACGCATCATCGGAGAGGCACCAATGGAAGTGGTGAACCCCTCCGTGATGGTGTCTAGATTGGATCTGGTGGTTCTGGACTCTGCGGCGGCTGGAATTGATTTTCATCGAATCCCCTAGGGTTTCTGGAATATTGGGGTATTTATAGAGTAAAGAGGCGGTCTGAGGGCACCCAAGGTGGGCATAACCCACCAGGGCGCGCCTGGGCCTCCAGGGTTTAGGGTTGTGCTCCCCTCGGAGCAGCCCCCGGGTGCTTCTTCGGCCCATTAGTTGTCTTCTGGTCAAAAATAAAATCCACAAAAAGTTTTGTTGCGTTTGGACTCTGTTTGGTATTGATTATCTGCATGTAAAAAACATGCAAAAAACAACAACTGGCACTTGGCACTATGTCAATAGGTTAGTACCAAAAATGATATAAAATGGTTATAAAACATCCAATATTGATAATATAACAGCATAGAACAATCAAAATTTATAGATACATTGGAGACGTATCACACCACTAAGGGAATCACAACATACATACATCAAAATATCAAACACATATCAAGTTCACATGATTACTTGCAACATGATTTCGCCTGTGACCTCAAGAACAAAAGTAACTACTCACAAGTTATAAACATTCTCAATATCAGAGGGATATTAAATAGCATAATGGATCTGAACATATAATCTTCCACCAAATAAACCATATAGTAATCAACTACAAGATGTAATCAACACTACTAGTCACCCACAAGCACCAATCTATAGTTCTGGTACAAAGACTGAACACAAGAGATGAACTAGGGTTTGAGAGGAGATGGTGTTGTTGAAGATGTTGATGGAGATTTCCCTCCCCAAGATGGGAGAGTTGTTGGTGATGACGATGACGATGATTTCCCCCTCCGGGAGGGAAGTTCCCCCGGCGAAATCGCTCCGCCAAAGGGCAAAAGTGCTCCTGCCCAAGTTTCGCCTCGAGACGGCGGCGCTCTATCCCGAAAGTCCTCCCCTTATTTTTTCTAGGTCAAAATGACTTATATACCAGAAGATGGGCACCGAAGGTGGGCCTGAGTGAGCACAATCCACCAGGGCATGCCTGGGCTCCCTGGCGCGCCCAGGCAGGTTGTTCCCACCTGGTGGGCCCTCTCTGGTACTTATTGGCTCCAATATTCCTCATATATTCCATAAAAAATCTCTGTAAAGTTTCAGCTTGTTTGGAGTTGTGCAGAATAGGTGGCCCGACGTAGCTTTTCCAGGTCGTGATTTCCAGCTGCCGGAATTCTCCCTCTTTGTGTGTACCTTGCATATTATGAGAGAAAAGGCATTAGAATTACTCCAAAGAGCATTATTATGCATAAAAACATCATAAATAATAGTAGGAAAACATGATGCAAAATGGACGTATTAGTGACTCGGAGGAGCGCCTTATAGATGAGGAGGTTTGGGTTTCCCAGCACTGCAAGTGGTCAGACTTAGAGACGGAGCATTAGCATGCAACAACAACGGATGAATTTGAGGGGCACGAGGAGTCCGAGGATGAGGAGGACTCAGTTGGGCATGAGGTGTATTAATGAGCCAACGCTTCGCCATCACCTTGGTTGTGTCTAGCATTCTTTGCCCTTTGGTGTCCCGATGCCAAAGGGGGTGGAGTTTAGGGATTTGCCGAGTCACGAGTGTGTCTTCCTTGTTGTTTTCGTTCTCTTATGAACTCTTTATCGTCATTTGGTTTGCTTTTCGTTCGTGTGTGGAACCAATCATATGGTGTGAGACATATTCTACCTTATATTTATCTTTATGTCAAGTACCATATTAGCTTGTGAGTTGTTACTTATCGTATACTCTGTCCTTACGCTCACATGCTAATTACTTGCATCCTTACTTTACCTTCTCATATTATTGTCGCAAGTATTGCCAGTCTATAAAATATAGGGGGAGTGTTGATCCTAGTGTGTGGGCTTTGGATTCCAAAGGCATACTCATATAGTGCACACATCTAGGGGGAGCCCATCTATATTTTGTAGATGTTGGGTTCGCAGGTTATCTTATCTCATCCTTTGGCAACTCCCATATTGTCATCAATCCACCAAAAAGGGGGAGATTGTTAGGTCATATTTCTCCCTTAGTGGTTTTGGTGATTGTTGGCAATGCTTTTGCGGACTAATAATGTGTGTTGAGCTTTTCATATAAGCTACCTAGATGCACAAGACGATTTGAACCCTCTGAAGATTTGTAAAGATGGTGCTTTCTTGCATTTCTTTTTCGGTGGACTTGAGTCGTAGGAACACCGTACTATTAAGAGGGGGTCTGCTTCGAAAAGGTTTGGGTCGAATCATCACGTAGACTTTCCTTGCGCCCTCTTTCTTTCCCGTCAATTGATCTTGTTCTTCCTTTGTGCTTGAACTTTGTCAAAACAGGATAGGCGGTAGTACCGCTCTGCTCCACGGTAGTACCGCTCCAGCGGTACTGCCGTTGAGCAGTACGGCTCCTACTTTTGCCTAATTTCTGGGTTCTGTAAATGGGCGATAGTAGAGCGGCAGTTTGCCACGGTAGTACCGCTCATGCGATACTACGGTGCTCATTGCTTCTCAACTACCGCGGGTTTACTAGACACCCATAGGCTAAGTGGAAGTCCCGCTGCTAGCCACAGTAGTACCGCTCAAGTGGAACTAGCATTGGCTAGTACCGCGGGAAGTATCGCTTATTTCCTTCGTTCTAGACTGTTCTGTCCTATGGGCGGAAGTAGGGCGGCAGTTCGTGGCGGAAGTACCGCTCCTAGCAGCACTACCACCCTGCCCACCCCTACTACCGCTAGTATCGGCTATAGCTTAACTCCATGCGGTAGTACTGCTGGAGAGCGCATTAGTATCGCTCCGGCGGCACTACCACTCCCTTGACTTGCTTAGGTTGAACTAAGCGGCCAGTACTTCTGTGCCGGCGGAAGTACTACTCACCCGAGCGGTACTACCACTTATGCATGTACTATGGGAGCATAACGGTTAGATTCCTTCTCCCACTATAAAAGGAGTCTTCTTTCTCTAAGTTGACTACCTCTTCCTCCCCCAAGCTCCATTGATGCTCACAAGCTCATTCTTGCCCGATCTCTCTCCCTAGCCAATCAAACTTGTTGATTCTTTAGGGATTGCTTGAGAAGGCCTAGATCTACACTTCCACCGAGAGAAATTTGATCCCCTCCACTAATCCCTTGCGGATCTTGTTACTCTTGGGTGTTTGAGCACCCTAGACAGTTGAGGTCACCTCGGAGCCACATTCCATTGTGGTGAAGCTTCATGGTGTTGTTGGGAGCCTCAAATTCGATTGTGAAGAGAGCCCCAACCTTGTTTGTAAAGGTTCGGTTGCCGCCTTCAATGGCACCACTGGTGGAATCACGGCATCTCGCATTGTGTGAGGACGGGAGCAGAATACGGTGGCCCTAGTGGCTTCTTGGGGAGCATTATGCCTCCACACCGCTCCAACGGCGACATACTTCCTCTCAAAGGGAAGGAACTTTGGTAACACATCCTCGTCTCCACCGTATCCACTTGTGGTTATCTCTTACCTTTACTTTGTGCAAGCTTTACTTGTTGTGTATCCTTTGCTTTCTTGCATTGCTTGTGTAGCTAGCATCATATAGGTTGCTCACCTAGTTGCATATCTAGACAACCTATTTGTTGCTAACCCTATTTTGTTAAGAAAAGTTAAAAATTGGTAGTTGCTTATTCACCCCCTCTAGTCAACCATATCAATCCTTTCAACCACGAAGGCACACCAACCCCATGAAGGCTCACCCTATTCTCCCTTTGAGACAACACCACGAAGGTGTTTTTAAACCACTAGTGGTAGACCTTGAGGCGGCCTTCAAACCTGCACAAACTTTCCGAGGGCAAATCACAAGTTGATTCCTCACCAGATCACTCCTACCGCCTAGGAGTCTTCAACCTCCAAGACTTACAAGATCAAGGGGGGGATGCTCAAGACTTGACCAAATCATGAATTTCTTTGGTCACAAGAGGGAGAGGGAGTGGATCTATCACTTGATTGTAAAATCTCTCAATAAATCTCATGAATCTCTCTAGGATCTAAGATTTGGTGTAGGAGAAGTGAGAGGGAGCCTTTTTGTGTTCTAGGGTTCATATGAGTGTTCAGCTCAACCCTCTACTAGATTGGTAGATGGGTATATATACAAAGCCTAGACAACTAGTCGTTTGTGAGTAAGTGGCTATGTCGGGCCGGACATCCGGCGGCTGAGAAATGTGCACACATACATAGAAAAACAAAGCCAATGTACAAGGCCCGGACATCTGGCCAAAGTTGGGGCCCGAACATCCGGACAAGTGCCGGACATCCAAAGGACACAACTAGAATTTCAAAATGGTTTTTGGACTTCGACGGTCAGATTTCTGGGAGGACCCCGGACATCCGGGGCATCCCGGGAGCCCGGACATCCGGCCAAGTCCCGGATGTCCGGCCCATAAAAAAACAGCAGGAACCCCAAAACTGACACATGCATAGCTTTTACATTCGGACTCCGATTTTAATGATATTGGGCTCGTTTTGAAGGTATGGAAAAACTCCAGGTCCTCACATAGAGAACCACCCAAGATAAGCCAAAATTGCGGGTGCAAAGTATGCAAAGGTTAGACATATACTTTGGGGAACCTAGTTAGCTTTGGATTTTCTTTGGAGATATGTAGGCATTTTATATTTGCATTGGATATGAGTGAAATATGCCTATGTTGGAATATGATGTGAGAATAATAGGAATAGATGATGTTGAATTGAGGAAATCCATCACTAACCCCTTTGATCCCCTCTTAATAGTGCGAGATCCCTATAACTCAAGAATCATAAAAGAACTCTAAATAGCTTCTAGAACCTCATTCTTGAGCATATATCCTTTTTGATGGTCATCGATCCTCACATCTAAAGCCAAAGGAACTAATACCTTTGACTAAAGCATTCCACTTAAGCTTGATGTTGATGTTTATGCTTGGCTCAAGTTGGAACGATGATCTTGATCATGACACTTGGTGAAGGCTTCAAATTGTATTCATCTTCATACATTCACCATGTGATCATCCACAAGCTTCAAGCATGTAATCCTTTGGGGTGGCTATCTTGAACTTGCCCTTGTCAACCATGAACATCAACACTTGATGTCATCCTATCATGGGCACTTGAAATCTTTCTTTTGATGTAAGCCCATGAGAATCACCTAACCCACATAGATATAAAAAACAGATAGAATGAGTTAGTACACAAAGCAAAACAATTCTTACCATACCACGAGATCTCATGTGGCAATGATTTGCGCTTATGTGTTGACCATCTTTGCATGCAATCTTCGATCTTCATCTTGGTCAACATTTATCTTTGCTCCATGATTAATATTGATGACTTGAAGGCCCTATTGATATATTCACTATGCTTCATTGCTTCAAGACATAAAACCAATATCTCAATTCACCATGACCATATCAAGTTTCTCCATGAATCTCATATTGGCCATAAATTGCTTGTTTTCATGCTCCGACATAGTCTCTTGAGAGGCATAATGAATTCTTCACTTGAATTACTTGCTTCAAGACATAATCATCCATGACTCAACATATGAGCTCATCATGATCCTATCTTTAAGCCATATGTAGAATTCTTCTATTTAATCATTCTCTCAAGATCTTGATTAATCATGGTTCAACCCATAAGCCTAAGCATGAGAACATCTGATATCCTCAGTGAACTCCATATAGATCACATATTGTTCATCACATATAATTCATCTTGATAGTATTTGATTCAATCATTGAGCTCAACCTTGATGCATCCACAACAATATGTATATGACATTCACTTTGAATCCATTCGATCTCCTTCTTGCATCACCATGGAACAAACATCCCTTAATTCATCTAGTATTCTTCATGCATTGCAAATGGAACTTTCCTTCAAAAGTATAACTCAATTCAAACATTAGTCCATTAGGATTGTCATAAATTACCAAAACCACACATGGGGGCTACATGCACTTTCAGTGCTGCATGTGATCCAAATTCTAACGATCTAGGTAGTTTGGGTTGCCAAAACATGTCACAAAGCTTGTGGCCAAGTCATTTGTTGAGCTGAAAGAAATCTCCAAGGATCTCAACAAAGGTTGTAAAAGATAAGCAAATCCTAGAGCAGATGTAACGGGATGCAAAAATCAAATATGAATTCAGTTGCCTTGATAAGGACATTTAGCATTATAAAGAACACGGTTGATTGCCACAACAAAATGCAAATGGATATTTCTAAATTGTCTGATACAAGGAATGAGGAGATCGAGAGGAAGGCAGAAACTGCCAGAAGAAGAATTGCCCAGTCAAAACGTCAAGAGATAAGGGAGAAGGCTACTAAGCTGAAAGAAAACAAAGATCACCATCTGATGACTTTTGCCACCGATATCATTCCACTTCGATAGAGTGCTCCACTGCATCAAGCTCCATCCTCTCCTCCACCTGAATAAAAAGAAGCACAACATTTTGCTGGTGTTGAAGAAGTAATCATTACCAGGCCAATGGCCCATGAAGAAAATCTTGACGACTCTATTGATTTCATGGAAATGCAAGTCGAAGGAAATGAACAACCGAAAAACATGCTCCCAAAGAACATACAGATGAAGAGACTGAAGTGGAGAAAGTTGTTCCAACACCATTGAGGAATGCACTTGTCATGCCCTCCAAGCCTAGAGTGGAGGAGAAAGAGAAAGATGAGGGATTGAAAGAGTTCTGCCCAGTCTCGTCCTCAATGTTCTTACTCGGATTGATGTTAACGTTGCTCCTCGTCCTATTGATATTCACTTGAAAGAGGAAGAAAATATTATAGATGAGCCGGGCTCAAGAAAAAGTTGCCCCACATGTTGTGCTAGCCCAAGTACTACCAAGTGCCGAAGAAACGGCCCTAGTGCTCCCAGAAGTTGAAAAAGAAAAGGAAGAAAATGCCCTAGAGCCAAAGAAAGATTAGTCTGAGAATTTGCTGAGAAAATGGTTGGGAAGGTTGACCAAGTTATAGTGTCTGTTGAAAGGAAATCTAACAAGAATGATGGACCTTCAAGTTCCTTGAAGCCATCATCAAAAGGAAAATCAAAGAAATATGTTGCTCCCCTCAAACCCATCGACGAGAATCACTGCACCAGATGATGCTCATGCTAAGCCAACATCCCGTGAAGAAGTTCTACCAAACTCTTTGGAAACATTTCCAGTCTTTCCAGATGGAACTGGATCGAGTGAACCGGGATTTAATGGAAGGGTTCATTGATCAAAGCTTGCATTTCTCAAGAAGAGCCCATATGAAGGAGAAAGGACTTCCTTCTCATCTAGGTTCTGTACCATGGAACATGCAATGTACTATGATAGGATTCTCTTCTTCAAGAATCGAATAATCAAGCACAAGATTCTAGATTTCGCAGAACTTGAAGAACCGCCCTGCTTCTATCGCGTCATTGAATAGCTCGACCAAGTGCACCTGAAAAGGTTTCTCCAGTTCAGTTATGGGTGGAACCAAGAGATAATCATGTAATTCTATGCCACATTATATGTTTCGGGAAGCTTGCATGATTGTAGTACATGGGTATTTGAGTGGATGATAGAGGATGAAAAGATCACATGCATTGTAGATTAGTTTGCTGCCTTGCTTCATTTTTGTCGATTTGAGTTCTAGGAGTCTCGAGAACATAGACTGCTTTTCTGGTAGGTTACTGAAGAACAAGTGCATTTGCTAATGGATCCCGAGAAAGTTGTAGATACTTGCATTGATGAGTCAATTCTGAAGAACTTGACCTATGACAACATGGTCGTGTTTCACATTTTGTGCAACTCCATCACCCCAACCAACATGCCCAACAAGATCAAAGAAATTTTCTGAAATGCACTTCAGGCAGTCTCGATAGGAGTTTGCTTTGACCTGCTAGACTTATTCATTTAGAATTTGGCATATGCTGCCAAAGCTCCTCAAGCCAGAAACCTTATACTCCATGGTTTCAGTATGATATTAAGCAGATTACAAGAAGCGATACTTTTGCCCCTATATTCTAAAGTCTTACATCCCTCCTGTTTGTGATACTCTTCGGATTATTAAGGACAATGACAAAGGCAAAGCTCATGTTGTCCCTGAAGAAAATTCCCTAGTAAATGCACCGAAGGTTAAATAGAATCCTTAAGGATGGAAATCCTTCGCTGTATGAGATTTGCCTTCTAACTCAACAGACTCTGGAAAGGCTCGTCAAGCTGGATCGTAAAGAGAAAGTTGATCTCATGATTGAAGTAAATCTTTGGCACAATTATCCTCGCCAAGCTTTGCTTTCGGAGAAGGAGAAGCAAAAAATCGTACTTGGACTCTTCGTCCTAAGCACTACACACAAGAACAACTCTGTGCCAAGGGCATTGAAAAGGATTATGACTATATGTACATGTTTGAAATTCCTCGCCTGCGTAGATAGATTCTAGTATTGCCACAGAGATCTTCTCCAACTGACATGCTTTCTTGAATTAGATGATGAAGTGGATGAGACTGAAGTCACTTCTGTCTACTACCCTGGCGAACCACGCCCCGAAAGAAAATCATCTCACACCCCCGAAGCCAAAGTAGGAATCTCTGCTGCTACTCAAGATTCTGCTTCTACTGCTGCTGGGTCTATTTCCCAAACAGTTCTAGCTTTGTTGGTTCTTCGAACGATTAGTTCCTTGCGTTATTGTGTTCCTTTTTCCACTTGTTGACAAAAAGGGGGAGATGTACATCGAGAGTTTAAAAGTGCGGGTTATTTGCCATGGATTTGGTTTTCATTCGTCGTTTGCTTCTTTGAACATTTGATTTTTAGTCGTATCATTGAGTTCTTCCGTTGATTAGTCATTAAACTGTTATAGTACTGTATGTGGTACTGCCGTACTGATGAACATCTGGACATGTAATATTAATAACCCCTTGCAATGCTATTGTTATGTACCTGTTTTGCAGGTGGAACCATATCATAATGTTCTCTCAAATATTTCGATTCACTTGCTCTATTAATTCTCGATAATCCAACTTGCAGGAGAAAACCTTTCAGAATTGGATCTAACACCATGTGATTGTCTGAAGAAAACTTAATTCCTTGTTTTTGTGATGATCATTTCAAAGTCTTTATATTCTTGGATCAAATCTTTTCAAAGGCTCTACTTTGCAGGAACCATTTCACTCAGAAATCACCGAGTGCATTGTTTGATCTTCCTCAATCGAATCACATATCAGTGTCACTCACTTACAAAGATTTACCACCCCCCTTGCTCTCTAACTTAGGCAGAACTTCTGATCGACAAACCTTTAGTAAAATGTATACATTTAGGGGGAGTGTACTTTATCTTCGGATATACTCTCAACATTTATTTTCGCGCATTATCAGTTACCCTTACTTGTACTCTTTGATGTTTTCTATTTTTTCAAGGATCTTCCTTAAAGGGGGAGATTGTTGGTGCAACTACTTGCCCCTATGTGTTTTGGATATTGTTGAGAGAAACGGTAAGGGACTGATTTGTTTGCCAGTGCACACAGAGAGAAATAGTCCTTGGAGAACCGAGAAGAATGATGTATTCTTCCCAGAAGTTTGGAGAAATTCATCAAGGAACATCTACGTTGCAGATAAGGAGATACCTTTCGAGAAGAAAGAGTACCGAGAAGATTGTGTGAAATAATTTATCCCGTAAAATTATTGCTAATGCAAATCAATTTTCATTTAGTGTGTCCGAAGAAGAATGACTGTAGTCGAGAAGATTGAAGGCGAAGCGAAGACGTAGCATTTGTTTCATTGTTCTTCTTCTCTAATTTGAGTCATATGACCTCCATACTATTAAGATGGGTATATGTTCTTGAAGCTTAGGTATGTTTTGATGCTGAGCCAAAACCTATGAAGGACCAAGAGAAATCTCTTTGTGCTCTGAATGATTACTTGCTAGCCAGAGACAACATTATTCTACGCTGCAGGAAATATCCTTCGGATCGAGGAGTTAGCATTACTTACTCCGTAAGCAATGTTACCGTTGTGCTCAAATTTTGAACATTGGAAACGTGTCGGTTGACCATTGGTCACTTCAAGGAAGTACGCGGCTATAAATAGCTACCTCGCACCAACGTTGTTCGTTGGTAGACCTGCCTAAGTTTCTGAGAATATCGAGCACCCCTCTCGAGAGATTTGAGTCTAAGAGAAAATCAAGAGATGGAACTTAGATAGTGGTTGCTCATAGCTGTGGATCTGAGTAAGAGTTCTTGTACCTACTATTCTTGAGAGTTGCCACTCTCTAGACGGATAGGTGTTGGCTTGAGTGTCAAAGAGCAATTGTCTTCACCAAGCTAAGTCTCCGACAACCAAGAGTAATTATGGTTTTTGAAGAAATCCGTCGAAGATTTTTTTTATAAAGGGTGGTTTTATTAACTCAAAATGTAGCATCAAGTCGATACAACGCATTATGAGCAACACCCAACCTCTGCATAAGTAGGATGCACACAGCCGAACGCCAAAAGTCTGACAACCAGAAGAAAAAAACCGACAAATCGACAAAAGTAGAGTCCTATAGATCGACACTATGCCTATGTCGAAACGTGAGGTGGACCAATCCGTAGGTTACGGTACCACCCATGTTGGGTAAAAACCTCCGTAGCCACATGCTCCAACCGCGTACACACCGCCTTGAACAACGGTTGGACCTCCGCTCGTTGTAGCATAGACCACATACGAAGCGAGTGCGTACAATGGAAAATAACCTGCAGAGGAGAAGCATCTTTGTCATTAAAACAAAATCATTTCTACATAGCCAAAGTGACCATAGTAAGGCATACACTCCCACCATCAATAGTGTTTTGAACCTATTTGAAATATCGTCCATCCAATGACCAAAAATATTGGCAACACTTGTGGGCGGATATAAACTTGACGTTGTTTGGATGACTAACCAAGTAGAACATGCAAAGTTGCATTGAAAAAAGAGGTGTCTGATTGTCTCATCATGAGTACAAAAACAACACTTCTTACTATCTTGCCAATTGTCTCATTGTGTTGATTGCCTTGCTTTCATTCTGTGTCACTATCGTTACAGTCAAAGCAGCGTGCTACTATACCAGAAAGATTACTATCACTTTCATCGAAAGTTTAGCTTGATCTTTTCCTCGATCAATTTGGTGTGTACGCTTGCCTCTGTTATCTTTCGGTGCACTTCATTGAGTATTAATTCCGTTGTGCTGCTTCGTTTAGATTCAAAGCTCGAAAAGAAATTTTGAATATCCCATTCACCCCCTCTGGTCGATATACTCTCGGTCCTAACAGAACCACACACCCCCTTCGATGGTATGTCGCGGCCTAATGTTCATATGACATATCATCGCATGGGCTAACACTATAGTTGGAGCATATCCGGCCTCACCTTTGGTTTACTTCATGACTGCAATTGGTCTTTACACCAATGACGCAACAGATTATCCAGTGCATGAAAAAATTGTCATTTAATTGATACATACATGTAATTTGCTCATCATGTTTATGATGTTTGGAGATATGCCACTAGTATGAAATTGATGTTCACAACGATTAATATATCATGTGTATGAAATTAACATATCGATCGTTGTAACTAGAAAAGCTAGTTGGATTAACAACATCCCTATACTAAGTTGGGGACTGAGGGAGTCCTAGACTAAGGGGTCCTCGGGTGTCTGGGCTATTTGATATGGGCCGGACTGATGGGTCATGTAGATACAAAGCAGAAGTCCTTCCCCCATGTCCGGATGGGACTCTCCTTTGCGTGGATGGCAAGCTTGGCGTCCGAATGTATTATTTCCTTTCTCTGTAAACTGACTTTGTGTAACCCTAGGCCCCTTTGGTGTCTATATAAACCGGAGGGTTTAGTCCGTAGAGATGATCAGAATTCATACAGGCTAGAGATCTAGGGTTTACCATTATGATCTCGAGGTAGATCAACTCTTGTAACCCCTATACTCATCAAATACAATCAAGCATGACGTAGGGTTTTACCTCCATTAAGAGGGCCTGAACCTGGATAAACATCGTGTCACCCTTGTCTCCTATTTCCTTCGATCCTCAGACGAACAGTTCAGGACCCCTTACCCGAGATCGGCCGGTTTTGACACCGACATTGGTGCTTTCATTGAGAGTTCCACTATGTCGTCGATGATGGGATCGATGGCTCACCTCGTCAATAATGACAACATCACCTCGGGAGAAACCCTAGCTCCAGGACAGCTCCTCCAGCTCGGCGGTTTCACCATGGGCGCCCATACGGCCTTTAATCCAAGGGTGGCCCTCGAAATCGCTAAACATCATCTTCATGTCGGCCTCGAACACCCCAAAAAGATTGATCCAACAGATATTTCGTCTTTTAAATGAACTACTTGATCGCATCGCCGCCGTGGGAGTAGCAACAGACTACGATCGGATTGGGCTTAAACCGGATCAGAGGGAAATCAGGTCCCCGCCGATCACCCATATGGTAGCGGTCGTGGAAGAACAGGCCGATGATACTTCTCCCCCAAGCTGAGAACAAGCTATGTTCGGATTTTCAAGTTGCACAAGCCGGATACCCATCTTCGGGAATAGACCTCATGTCCTCCGAACATAGAACCAGGCGTTGAGCCCGAAGACCGCCAGGACGCTTCGGACCCTGGATCGGTGACTTCGCAGATTCTTCAAATTCCGGATGCAATAATGGGCCATGATTCGGATTTCAGCCTGCCCACCCACCACATATAATATTCCCCAAACAACTCAGTTCATCCATATGTATGCAACCTAATGTACGTGTAGCAGCAACCTGAGGAAATAGTCCACCACTTTTGGGCCAGGTTCCCCTTGTCAAAGACAAGATCAAGGACTGCCGTGACGACGACGTGATTTCAGTATTTCACCACAATTGCATGGACGAGGGAATCCTTAACGCCCTCAACTGCCACCGCATACCACACTTTTTAGATTTGGCGCACATCGTCTAGAAGTTTAGGCACAAACAGCTCGGTGGAATCCTCCGGCCTTCAAGCAGCCCACCGGACGGACAAAAAGGATGCACCCCTATGGGGTACCCGATCGTCATCCCATGGACAAAAAAGTGAAGCCCTTTGCGGGACACAGAACCGTCCTCGATGACCTGCTCAATAAACCTTGCCAGATACACACAACGTTGAATACCGAACCAACGCATAGCCTTCGGGCATGTTGGGTACTCCAGCAGGTGGGTAAGAGCGGTGAGGTGATGTCTACTACACAACCTTCTTCTTGTAGACGTTGTTGGGCCTCCAAGTGCAGAAGTTTGTAGGACAGTAGCAAATTTTCCTCAAGTGGATGACCTAGAGTTTATCAATCTGTGGGAGGCGTAGGATGAAGATGGTCTCTCTCAAACAACCCTGCAACCAAATAACAAAGAGTCTCTTGTATCCCCAACACACCCAATACAATGGTAAATTGTATAGGTGCACTAGTTCGGCGAGGAGATGGTGATACAAGTGCAATATGGATAGTAGATAAAGGTTTTTGTAATCTGAAAATATAAAAACAGCAAGGTAACTAATGATAAAAGTGAGCGTAAACGGTATTGCAATGCGTTGAAACAAGGCCTAGGGTTCATACTTTCACTAGTGCAGGTTCTCTCAACAATAATAACATAATAGGATCATATAACTATTCCTCAATATGCAACAAAGAGTCACTCCAAAGTCACTAATAGCGGAGAACAAACGAAGAGATTATGGTAGGGTACGAAACCACCTCAAAGTTATCCTTTCTGATCGATCTATTCAAGAGTCCGTAGTAAAATAACATGAAGCTATTCTTTCCGTTCGATCTATCATAGAGTTCGTACTAGAATAAAACCTTAAGATACAAATCAACCAAAACCCTAATGTCACCTATATACTCCAATGTCACCTCAAGTATCCGTGGGTATGATTATACGATATGCATCACACAATCTCAGATTCATCTATTCAACCAACACAAAGAACTTCACAGAGTGCCCCAAAGTTTCTACCGGAGAGTCAAGACGAAAACATGTGCCAACCCCTATGCATAAGTTCACGAGGTCACAGAACTTGCAAGTTGATCACCAAAACATACATCAAGTGGATCACATGATATCCCATTGTCACCACAGATAAGCACATGCAAGACATACATCAAGTGTTCTCAAATCCTTAAAGACTCAATCCGATAAGATAACTTCACAGGGAAAACTCAATCCATCACAAGAGAGTAGAGGGGGAGAAACATCATAAGATCCAACTATAATAGCAAAGCTCGCGATACATCCAGATCGTACCACCTCAAGAACACGAGAGAGAGAGAGATCAAACACATAGCTACTAGTACATACCCTCAGCCCCGAGGGTGGACTACTCCCTCCTCGTCATGGAGAGCACCGGGATGATGAAGATGGCCACCGGAGAGGGATTCCCCCTTCCGGAAGGGTGCCAGAACGGGTCTAGATTGGTTTTCGATGGCTACGGAGGCTTTTGGCGGCGCAACTCCCGATCTATTCTGCTCCTCGATGTTTTTAGGGTATATGGACATATATAGGCGAAAGAAGTCGGTCAGGGGAGCCACGAGAGGCCCACGAGGGTGGGGGTACGCCCAGGGGGCAGGTGCGCCTCCCTGCCTCGTGGCCACCTCGAAGCTTCCCCGATGTCTACTCCAAGTCTCCTGGATTGCTTCTGTTCCAAAAATAACTCTCCCGAAGGTTTCATTCCATTTGGACTCCGTTTGATATTCCTTTTCTTCGAAACACTGAAATAGGCAAGAAAAAAGCAATTTGGGCTAGGCCTCCGGTTAATAGGTTAGTCCCAAAAATAATGTAAAAGTGTATAATAAAGCCCATAAACATCCAAAACAGATAATATAATAGCATGGAACAATAAAAAATTATAGATATGTTGGAGACGTATCAGCATCCCCAAGCTTAATTCCTGCTCGTCCTCGAGAAGATAGTCTCACATCAACTAGGCGTATCAACGGGCTATGGAGGTGCCCATCAATAGAGATCAATGTGAGTGAGTAGGGATTGCCATGCAACGGATGCACTAGAGCTATAGGTGTATGAAATCTCAACAAAAGAACTAAGTGGGTGTGCATCCAACTTGCTTGCTCATGAAGACCTAGGGCAAGGAAGCCCATCATTGGAATATACAAGCCAAGTTCCATAATGTAAAATTCCCACTAGTATATAAAAGTGATAACATAGGAGACTCTCTATCATGAAGATCATGGTGCTACTTTGGAGCACAAGTGTGGAAAAAGGATAGTAACATTGTCCCTTCTCTCTTTTTCTCTCATTTTTTATTTGGGCCTTCTTTCTTTTTTTGGCCTCTTTTCTTTTTTTCCTTTTTTTTAAAATGTTTCGTCCGGAGTCTCATCCCGGCTTGTGGGGGAATCATAGTCTCCATCATCCTTTCCTCACTGTGACAATGCTCTAATAATGATGATCATCACACTTTAATTTACTTACAACTCAAGAATTACAACTCAATACTTAGAACAAAATATGACTCTATGTGAATGCCTCCGGCGGTGTACCAGGATGTGCAATGATGCATGAGTGACATGTATGAAATTATGAATGGTGGCTTTGCCACAAATACGATGTCAACTACATGATCATGCAAGCAATATGACAATGATGAAGCGTGTCATAATAACGGAACGGTGGAAAGTTGCATGGAAATATATCTCGGAATGGCTATGGAAATGCCATAATAGGTAGGTATGGTGGCTGTTTTGAGGAAGGTAAGTGGTGCGTTTATGGTACCGGGGAAAGTTGCGCGATACTAGAGACGCTACAAAAAAAGACACATCCGTGACATTTTGGGCCGAACGAAAAAAAATTGTCATACATATGACACTTCTATGACGATAATTGTGACAAAACCCGGTATCATCATAGATGTGGTGGGCTCCTACTTCTATGACAAAAAATCATGACAGAAAATGGGCTTTTCGTCCTGGGCGGGCCGGAGACGCAGCTGCATGACATTCTTTGGGCCGTCCATGACGGAAAAAACCATGGTAGAAGCAAGGGAGAGGAAAATTTCGGGGAGTTCCCGGTTACGGTGGGAGGTCGGGGGCCGAGCGATGCGCGTTTCTCTCGTACACATACGCGCGTGTGTGCGAGGCGTTGGCTCTAACTGAACCCGAGCGAGGCGGTGGGCTCTAACTGAACTCAAGCGATTGCACAGGCTATGCGTTACTGGACCCGAGCGATCGATCAATGGTTGTTAACTGAACCCGATCGAGCGATTCCTTCTCTATTGCTGCTAACTGAAGCCGATCGATGCTGCCTCTGGATGAACAGTGAGCGTTGTGGGGGGTTTGGATGAACAGTTCCCGGTGGGGTGGATGAACAGGACCCCGTGGTGTTGCCTCTGGATGAACAGGACCCCGATTGATCGAGCCAGTTGGGGCGGATGAACAGGACCCCGTGGAGGGCTGGATGAACAGGACCACCCCGTGGAGGGCAGGATGAACAGTAGACGGTGGAGGGCAGGATGAACAGTAGCCCGTGGAGGGGTGGTTGAACAGGAGCCCATGGAGAGGGCTGGTTGAACAGTAGCCGGTGGAGTAGCGCGCGGTGGAGGCTGGATGAACAGCAGCCTGTGGATGAACAGTCACAGGTGGAGGCTGGAGGAGGTCGACGGTGGATGAACAGTAGCTCGTGGAGGCTGGAGGGGGTCGAAGGTGGAGATGAACAGTATCCCGTGGAGTCCCGTTTTGCGGTACGCCACACCCCTCCCGATGAACAGGACCCCCGTTTCGACCGTAGCGCTCCAACACAAGTCCGTTTCCTCCATTTTGCGGTACGCCACACCCCTCCCGATGAACAGGACCCCTGTTTCGACCGTAGGAGGTACGTTTCCTCCGTTTTGCGGTACGCCAGACCCCTCCCGATCAACAGGACCCTGTTCCGAACGTAGGAGGTCCGTTTCCTCCGTTGTGCGGTACGCCAGGCCTCGTTTCCATCACCTATTCCGTCCAAGCCCTCCCGATGAACACGACCACGCATTCCGTTCCGACCCAGCTGGTTGGCTCCCACGCGTTTCGTTGCCTCCTGATGAACACGACGCATTCCGTTGCCTCCCTATGAACAGGACGCATTCCGTTGCCTCCCCATGAACACGATGCATTCCGTTGCCTCCCCATGAACACGACGACAACATTGTTTCTCCGTTCCGACCCAGCCATGTACACGAGCCCTCGCCGTACGTATGCGCGAGTAGGCGTTCGAGACCCCGCCCATATGTACACATACATGGCCATATTTTCTTTCTTGCACCCCGGCCGCTGTACGTACGTGTACATGCTACGTGCGCGCCTCTACTACGACACGTGCGCGCCTCTACATCGACCAATATGTACGTACACGTTCGCGACCAGAATGACAACGCTACGTACACTTCGACCAGGTGGGCCCCGACTGTCAGGCACTTCCTTGCCTGTCAAGATGTAGCTGGTGGGTCCCAGCAGTCAGGGGGCGAATCGTTTTTTTTTTCCGGACGAACTTCCTTGCGTGCGAAGATGTAGCTGGTGGGTCCCAGCAGTCAGGGGAAACGTTTTTTTCGCAAAATACAGTGGCCCGTCTGGTGAGTCCCAGCTGTTCGGTGGAGGAATCATTATTTTCCGCGTAATAAGGAGGCACTTCCTTGCTGCGGCCCTGGACCCAGCTGTCAGCCTCTCCATGTACAGTCCACGTCCGATGGAAGTCGTTCCTTGACCATGTTGACCACGCCGCGCCGACAGCACCAGGGCGGTGGACGACGGCGAGGCCTAGGAAGGGGACGACACGGAGGCAGGGAAGACTCGGCAGTTGTTTCCCACGTGGAGGGGAGTACGACTGTACGAGGGTTTACTGGTTCGTCTACCATCACTGGAGAATAACAGCAGGTGTGGGTGAGTAGAGGGATGGCTAGGCCAGCGATGGGAGTACGGTCGGGCGGTGAGGCCTGCGCGGCAGCACAGTCGGCCGCGAGGAGGAGGGAGCAGGCAATCCCGCCGGCGCTTGTTTGAGCGGCTGGAGCAGGAAGAGCAGAGATTGAAGAAGCACGACAGCCGTTGGATGGACATCCAACAGTCAGTGCTTGTGCGTCAACCTTTTTTTAGGAAAGCCTCAAATCTGTGGAAAACAGCATACTGCCCATCTGCCATTATTTCTAATAATTTACAGCCCATTCTTAAGGTTTTTTTTGGAGCCCATATTCTTTTTGTTAGCATTACAACCCATATTGTGGCAACGGTTAAAAAATCATAAGAAATTTTGCATATTTCGGTGCGGTCCGAACTGTTTTTAATCCCGAAATTTCGACTCACATTCAAACTGATTTTAAAAATAAATGTATATCAATATAAAATCCAACAAATGCTCCATGCATAAAAATTAATGTAATTTAAAATCTTGAAATAAAAAAAAGATATTTGAAACTAATTGCCGGTTTGATGTGTTTTAAAAATGTACAACCCATTTCTCATTACTAATGGGCCATTTTCTCGGCCAGCCGAATGAAAGCTCTCCTCGTCTTGAAGGATTTGCAGCCCAACAGGCCTGACAAAGCGACTTACTTGGCAAATCACAAAAAAACTGGGTTGTGGCCGTGGACCCAGCTGTCAGCCTCTCCATGTACAGTACTCTTCCGATGGAAGTCGTTCCTTGACCACGTTGACCACGCCGCGCGAAGAGCACCACGGCGGTGGATGATGGCGAGGCCTAGAAAGGGGACGACGCGGCAGTGGAAGCCCGCGCGGAGAGGACTACGAGGGTTCACTGGTTCGGCTGCGGTGTGAGGCTGCCGTCGCCGCAGGGCATGGCCAGCGGTGGGAATAGTAGGGGGCGGTGAGGCCTCTGCGGCAGCACAGCCGGCCACGAGAGGCAGGAGCATGCGGCACGACCGGCGCTGCTTTGGGCGGCTGGAGCAAGAAGACCAGAGGTTGAAGAAGCACTACGGCCGTTGGATGGACATCGAACGGTCACTGGAGCTAGAATCGTTCATATTGACTAAATTGACAAAGCCCTTCGTCCCCGTCAACTTAGTAGGCCCACAAGTCAGCCTCCCAGCAAGGTGGGTCCCAGCTAGCCGGGGGAGTATTCATTTTTTTGTGCGTAATAAGGAAGCACTTTCGGTGGATCCGAGCTGACAACGGGGGGGCATTTTTTCACGAAATACGGTGGTCCGTCCGGTGGGTCCCAGCAGTCAGGGGAAAAGATTTTTTGGCAAAATACTGGTGGCCCGTCCGGTGGGTCCCCGCTGTCAGGTGGAGGAATAATTATTTTGCACATAATAATGAGGCACTTCCTTGCTGCGGCCGTGGACCCAGCTGTCAGCCTCTCCACGTACAGTCCATGTCCGATGGAAGCCGTTCCTTGACCATGTTGACCACGCCGCGCCGAGAGCACCAGGGCGGTGGACGACGGCGAGGCCTAGGAAGGGAACGATGCGGAGCCTTGGAAGACGCGGCAGTGGATGCCCACGCTTAGAGGAGTACGAGGGTTCACTGGTTCGCTGCAGTGTGAGGCTGCCGTCGCCGTAGAATAACAGGGGGTGTGGGTGAGTAGAGGGATGGCCTGGCCAGCGGTGGGAGTAGTAGGGGGCGGTGAGGCCTCCGCCACATCGCAGCCGGCCACGGGAGGTAGGAGCACGAGGCACGACTGGCGCTGGTTTGGGCGGCTGGAGCAAGAAGACCAGAGGTTGAAGAAGCACTACGGCCGTTGGATGGACATCGTACGGTCACTGGAGCTAGAATCGTGCATATTGACTAAGTTGACAAAGCCCTCCGTCCCCGTCAACTTAGTAGGCCCACAAGTCAGCCTGCCACTAAGGTGGGTCCCAGCTAGCAGGGGGTATTCATTTTTTTGTGTAATAAGGAGGTACTTCCGGTGGGTCCGAGCTAACAGTAGGGGGAACGTTTTTTTCGCGAAATACGGTGGCCCGTCGGGTGGGTCCCAGCAGTCAGAGGCAAACGTTTTTTCACGATATACTGGTGGGCGTCCGGTGGGTCCTTGCTGTGAGGTGGAGGAATAATTATTTTCCGCGTAATAAGGAGGCACTTCCTTGCGGCTGTCGTGGACCCAGCTGTCAGCCTCTCCACGTACAGTATTCTTCCGATGGAATTCGGTCATTGACCACATTGACCACGCCACGCCGACAGCACCGCGGCGGTGGACGACAGCGATGCCTAGGAAGGGGACGACACGGAGCCGGGGAAGACGCGGCAATGGATGTCCACGGGGAGAGGAGTACGAGGGTTCACTGGTTCGGCTGCGCTGCCGTCGCCGCAGAATAACAGCGGGTGTGGGCGAGTGGAGTGGAGGGATGGCCTGGCCAGCGGTGGGAGTAGTATGGGGGTGGTGAGGCCTCCGCGGCAGCACAGCCGGCCACGGGAGGCAGGAGCAGGCGGCACGACCGACGCTGCTTTGGGTGGCTGGAGCAAGAAGACCAGAGGTTGAAGAAGCACTACGGCCGTTGGATGGACATCGTACAGTCAGTCGAGCTAGAATCGTGCATATTGACTAAGTTGACAAAGCCCTTCGTCCCCGTCAACTTAGTAGGCCCACTATACTGGGTCCCAGCTAGCAGGGGGAGTATTCATTTTTTTGTGCGTAATAAGGAGGCACTTCCTTGCGTGCAAAGATATAGCTGGTGGGTCCGAGCTGTCAGCGGCGGTAACGTCTTTTTCGCGAAATACAGAGGCTGTTTTGGTGGGTCCCAGATGTCAGGTGGAGGAAATCATTATTTTGCGCATAATAAGGAGGCATTTCCTTGCGTGCGGCCGTGGACCCAGTTGTCAGCCTCTCCACATACAGTCCACTTCAGATGCATGTCGGTCGCTGACCACGCCATGCCGAGAGCACCAGGGCGGTGGACGATGGCGAGGCCTAGGAAGGGAACGACACGGAGGCAGGGAAGACTCGGCCGTTGTTTTTGTTTCCCACGCGGAGGGGAGTACGACTGTACGAGGGTTTACTGGTTTGTCTGCCGTCGCCGGAGAATAACAGCAGGTGTGGGTGAGTAGAGGGATGGCTAGGCCAGCGATGGGAGTACGGTGGGGCGGTGAGGCCTGCGCGGCAGCACAGCCGGCCGCGGGGAGGAGGGAGCAGGCAGTCCCGCCGGCGCTTGTTTGAGCAGCTGGAGCAGGAAGAGCAGAGATTGAAGAAGCACGACAGCCGTTGGATGGACATCCAACAGTATACAGGCCATCTGTGGAAAGCCTCAAATCTGTGGAAAATAGCATACAGCCCATCTACAATTATTTCGAATAATTTACAGCCCATTTGCTAATTCTTACGGGTTTTTTTGGAGCCCATATTCTTTATGTTAGCATTACAGCCCATATTGTGGCCACGGTTAAAAAATTATACGAAATTTTGCATATGTCGGTGCGGTCTGAACTGTTTTTAATCCCAAAATTTCGAGTCACATTCAGACTGATTTTAAAAATAAATGTATATCAATATAAAATCCAATAAATTGTCCACGCATAAAAATCAATGCAATTTAAAATCTCGAAATGAAAAAAAGATATTTGAAAATAATTGCCGGTTTGATGTGTTTTAAAAATGTACAGCCCATTTCTCATTACTGATAGGCCATTTTCTCGGCAGCCGAATGAAGCTCTCCTCGTCTTGAAAGATTTGCAGCCCAGCAGGACTAATAAAGCAACTTACTTGACAAATCACAAAAGAACTGGGCTAGCCATTTTCAGAAAGAAAAAGAACTACTGGGGTGGTTTGTGGTAAACATAAAAGAAAAGGTTGTCTAGACAGGCCAGAGTGTCCCGCACAGCCCAGTATTTCCGAACGGACGTGTAGGCCGGGGCGCCTCTTCGTGAACCGTGGCAAACTCGCAACCGTCCACCGACTCTTCGCCTTTCCCTCTCGATTTGGAACTGTTGTCGCACGCTCTTCCTCTACCTCCTCCATTTTCCTTCAGCCCTTCACCCTTTCTTCTGCCATTGTTCGATCTTCTTCTCCATGGAGGGAACAGGCCAGAAATGACCCTGTTATTCTTGCCCCGATCTGAAAGATGACGTGGTGGAGGAACTCATTGATCGGTGCAATGTCATCACCTCGGCTAGCATGGTAGGTTCGTTCAAGCCCATTCTCGACTCAACTAATAACATCATTACAAAGAACCCAAGAGTCAAGGAGCTGTTTGATCTCCCCTATCTTCTTCGCCGTGACCCTGATGACTGGCGCCGGCACGACGGAGGCCTCGCCCTATGCCATTTGATGCCGCTTGATAATGATACGTATGATGTTAAGATGCCATCGCTCGGGGGCAAGGCTTGGGCGGGCGCAAATGGAGATTGGGTTGTTTACATTGGGTCCAACTGCGAGTGGAACTTGTGAATGTGTACACTCGTCACCGGGTTCCACTTCCAAAAATCTCAGCACACTGCCCAGAGGTTGAGCACACTGGTAATGTACGCATGTTCAAATACGATCATGGTGACTGTCTTCTATGGAAGATAGCAATTTGTCGAGTTCCCAAGTGCTCTTGGAATTACAACAACTATCAAGTTGTTGCTATCTTCGACAAGCTTGTTGCCGTCCTTCGTGATTCGACTCGATGGATATTGCTCAAAAATCAGTTTCTGTACACGGATGAATACTGTGATGCAATTCAATACGAGGGCCTTGTGTTTGCTGCCACCACTCGTGGCACTGTTTTTGCATGGCAACCTAGTAGTTTCGGTGCGTTTGTCTTCCACCATAAGTATAATTGTTTCATCCACATGCATGCGGGTTAGCAAGTTTCCCTTTACTAATTAACCTTCTTCTTGTGTTTCCAAGGTCCTGTGAACATCCCATCACCTATACTTGAAAAAATTTATAACCAAGGGGGAGATGATGATGGTGATGATCACGAGCATGAGGACGAGCAGCACCGATATACTCTGTGGCGCCTGGCAACTAATTCCGATGGATCACCTCTCTTATGTGTTTATAACCCACTGATGATGTTACTGGTAAGGAAGCAGGTGTCTCCCATGGTCGCACTCTCCGGACCTATTCCAACACCCATTGCATGGTATTCGGGATGGATACTAGTGTGCTAGCGCCAACTCCTTCTCCCTGGCACAGAATTGATAGTCTTGGAGAAAACTCGCTCTTCCTTGTTCAAAACTATCTGATGATGATGAAAGGCGATCCAACTGTTGTTGACACATTTATGAGAAGCAACTGTGTCTATACCTCGGACATTTGGGTGGTTCCCTAACCTCGTACTGATATAGTAGGCCGCTTCAGCCTGGATGATCGGTCCTGCGTTGGTCTCCAGATCGACAACAGATGGCCCGTCCTAGAGAATCAGTTGTGGTTCAAAGCAAGTGTTTCCAACGCCGTGGAATGGTTGAGTTGAAGTTCATTTCATGGCTTGTTATTTGTTGTGTGGTGAAAACTTTAGTATTTATAATGTATCCTCATTGTCGATGTGGGTTGATGACCTATTGTATGTAATAAAATGATATGCCTATGATAAACTTACTAAATTTATGAATGGCTTTCGAGTCGCTTCTCTAAATTTGTACTAGCTTCACATGCTTCGCGCGTCAGACGGGTGTTTTTACTGTAGCCATATGTTAATGTGTTCGTTCTACGTAACCAGCACCTCGAATCCTCGATACTAGTATACTATATACTAGTAGGAGTAAGTAGTAGGAGTAGTAGGGTGGCATGGGCCAGAACAAGCATTCATGTCCAGGAGTACGGCACACGCCACCACCACGACATCCATCTGACACCATATTATTTCTTGGAGTCCGTGCTAGAGCAATCTCTTCAACCTCATCATTTCTCTAACTTCAGCCATCGCGCGGCGGGCGAGGTGGGGGTTTGCCGATAGTCGGTTTCCTTAACTATGGTCCCACTTGTAAGGCCAACTCCAACGCACGACCCCAAACGGACCTCCGTTTTGCACGAACTCCAACGATAATTTTGACTAGGAAAGCAAGACCAAAGAAAACAAGAACCACAAGAATACATTTTACTACTCCTGTAAGTTGGATTAGTGCCTTCTCGATGCATTCATTGTTGATCTGCGGAGGCTCGATCTTGCGTGCTTCTTTCTTCTTCGAGTGTAAATAAGTAGACGTTGCTTCCTTGCATCTAGTCTCATGTCTAGCCTCTATTCTAGTAGGAGTATCAACAAGTGCACTAATCTCATCCGATAGCAGAACTGAAGATTTGGTCGGGTTCTTCCTCCTTTTGCCGACACGTGGGACATCCAGCATCCAGGTCGTGTCATGAAAGAAAATAGAGTGGTAGTTGAAGCCATGAGATGTGCATCTTGGGTTAAACTGTAAATAGAATCTTACTACTCTTGAGTAACTCCAAAAGCGGCCACCGAAGATCTTTATTGGATTTGTTTTTCATCACCAGCACGTCGAGGTGAAAGAGGTGCAGGTTCAGTGGGTCCTCTTGCGTTTTCACTGACATGTGGGGCTGCATGAGAGAAAACAGGCGATGGGCTCCGCGCGTCCGCTGGTTGGCTGAGAAGAGAGATAGAGGAGGGCTGAGCACGGACTGCAGGAAATTTGTTCTACGTACCTCGATATAGTGGGGTGGCATGGGCCATAACTCAGTAGCATTCACGTCTAGCAGTACGGCACACGCCACCCACACGAGTCCCATCTGACACCAATTTTCTTGGAGTCCGTGCTACAACCATCTCTTCTCCCTCCTGTTTTCTCAGCCATCCGACAAGATAATTACTGTAGTATCATATACTACTACATGGATTTGACAGAAAGATAAAAATACATACGGATCCATCAACGTTCAACGACATCCTCATGCCCTAGTGCGCCAGGTCACCAACCGACGTGTGAGGAGCAGCGGCGTTGGCGGCGAGCTCAACGTGCTTCTGAACAGTGCCGTCCAAGGTTTCCCTGCGCTCCAAGAAGGGCAGCGTCCTCTCGTCCTCCTCTTGCATGTAGTAGTCCTTGTGGACGATTTGCGCGTAGACGTGGGTGATTATGTCGATGGTGTCTTGCTGCGCCAGGCGCTGCGCGGCGAGCGCGACCTCGAGGTGGACATTCTCCAGCGCGACGGCGGGTAGTCGCAGGGCCACCAGTGCGTCGAAGAGGTTGTTACCATAGTGGCCGTTGAGGGTGGCGGGCATCGCAGAGCCTGGGCGGGTCGGCTGGAGGCTTACGTCAAAGTCGTCCGCAAGCTTCTTGACGACGGTGAACTTGTCAAGGAAACCGACGAGGACCTCGTCGAACAAGGAGACGAAGTTGTCGTCCAAGCGGCCCCTCGCCCTGGCGGCCTCAAGCAATACTACCTGGAGACATTCCTCGGTGCCGGGCCGCAGGCCGGCGTCGCGGACCATCTGGCACAGCCGGCTGATGCTCGCGCTCATCGCCTCCATGGGTCTAGCGTAGCTTCTAGTCAACTGATCTTGCGATTCGAGTGATCACTCAGCCCTTGGTTAGCGTGTGTAGGTGCGTAGGATTTCGTACTACTCCTCGGCCCTCTACTGCACCTGCCTTTGGCTGTATGATAGGTGGGCCAGCCACCCCCTAGGGCCACGTGTCATTCACCCAAAGGCAGTTGCCGTAAGTCAATGAAGCTGTGTCCCCCTTCGTGCGGGTGCAGTATAGTCATCTCACCGGACCTCTAGTTGGGGCCAAACGAGAGAAGTTTGATGTTTACTGGTTTATTGGTCCCCTTTGCATTTTGTGCCAAGTTTTGACCTTTGCTTTAACTATTATATGTTAATGCATGTAAACAAAAATGTTGTGTAAGTCACCTTACGAAAACCAAATAATCACAAAATACTTAGGCACGGTGCATTAACTCCCTCCTTGTTTCTTATTTCGTGACATATCAACCAATGAGAGATGTGGGCCGTGCATGCTTTCAATGACTTGAGACTACCAAACATGACATGCAGTGTTTAGTTCATTGCATGTAATCCTATTAGTACTCTAGTTAGGAGTAGCAAAAAAACATTAAGTTCTCTCGCCGATAGGAATAAAACACCATGTATTTATTTACAGAGGGAGTAGTACATTTTTGGTGACATGCATTACTAGATATTGCTAGTCAAATACTAAAATCCAGATGGACGTGGTAGTACTCCTAAATCCAGACGGTGGTGCTACTAGTACTAGTAGTAGTACTACCAATGTAGTTGTAGGAGTACTAGCATTGTACTATCCGTTGGTCAAATTATTACGTGCTGCTCCTCACAGTGAAGTGACAAGACCCTGCGCCGGAGATGACACCTGAGTATAGGCACCGTGTTCGGCATACCATAGTCAGCCTCACCATCTGCAGTCACTATCATCATGGTTGTAGAGCTAGCCTGCTTACAACTAGCCCTGTTCGACATAATTTCCCGTGCGTAGATGCCCGTGCATTGCACGGAACACCAAGATTGGGGGTGGACAGCTCCGGTAGCGGCCATCGCGCCAGATTTTTCCACGGCCTTCTACTCCTAGATGTGGTGGGGAGGAGATGAGGCTGATTGTGAGAGACAAGGAGTTGTTTGTAAATAGGGAACAAGTGCGGGCATCTTTTTGCAAAAATGGAGAAGCTTGGTTTGTATGCATCAGATCTAGATCCGACGGCTATTGGTGAAAGATGGGAGGCACAACATCATCACCAACTCAGGACCTGTTTGATTCGCAGGATTTTGAAAACGCAGGAATAGGTCACCCAGTGCGTTCGGTTTATTCCATTTACATGGTTCGATTTATACGGTTTTTCAGTTTGTACGGTATTAATACTTCGATAAATATGGTATGAGATAAAAATACGGTTCGGTTTCGGTATATACCAAATTATTTCGGTACGGTTTTGGTATATACCATAAAAACCAAAGTTGACACGAATATGGAAATGACGTAATAATAATTAGCAAATTTATGACTCAAAACACATACTATTCTACACAAATAGTATATGACTATATATATAAGTATATATGCATGCATTGATTCATCTGTTGATGGTTATGGACGTGCTTAGCATTTTAAAAATAGAAAAATGACTATGTTACAAGAAAAAATTACGTGCTTAGTAGTGCATTTGACTCATGTACAAGAAAAATGACAACTTGTATGGTTGTTCATCTCAAGAAATATAAATTTATTTTTTACTTTGGTTTATTCGGTTAACCGTTCGGTTTTCCGGTATATACCATAAAAACCAAGTTCAAATTGGTATGAAAAGTTCATACCATACCGAAACCAGAAACCATAAAAACCATAAAATTGGTTCAGTTCGGTTTATTTTCGGTATGGTTTTTTGGTTCGGTTTTTAAATGCACAGAGTGAGGAATAGGACACGGCAATATTACAAGTTTCAAACTGATATTACAAATGTTAGGAGTAATGTTGCACCTACAAATAGGGAATTACTAGGAAGTTTATGTAAGAACTTCCGTTACTTTAGGTGGATGTAGCATTATCGTACAAACTAAAATACACCGCCCTGACAAGTCACTAATGGGCAAATAAGTTTTCGAGTCTCTGGCCACTTGATGTTTCAAAAACAAATTCAGCTTCTGCGGAGAAATGAGCTCCACCGTGTACCCACGCGGGTGTGGTTGGGCACGAAGCGTGAGTACGTGCACGGTGCACCTATTCTCTTCTTGTGTACGTACACCACCTACGTGGGGTTGTGTGAGAGAGATACAAACCTAGAGAGATATAGTGTGTGGGTTCTTGAGAATTTTTTTGTGGGGGGGTCAATCAAAAAATTTAACATATGCAATGTGTGTGAAATAGAGTCCTGGATATAACACATATATAGAGGGGGCGATCCACGAGAAGAGAGTGGAGGTATCATCGGCTTGAGGTGTCCATAGAATCAAAGAGAGGGATGATGTGTGTGTGTGCGCGCGCGCGCGCGATCGATAAAGAGTGCCATCGAATTTGTGTGTGCCCACGTCAAAGATATAGAGTGGCTGGTCTACTGGAACATGAGATGGGACATGTGCAGTTTGTCTCTGTGGCATGGATACCTACCTGCAGCGCTCGACTATCAATGTGTGGTGGGGGAAGAGGGAGGCCCAATTAACTATAGAGGTACAATGGCTGGTATATGTGTGGAGGAGGAGAGAGGCCTACCTCATGTATTAAGGAGATCGATCTGCCTCATGTATTAAGGGAGATCGATTGGCATCCATGCATATGTGCAGGAGATGAATAAGGTTGGGAGAGAGACAGAGCTAGAGTGTTGGAGGGGTGGTAGTGGAGTTGCTTCTAACAAATGGTGGGATAGGCTTGCTAGACAAACGGAGGGCACGCCCGCAATATCAATAAGAGAGGAGATGGCTGCTTGTTGTCTGTGCATGTGCGTGTGAGAGATGGGTCAGGAGGCATGCACGAATGATGAGGGGGGACGATGTGGCTGTGGTAAGCATACGTAACTACATAGGAAGATCAATCGCCCTTTGTAAGATAAAGGAGATACATAACTTGTGAGGTACGTCGATCGATGAGGGGGTAGTTAAAGTCGATCTAGGTATATGTTGGGAGATCGATAGGTATGCATGCATGTGTGTGTTAGAAGCAAATGAGGCACGAGGAGAAGGATAGAGAGAGAGGGATGCATGTAGGAGGTGGTACGAGAGGCATACTATATCAAGGGGGAGGAGTGTGCGAGTACGAGAACGATGAAAAGAGTGGTGGGAGTGAGGCATGGACGGTGACAAGAGAAGAGGGGAAGCTTGTGTTTGTGCTAGGCACACCTGGCTAGAGAGGCATATCGATTGATGTGTGCCGTAAAGAAGGAGTTGGGGGGCCTACACACACCGTGGGTGAACGACCTAAAGTGAAAAGACGAATTTGCGTGATGGAGCTAGAGAATGCTGAGGGAGGGTGAGAGGGATGCGGGTGTGTGCATGCACAAGAGAAAGTTAGCGCTAGCTACAAAGATAAGAGGGTTGTGTGGGTGTAAAAGACGAATAGAGATCATATATACTTCATTATAAAAAGCGAATTCGGATATTTGAAGAATTTATCATAGTGTTTCAAACTGACGGGTGTGTGAATATATATAACGGTGATACACATGGTGTGGTTATGAACATGGTATGCTACATTTAATATGTTTTGTCTCTACTCTTATAAAAAACGGAGTTGTTGATGATGGTGTGCCTGCCATCCTGCATTATAGGACGTCTGATTTATATCTGGCGGATAGCAAGGAAACTATGATGGTTGAAGTTGGCAACAATCATGATTGTAGATTCTTATTGAAATAGAGAAACGAATTCAAATTTAGTTCGAATTGCAGCGGTAGTATAGACATTTGGAATGCACTAAAATGTTGGTATGAGTAGGTTACATGCATTATATAGCAAGCGAAAAAAATTAATCGGACATAACATGGATTCATACTCCCTCCTTCCATCTATATAGGGCGTAATGAGATTTTTAAGACCGCCTTTGCCTATTGACAAGATTAATAGTACATGACATGCACAATGTGAAAATTATATCATTGAAAGAACCTTTCACAGACGAATTTAACGGTGTGCTTTGTGTAAGTTGCATGTCATATATCATTGCTCTAATATTTGGTCAAAGTTAGCATCGAAAAACGCATTAGGCCCTATATAGATGGAAGGAGGGAGTAGCTTTGAATAGCATTTGTATAGTAAAACGGGGCAAGACTCTCTCTTTGTGTGGTGTCAATAGTTTTATTTTTTCGTTTTCTTTTTGATTGAGGGAAGTGCAAATTGATTTGGTACGTACAAGTACAATATTACTACACGTTAGGCTTGTCCCTAAAATTCAACCCGCATATTGTTATATCCCGAAAATTCAAATATCGTGCTCCCAAAACTGGCGCCTTCACAACCCGCGCCTTGCTATCCCGAAATTACAACACGCGCGAAAACTCCCTCCAGCTGCCAAATCCCGACACGCGAAATCCCCCTTCTAACCCTGAGCCGAAAGGGCCGCTAGTTCAAATCGGTGGGGGTACTTTTGTAACACACCCTACATTTTGGACAAGCGCATTCCTAAGTCATGCTTCACCCCCTCCCATCGCCCCCTTTTCGCCATTCGAAATACCAGGCCACCATAACCTCTCCGCTCCAGCCGCGAAACCCCACCCTCCTCCGTCCGCCACGTCACCGCTGCCCAGCCGGAGCCTCTTCCCCGACGACATCTTCCAGCGCAACAGCTCGACATCCCTCGTCCACCTCCACGGATGAGGATCCGTCGTCCATCTCGCTGTCCCGCCGGTTCAACTGCCCCATCCTCCACCTCCAAGGAGCTGCTCCGACGATCGCCTCGTCTATCGCGGCTGCTCCATCCCCACAGCGCCGCCTTACCCTGCTCCACCGAAACTGCAGCATCCTCATCGACTCCTCGGACGAAGCCGAGGCCTACTCGGCGCCACCAAAGAGGTTGTACACTCATCGCATCGCACCTTCTCCTTAACTTGACCTCCCGGCGCCGACGGTGCTCCATCCCGCACCCCCATGGAGCGGCTACCTTGAAGCCGGCGCCACGGGCGACATCTCCACGGCGGCTCTCCCCCAGTGCGAGGCCCCTTCAGCGGCGGCGTCCATACCAGCCGGATCTGATGCTGCTGCTTCGGCTCTCGCTCGATCGCTCGCTCGCCTAGCTGCTGCTGCTGCTCTCCCCCTCGCTGGTGCTGCTGCTCTGCTCCGATTAAGCCACACTTCAGTCGACTGAATCGACTTTTGGGTCAGTCGATTTTTAGGGGTTGGGGGGCTCGCCGGAGTTAAGGAAGAACCACCCGCAGCGGGGACGGGGGCTCGCCGGAGAGGTACCCCACTATCTATCTTAGGGTTCAGGGTGGGGGCGGGGGGCCTAGAGGGCTGGCCGGGGCGGCGGTGGCGAGTTGTTTTGGGGCGGCGAGGCGGCGCTGGGGCCAGCGGTTCGGCCGGTGGTGGCTGGCGGCCTAGGGGGGTGCAGGTTGAATATGAACTGCAGGCCCTCCCTAAACTACATATCAAGTGCCTCTCTGCTACCATTGCGTTCAGTTTCGACAGTAGCATTCAGATTCCATAGTAAATTCAATTTCGACAGTTAAGTTCAGAGTCAACAGTTTTTACCTCATCTGTTGTAGTCAGGTGGTTTTTGGTGATGTTAATTTTACATCCATTTTACATCATCTATTGGAGATGCTATTAGAATCCCACTTGAGATTGACGATGTCTGTCTTGTGCTGCTTCAGCCTTGACGTCTTACGGCTCACCGGAGCTGCTCCAATGACAGAACAATCCGTCACAACAGAGCAGTGCCCTGGACACCGTCTACAGATTCCTCAGATCTTCCTCCACACCTCCGACAGCCACCTCTGCCTCAACTGCTTCAGCGACCAACCCAATGATGCTGAGGTCGACACGGCTATGGCAAAGAGGTTGTAAACTTGTTGCATCACTTATTACTATACATTCACGTTGATCCATTAGGGCTATTTTGGTTCAACGGAAAAACATCGATCCACTGGTTGTTACCATCACTCTAAATTTCTACATGCTCTCCTTACATAATCTCACCATATTTTTTTCGTATGCATGTCAGATATTGTACACAGTCATGCTGAACATGTAGAGAAAAAGAGAAGAGTTTTGTGCGGCAATACAATGTCATGCAGACATCGCTCCATGGTGGGTTCAATGGCAAACCCTCCCCACCCCTCTCCAGATTGTAATCCAGAGGAACATATTTGTTCTGAGGCGGATTCGGACGCCGCTGACCACTCCTATTTACCCCCCAGGGTGTTTGCTCTACCTTGGCATGATGATGTTAGTCATATCATGCATATGTTGCCTTGCAGTGCCTACTTTTGACATCATATATGCCATCTGCTTAGTTTAGACATGTTCTGTAATGCCACCTGTTTAGTTTCTATATCATATATGGGAATTATGCAGTCTCATGTCTTTTAGCCAGCCATAATATATGTGAAATGTGCAATGCCATCCTGTTTAACCAAGCATCATATATTTGAATGATATCTTGCCCATCCTTTTCTTCATTACATTTCCATTTGTCGACAATGTTTGTACATTAAACTACTCTTCCTGTGAATCAGCCATTTGGGTGGGAGATGGAAAAATCTGGAGTGAAAACAAGGCCTTCAAAGCAGACAGTGCTACCTATCGAAGCAGATCTCTTGTTGGGTCCCGATAGCTCCTCAGAGATGGATTCAGAGACAGATGACCAGTCCTATTCCCCCACTGAGGTGTATGCTCTAACTTGGCAGGGTTATACTGCTCATATCATGCATACGGTGTCTTGCATTGCATAGTTTAGACATCATATACACAATATTCAACACCATGTTCTTAGTTCAAACATCATATCGAATGCCCTCTGTTTAGCATATAAATCACATATGTGAATTAAATGATGCGATCCTGATTACTTAGATAACATGTAGGTGAATTATGTCATGTGATCCTGTTTAGTTATTCATCATATCTTTGAATTATGTTATGCTATGCTATCCAGTTTAGATAGACATCATATATGTGAAATTATGTCATGCTATCCGTTTTAGTTAAACAATATACATGTCAACTATTTCATGCCCTCTTTTTTCCACACTATCTATTGCATCTGTCTCTCATACAATGTCTGTACATTCAACTATGTTTCCTGTTTATCAGCCATTTGAATTGGAGCGGGTGATGCCAGTATCTAGCGGACTAAAAACACGGTCTTCAAATAAAACAGTGCTACCTCTTGGTGGAGATAGCACCCTGGTTGTACATGCACAAGAACCAGCCCTACCACACATAACCCAAACTCTCGCAGATTGTACCCCTACTACGATGGACAGAGAACCAGCTTCACCAAATCTAACCCCAACCCCAGCCGATAGTAACCCAGTTCCTATTGACACAGCACCATCTCCACCATAGAGCTCCCAAACAAGAGTAGTTAGTAAGGCAGCTCTAGTGCCCAAAGGGCCAGTACTATCACGGCGAACCCCAACTCCACCAGTTGGTACGCTTATTCCTGTGGAGGAAGCACAACCAGCTAGTCGTAGTTTAGCATCTATCGCATTTGATGTTGTTAAATCGTATGTGCGTATCTTCCCATCTTGGAAATATTATACTGAAGATGAAGGAAAATGCCAGTTGCAGGTGTTTGTCCAGGAGTTATGTGTAAGTAATGTTATTCATGGCAATTACTTTGCTTCGTCCCATACATCCTACCTCCATGATGGTTATAATACAGCAAATTTTCCCATTTTTCTCTATAGAGAAGGACCGATTTGGAAACTCAGGATGAGGTAACATGTGCTAATACCTCTACTATCTTCAAGAATGCTTGGTGGCAGTATCGGAATTACCTGAAGAAAACATACTTCACTGGCAAAGAAACTCATCAAATTCCCTTACGTTCTCCTGAGACACATTTACTGGACGATGACTGGGAACGCCTTGTTCTGTACTGGTACCGAACCAAGAATGTGGTAAGGTCTATGAGCTCATTTTCTATTTTTAAGTATTATATTCTTGCGTCTTATTGTACTCTGTTCATGTAGAACAAGTGCCTAAACCTGAAGAACAACTGTTCTAATTTAAGATTCCATTGCTACCATAGGACATAGATATATGTTTGTTTGATGCTTTTATTATGTAGTAGTACTTGGCAATAGAAGACTTGGTAGTTTAATCCTGTCCACCTTACTAATGAACTGGTTCACCGAAATGAGTTTCATATACTAGTACATGCTAAACTTCTTATGTGTCTGCTTGTTTCTTCTTTTAGAATGCTGACAGAATATTGGGGAAGAGTGCCTTATTAAGCAACGGTAAAGGAAGTAATGCAGATAAGGTTCAGGATAGTGACACATCCTGTCTTGGTTTAGTGTTGGAGTTACTGGCCACTACCGCTTGCACAAGCTATTCAAACTCACTGTCTGATCAGTTCGGTTTCTTGAGTCTCAACTACAAGTTGAAAGACATCGATCAGTTGTGCTGCGACAAGAAGCGGAAGGACTGCGGAAGTCCCTGGAGCATTCAGATGCATACTTTCTGGTGCAACAGCAAGCGTTGGAGGATTTTACCGCCAAACAGGACAAAGCTAATCAACTTGCTAAGCTTATTGCCAGCATGGTGGATACCCAGGATAACGTTTCTTGAGCTCTTCTGAAGTTGTTTCAGTTATGCTCTTGTTTTGCTGCCGCGTTTATTTGCACTGGTGGCCAATTTTGACGGCCAGTGTATATGATATGCTGCTTTGTTCCCTATATTTGCACTCGTGGCGAACTTTGATGCCCAGTGGATGTAATATGTGTAATAGCCGTGATAGCCTAGCGTTAGTTGCTCGCTTATTTATTTCCTTGTTGTCTTGTTTATTTGTTTGCTTGTAGTCATTGCAGTTCTTTTTCCGCGATTAACTAGTGGCTGCAATAACCTATTTTTTTAAAACTAGGCCACAATAACCATGGGCTAATATTTACTGTAGTGACACTGGGCCTCCTACGGGCCGTAGAAACAGTGGGCCTTCTACGGGCCGTAGAAACAGTAGGCCTTCTACGGGTCATAGAAACAACGGGCCTTCTACGGGCCGTATCATCAATGGGCCTTATACGGGCCGTATGATCGATTGGCCAAACATGGGCCAATAAAAGGCCGCATTATGGTCGTAAACGGGCTAGAGTTGGAATCGGCCGTTCATGGGCCGACTGTAATGGGCCATCGTTAGCAGGCCGTATTTGATGACGCTATGAAAACGAACCAACGTATTAACATACCACAAACGGGTCGACTGTAACCACGGGCTGAATTTGGCCCACAAGCAGAAAATGACAGTAACGGGTCGTAAGTAAACGAATGCTAGAAATGAGCCCAAGAATAAATGGGCTCTGAGAAGGCCGAAAGATAACATGGGCTGGAAACGGCCCAACGGAATAACGGGCCGTTAATGGGTATAAAGTGATACACTGTTCATTAAGGGCCAGTTTCACCACGGGCCGTTAATGGGTGTAAAGTGATACACTGTTCATTATGGGCCAGTTTCACCATGGGCCGTTAATAGGCCAAGAGTTACATAGGGCCTCATATGGGACGAAAGACGTCATGGGCCATACATGGGCCAGAAGTGAAAACGGGCTGGAATCATATTGGATGGCCTAGATGACGCTACTGGGCCTAATTTGGATAGGGCGTAATGGGCCTTGGGTTAGTGGGTTGTAAATGGGCTATATGCGAACAGGCCGTTAACAGGCTTTCCATGGGTCGGACCGCCACCTTTTGACCAAGTCAAACGGGCCGGCCTTTTCATAGGAATGGGCCTCTGTTGGGCCGTGCCACGTGTTGATGTATCATAGGCGCCTATCTGACCCACTGACGAGCTGACACGTGTTTCATCCGGCCAATAAGAATTTTACACGTGGAAATTTCCCATTGGTCGGGGATGTTAACAGGTTATCGGATCCAAAACCCGACCCGATAGCTTAACGGCGTTACGTTACGGTGGATGCCACGTGTCGGTCACCCTTGACGAAAGCACTTCTGTGACGCGCGATTTATCGTCATGGAAGTGGACACTTCCGTGATGATAATTTTGGTAATGTCATGGAACACTTCTACGACAGCACACGTATGACTATCTTGATTCTGTCATAAATTTGTCATGGATGTACATGCATGACAAAAAAAGCGACCTACTGTGACAAACACGTATCATCACAGAAGTGTATTTTTTTGTAGTGAGAGGCTAGCAATGGTGGAAGGGTGAGAGTGCATATAATCTATGGACTCAACATTAGTCACAAAGAACTCACATACTTATTGCAAAAATCTATTAGTTATCGAAACAAAGTATTACGCGCATGCTCCTAAGGGGATAGATTGGTAGGAAAAGACCATCGCCCGTCCCCGACCGCCACTCATAACAAAGACAATCAATAAATAAATCATGCTCCAACTTCATCACATAACGGTTCACCATACGTGCATGCTACGGGAATCACAATCTTCAAGACAAGTATTTCTCAAATTTACAACTACTCAACTAGCATGACTCTAATATCACCATCTCCATATCTCAAAACAATCATCAAGTATCAAACTTCTCTTACTATTCAATGTACTTATATGAAAGTTTTTATAATGCCATGTTGTTCTAAAGGACTCTCAAAATAATATAAGTGAAGCATGAGAGATCAATTATTTCTATAAAGTAAAACCACCACCGTGCTCTAAAAGATATAAGTGAAGCACTAGAGCAAATGACAAACTACTCTGAAAGATACAAGTGAAGATCAATGAGTAGTCGAATAATTATGCAGCTATGTGAAGACTCTCTAACATTTAATAATTTCAGACCTTGGTATTTTCTCCAAACAGCAAGCAAAACAAAATAAAATAAAATGACGCTCCAAGCAAACACATATCATGTGGTGAATAAAAACATAACTCCAAGTAAAGTTACCGATGAACAAAGACGAAAGAGGGGATGCCTTCCGGGGCATCCCCAAGCTTAGGCTTTTTGGTGTCCTTGGATTTACCTTGGGGTGCCATGGGCATACCCAATCTTAGGCTCTTGCCACTCCTTGTTCCATAATCCATCAAATCTTTACCCAAAACTTGAAAACTTCACAACACAAAACTTCAAAGAAAATATTCGTGAGCTCCGTTAGCGAAAGAAAACAAAACACCACTTCAAGGTACTGTAATTAACTCATTCTTTATTTATATTTTTGTTAAACCTACTGTATTCCAACTTCTCTATGGTTTATAAAATCCTTTACTAGCCATAGATTCATCAAAATAAGCAAACAACACACGAAAAATAGAATCTGTCAAAAACAGAACAGTCTGTAGTAATCTGTAACTAACGCAAACTTATGGAACCCCCAAAATTCTAAAATAAATTTCTGGACGTGAGTAATTTATCTATTAATCATATTCAAAAATAATTAACTAAATATCACTCTCCAATAAAAAATGGCAGCAATTCTCGTGAGCGCTAAAGTTTCTGTTTTTTACAGCAAGATCAAAAAGACTTTCCCCAAGTCTTCCCAACGGTTCTACTTGGCACAAACACTAATTAAAAGCATAAAAACTCAATAATAACAGAGGCTAGATGAATTATTTATTAATAAACAGGAACAAAAATCAAGGAACAAAAATAAAATTGGGTTGCCTCCCAACAAGCGCTATCGTTTAACGCCCCTAGCTAGGCATGATGATTTCAATGGTGCTCACATAAAAGATAAGAATTGTAACATAAAGAGAGCATCATGAATAATATGACTAGCACATTTAATTCTAACCCACTTCCTATGCATAGGGATTTTGTGAGCAAACAACTTGTGGGAATAAGAATCAACTAGCATAGGAAGGCAAAACAAGCATAACTTCAAAACTTTAAGCACATAGAGAGGAAACTTGATATTATTGCAATTCCTACAAGCATATATTCCTCCCTCATAATAATTTTAAGTAGCATCATGAATGAATTCAACAATATAACTATCACATAAAGCATTATTTTCATGATCTACAAGCATACAAATTTTATTACTCTCCACATAAGCAAAATTCTCCTCATTCGGAATAGTGGGAGTATCATAAGAAACTCGAATACTATAGATTGTTTCCACATTAAAGGAGTAATGTTCGGAAAAAGGGTAATCATAATCACGACAAGTTTTATAAATATAATCATCACTACTTTTTATAGCATAAGTATCATCACAATAATCATCATAAGTAGCAATTTTGTTCTCATCATAATTGATTGAAACCTCTTCGAAGATAGTGGAATCATTACTAAATAAAGTCATGAGCTCTCCAAATCCACTTTCATAATTATCACAATAAGATTAAACATCCTCCAAAATAGTGGAATCATTACTTCCTAAAGTTGACACTCTTCCAAACCCACTTTCATCAATATAATCATCATAAGTAGGAGGCATGCTATCATCATAACAAATTTGCATATCAAAACTTGGGAGGCTAGAAATATCATCTTCATTAAACATAGCATCCCCAAGCTTGGGACAAACATTAATTGCAGCAAATATATTCTCAAACATGTCATTCTCATCAAACATAGCATCCCCAAGCTTGGGCCTTTTCATATCATAAGCATAATCACTCTCATCATTAATAGTGTGGATAGCACCAAAAGTATAGCAATTATCATCATCAGAATGAGTAATAGGGGCAACATCATTTGGGAGGGATACCTTTTCACCTTTGCTCCTTCGTCTTTTCTTTTTCTTCTTCACATTATGTGTGGGTTCAATCCTCTTTTTGGAGCTCCTTATTGATGAGATTGGTTGATTAGAAGGCTCCTCCTCGTTACCTGATTCATCATAAGAAATAATAGGAGAATATTGGGAAGCATATTCACTTTCATTAGTATTCTCTTCATCCTATATTTGTTTTCTTTTCTTTATGTAATTGGCAATATAAGGATTCTCAATGCAATTCACCGCACAGTACATAAAAATTTCTTCTAGATCAATATCGAGGAATTTCTCAAGGTTATATTCTGGAATATGCTTAGTTATACGTTTCATTTCTTCATAACCCAAAAGCAAACTAAGTTCATTATGATGTGCAAGGGAAATCAAATCATCACAATTTTAGGACACGATACGATCATGAAACAATTTACATCAGAGATTTAAATGACCATGTTCATTGCAAAGTTCACAAGTATGGTGAAGAAATTTTAAATTTTTAGCACAAACATCTAGCCTTTCTTGCAACCCTTTAGTTTCCAAATACTTATGCCTCTTGCAAAATCTATTTTCCCTAATTGGTGTGTACTTGCAGGCTCTATATATTCCACAAAAGTTGACATGCTTATAAGAGACATTTTCATCATGACTAGTGCAATCATCATTAGTACTATGGATATTCAAGGAGTTCATACTAATAACATTGCAATCATGCTCATTATTCAAAGATTTAGTGCCAAACATTTTATAGACTTCTTCTTCTAGCATTTGAGCACAATTTTCCTTTCCATCATTCTCACGAAAAATATTAAAAAGATGAAGCGTATGAGGCAAACTCAATTCCATTTTTTGTAATTTTCTTTTATAAGCTAGACTAGTGATAGAAAAAAGAAACAAAAAGACTCAATTGCAAGATCTAAAGATATACCTTCAAGCGCTAACCTCCCCGGCAACGGCTGTAGGATCGAAAGTATGTCTAGAGGGGGGTGATTAGACTACTTGACCAAATAAAAGTTAACCTTTTCCCAATTTTAGTTCTTGGCGGATTTTAGCTATCTTAGGACAAGTCAAGCAATCATCACACAATTCAAGCAAGCATGCAAAGAGTATATTGGCAGCGGAAAGTAAAGCATGCAACTTGCAAGAATGTAAAGGGAAGGGTTTGGAGAATTCAAACGCAATTGGAGACACGGATGTTTTTCCCGTGGTTCGGATAGGTGGTGCTATCCTACATCCACGTTGATGGAGACTTCAACCCACGAAGGGTAACGATTGCGCGAGTCCACGGAGGGCTCCACCCACGAAGGGTCCACGAAGAAGCAACCTTGTCTATCCCACCATGGCCATCGCCCACGAAGGACTTGCCTCACTAGCGGTAGATCTTCACGAAGTAGGCGATCTCCTTACCCTTAGAAACTCCTTGGTTCAACTCCACAATCTTGTTGGAGGCTCCCAAGTGACACCTAGCCAATCTAGGAGACACCACTCTCCAAGAAGTAACAAACGGTGTGTAGGTAATGAACTCCTTGCTCTTGTGCTTAAAATGATAGTCTCCCCAACACTCAACTCTCTCTCATAGGATTTGGATCTGGTGGAAAGAAGGTTTGAGTGGAAAGCAACTTGGGGAAGGCTAGAGATCAAGATTCATATGGTGGGAATGGAATATCTTGGTCTCAACACATGAGTAGGTGGTTCTCTCTCAGAACATATGAGTTGGAAGTGTAGATGTGTTCTGATGGCTCTCTCTTCGAATGAAGAGGGGGTGGAGGGGTATATATAGCCTCCACACAAAATCCAACCGTTACACACAATTTACCAATCTCGGTGGGACCAAATCAACAAACTCGGTCAGACCGAAAAGGTAAACCTAGTGACCGTTAGAGATTTTCGGTGGGACTGACATGCAACTCGGTGGAACCGATATGGTTAGGGTTTGGGCATAACGTAATCTCGATGAGACCGATTACACAAACTCGGTGAGACCGATTTTGGTAATTAGCTAACCAGAGAGTTGGTCAGGCAAACTCGGTGGGACCGATTTGCTCTTTCGGTGAGACTGAAAAGTTACAAAAAGGAAACAGAGAGTTTACATTGCAATCTCGGTGGGACCGATCCGCTCTTTCGGTGAGACCGAAAAGTTACGAAAGGGAAACAGAGAGTTTTCAATCCCATCTCGGTGAGACCGAGATCCCTATCGGTAGAACCGAATTGCTAGGGTTTGGCAGTGGCTTATGACAAGTGAAACTCGGTGGCGCCAGATAGAAAGAATCGGTAGGACCGAGTTTGGCTTGGGGTTTAGGTCATATGTGGATATGGGAAAGTAGCTGAGGATTTTGGAGCATATCATTAAGCACATGAAGCAAGATGCTCATTAAGCAACACCTCATCCCTCCTTGATAGTATTGGCTTTTCCTATGGACTCAATGTGATCTTGGATCACTGAAATATAAAAGAAGAGTCTTGAGCTTTTGAGCTTGAGCCAATCCTTTGTCCTTAGCATTTTGAGGGTTCCACTTTCACCATCCATGCCATGCCAATCATTGAGCTTTCCTAAAATAATCACCTTGGAATAGCATTATCTCAATGAGCTATATGTCGTTATGAATTACCAAAACCACCTAGGGATAGTTGCACTTTCAATCTCCCCCTTTTTGGTAATTGATGACAACATATAGATCAAAGCTTCGACAAATGATAATAAGCATGAAATATATCGTCGCTTTGAGAAGTATGTGATAAGTAAGAGCTCCCCCTAAATTTGTGCATATTTAAAATTTGCTTTGGACTGCAAATGCACAGGAAGTTAGAATCATGGGTTACTCTTCCATGTCACATACATCTTGGTGGAGCGCTTAAAATGATAAGAATGAAATACATGCACCCATCACCAAGAATAGTGAATGATCACATAAGATAGATAGGATAATAATATTAAGCAAGCATTAAGTGTAGCTTATGATCAAACACCTGATCATCAATGTCTCACAGGCATAACGACATAGTATCTCAAGCACTCAAAAGCAAACAAAGCGAAAAACCACCAAATAAAGCAAGAGAGAATAAAAGCAACACTCTCTCTCGAAGCCTATGATCTATACATTTTCTCCCCCTTTGGTAACAAGTTACCAAAAAGTTCCTAGAAAATGCATAGTGCTAAATTGACACTCAGGCTTGATCTTCAGGTGGTGGTGGAGTCCGGATCACTCCAAGGACAAAGGCTTCCGTAGATGTTGAAGTAGATGCTGGAGTTGGAGCTAAAGTAGACGCTGGAGCTGGTTGGGCTGATGCTGCGGCTGGAGCTGAGGCGGTTGCTCTTGTGTCAGGAACTGGCACTGCAGACGACCTCGGACCTCGTGGCACTCTGACAAAGGCATCAGTTGTAGTCTTCCCTTTCCTCTCCTGCATGTCATCTTGGAGCTGCTCCACTGCAGTCTGAATCTCTGTCACCTTGATATCCAAGTCATAGAACTTTTGTTCTACGATCCTCTCTAGGCTTGCCTGGTTCTGAGTTAGGGTGGCTAGTCCTTTCTCAATCCGCAGGGTGGATGCAATCAGGTAACCAAGCTGCTCTTGTTTGGTTTTCAAGAAATATTCAGATGCCTCCTCTTGAGTTGGCATCTTGGCAGCTTTCTCCTTCCTTGCCTTCTCCTTCTTGGCTTGTGCTTGAACGGACGATGGTTCATTCTCAGTCATGAAAACTTGATTATCTTCAAAATCTGGACGGATGGGCAGGTGTTCCTTGTCCAATAAGTATATGCCCGTGCCCATCTTGGAGTTAATGAGCTCCTGAATTTGAGGGGCATATCCACAGCTCCTCTTCTAGTCTGCTGCAGTCCTCTTGATTGTTTCTACGATGAGGCTCATGACTTTGAATTTCTATGGCACATCAAAGATATGAAGCAAATTGATCGCATGGCCTCTGATCATCTTGTGATCACCTGACTTGGGCAACAAGGTGTGCCTAAGAATCCAGTTGATAGTTGGCAGCCCTGACAGAAGATAGTGCACTGAGCCAAACTTGAAGGTATCAAGTGCTTCATTTGGAATCTCCTTGTACATGTTTGACATTGAGTTGTGGTCCATCTTCTTCTTGGCATAAATGTCCAAGTCATCCTCATGCTCTTCTGGGGCATTGATCAGCTGAGCCCATTCAGCAACTGTAGACTGGTACCTTGTACCTTCAGACATCCAAATTATCCTACCATCTGGATAAAAATGGGCTGTGGAGTAGAACTGCATGATGAGTTCCTCGTTCCACTTTGTGAGCTTCTGCCCAACAAAGTCCTCTACTCCACATGCCTTGAAGCTGTCCTGCACTCCAGGGTAGTACTCTTCGTTGTCCTTGATGTATTGCCAATCAACCCATCTCATGTCACAGACAATGGGCTTCTTGTCTAGCAACACTGTCTCATAGAAGTCCTGCTGTTCCTTAGTGTGGAACCTGTAGTCAACAGCAGTCCTTCTCCTTGAAGCATACGGATCTGCTTCTCTCCACTTCCTGAGCCCTGAATCTCTCCTGAGCTTCATGTCCTCAGCCACAGGATGAGCATCACTATGGTTTGGGATCTTGGGCTTGAGCTTTCTAAGAACTTGATCTTCTTCTTCTTCAGCAATGTCAGGCACTGGGGCCTTGTTCTTCTCAGCAACTGGGATGCTTCTTGTATTCCTCTTTGGCTTTGGCTTTGGAGCTGGCTTGGCCTTGGAAGCAGTTGCTCCTGCTCTTATGGCATCACCCATCAGCTTGGGTGCCTTAGGTGCTGGTGCAGCAACCTCTTCTTCTTCATCCTCATCTTCCATGATGGAAGCCTTGCCAAGCACTCTGGCTACAGTTTTCTTCACCCTTTCCTTCCTTTTCTTGCCTTCAGCAGCAACTGGCTCTATGGGAGTGGGCTTCTCAGTTGAAGCTCTGGCCTTTGACATAGGCTGCCTGCCTGCTGGCCTTTTGATCTTTAACCCTGGCTGTGTGCCCTGTGCTGGCTCAACTCTCTTGGAAGTTGCTTCCTCTTCTGCCACATAGTCCTCATCCTCTGAGTCTGAGGTTCTCTTCTTTCTCTGTCTTGTGGCAGCTTTAGGCAGATTGCTTGGGGTGCTCCTGCTGCCTTCATCTGAAGAACTTGAGGGACTAGTGCCCTCACTCATCTGCACTTGCTGCTCTGACAAATTCTGGCTATCACTCTGATCAGACATGTTGCAAACTCTGACTGCTGACCCTGTGAATAGGTTATAGATGAGATAGAGTGGATGAGCATCACAAAATGCAGAGATTTTTGCAAAAGAGTGATTCAAAAACTTAGTTTTAGTTTCCCACTGAAAGCATCTCGGGTCTACCGATTTTCAAACTCGGTGATACCGAAGCAGTTTTGGAACCTAAACTAGTGAACTCGGTTGGACCGAGTCACAGTTCGGTGGCACCGAGACTGCTAGGGTTTCACAGAGTTCCAAAATCGGTCACACCGATAAGTAATTCTCGGTCAGACCGAGTTTCACTTGTGCAATGGCATAAGCCAAATCGGTGGGACCGAGTTTTTCAACTCGGTGGGTCCGAGATGGTTTCGGCGGAAACCTAAACCTAGAATTTTTGAATCAAACCTAATCTACGAGTTCATTGACTGGATAGAAGTTTATCAAACGTGGCTAGAATCAATATGATCACAATGTGCTAAGAATCGGATTGGGGAATAGCACAAAGATCGAGTCCATACCCTAGTTCGGCGGAGACTCGCTACGGCGGCAATGGCGGGGTAGAATTCCCGTTGACAGCGACGGAGACCAGCGACTGGAGGCGGCTGGCGGCGAGGAGACGATCCGGAGACCACGATGGCAGAGCAGGCTATCGCGCGGGCGAAGGGGTTCGGAGAAATTTCCAAATTTTGCCCGTGACTATATATAGCCCAACCCTGTCGGTGTGACCGAGTGGAACAACTCGGTGGCACCGAGATGCAAAACTGTAGACAGTTATTGCAACTCGGTGTGACCGAAAGGTTCAAATCGGTTGCACCGAGATCAAAAACCTAGATCAACTTAATGATCTCGGTAAGACCGAAAGTGGGGTATCGGTCAGACCGAGAATCACAAAGAGGTTTTGGAAGTTTAAGTCTATGACGAATCGGGGACTCCGAGCGCTCCTCACACAGAGTGGTTCGAGTCTGACTTGATCAAATTTTGTGATGTAGCATGAATAGAGTTTGAGACAAGAAAAGCATAGATAGCTAGAGGAGGTTCTTAGGCATTCTTGTCCATCCACTTGGCAAAAGGAAATAAAGCCAAACAATCAAAACAACAAGTGGATGTCCTTGAATGAGTAAAATATGCAACCAACATGCTCACACAATAAGATGGCAATTGAAATATGTGACAGAGCATGCACAACCAATTCTAGCATCTATCAAGCAATTTGCGATGACTAGGTCATCTATATATGAGTATATTGACTTAGGAGTCAAGTGAGAACACTTGATCGTAGGTCATACTCATCGTTTAAGCTCAAGTGGGGTTACCACTTTTACATAAAGCATTGTTGTATTCACATCTTTAGAGTTGCTTTAGCTCAAGTCTTAGAGTAAAGCTCCCCCTAGATGTGATATCCCCCCTAAGAGGGATGAACTAACCTTGGGTTTTGTCGATGATGACTTCATGTAGATGTTGAAGATGTGGATGCTCAATGTTGATGTAGATCACTTGGAGCTATCCATTTGAGTGAATTGCACTTTCAATACCTACATGGGTTAGTCCCACAAGGAACAAACAAGGATATCCATAGACATAGAGTGATGCACACACAAGATGATGTCCATGAAAACTTTTAGGTTACCTTGTCCCTTGTCTTACCAACAAGAGGGTTTGTGACTCCTTGAACTAGTGCAAGATGTGGAAGTTGATTGCACTTGTTCTTGCCAAAATGATAAGAGTGAAGTATGTTGTCGGAGTCACCCTCAAGAACTCTCTAGTTCTTCTTCTTTTGGATCCACACCATCTTGATGGGAATCCTTGGAGTTGTAGTCGTACTTGATGAAGTGGAACTTGACGTGGTCTTGGGAATCCACTTGACTAAGGTCTTAGGAGCTTCTTCAAATGCATCAATTTCCTCTTGAAGCTTGTCCTTGCCTTTTTGCTTGTAGTCTTGTGGTGGAAGATCATCTTGAGCTTGTGTCCCCTTGAAGGAAGTATCATACTTCTCTTGTTGAGGAACAAACTTTGTCTTGGGGTATTGATCTTCTTCCCACTCAACTCCATTGGCATTGAACTTTCGTTCAAAACCAACACCTTGATTCTTCCGGTGCATTCCTTGCTTGCGCACAATTTCCTCGAATTGCTTACTCCCGGCAAGGCTTTTGTACACTCCTTTCTCTATAATTCCCTTCAATAAGCTATTTTCTTGCTCAAGTGTAACTTGGCTAAGAGAATCATTAGTGGAATCAAGAGAACTACTAGAAGCAACAATATTGGATTTAGCATGATCATTGTTACTACTAGGGGAAGAATCTTTCTTGTTCTTGTTACTAGACTTGACTTGAGGTATGTAAGTGGATAAGAGTAAACGCTTGGCAATGTAAGAAGAACTTTTCTTGTGGAGATCATTATTGATTGCCTTTAAAAACCCATGCTCTTGCTCAAGATTGAGCTTTTCAAAGCGTAACTTCTCATGAGCTTTTAAAATTTCTCGATGATCTTCGAAGATAGTTTCATGAGCTAACTTAAGAGTGTTTAGTTCTTTAGTTAGAGCCTCAATCTTTTCCTTATCATTGTCATTCGTTTTATCTTGATTAGCATGATTAATTGATGTTTCATCATAGTATTCATCACTAGAGTTATCAACAAGTAAATCATCACCTAACAAGTCATCTTCATCACTATTAAAATCAACATACTCGGGATGTGTTACCTTAGGACCTTTGGCCATGAAGCATCTTCCAATTCCTTCATTTGGTGAGTCAAATATGTCGTAGGAGTTGGTTGACACAAGTGCTAGACCGGCAACACCTTCATCTTGAGTATATTCGGAGTCGGAGTGATAACTTCTCTCGGAGTGGCTGTCGGAGTCGGAGCCGGAGCCGGATACCCATTCACCAACATGAGCTTGATGTCTTCGTTTTGTGTAGCTCCTTGATGATTTTTCCTTCCTTTCCGAATCCTTGCTTCTCCGTGAGTATCTTCGTTCATAACGATCATCTCTACTCCTCTCTCTTGGTGGTGATTCTTTGCTTCTTCTTTTTGGAGAGTCTTCTCTTCTCTTGTAGGGAGCCGTACACTCATTGGAATAGTGTCCGGGTCTTCCACAATTGTAGCAGTTTCGCTCTCGACTAGAAGATCTTTTGTCATTGTAGGACCTTGACTTGAAGCTTCTATCTTTGCTTCTACTCTTGTAGAACTTGTTGAAGTTCTTCACCATTAAGCTCAATTCTTCATTGAAGTTTTGTTTCTCACTTGATGAAGTAGGGGCTTCACATGAGGCTTTGTAGGCACCACTTGATTTGTTGTGAAGTTCCTCTTTATCCTTAAGTGACATCTCATGAGCAACAATTCTTCCAATTACCTCCGTTGGCTTGAGATCTTTGTAATTGGGCATCATTTGGATCAATGTGCACACGGTATCATATTTTCCATCCAAGGCTCTTAGAATCTTCTTGATGATGAATCTATCGGTCATCTCTTCACTTCCTAAGCCGGCAATTTCATTTGTGATGAGAGCAAGCCTAGAGTACATTTCAGCGACACCTTCACCATCCTTTATTTTGAACTTGTCAAGTTGACTTTGAAGCAGATCCAACTTGGATTCCTTGACGGAGTCGGTACCTTCGTGCATATCAATCAAAGTGTCCCAAATTTCCTTTGCATTCTCAAGACGGCTGATTTTGTTGAATTCTTCGGGGCACAATCCGTTGAAGAGAATATCACAAGCTTGAGCATTGTATTGCAACATCTTCAACTCATCCGCAGTAGCTTCACAGTTTGGTTCTCTCCCATCAAAGAAGTCACCTTGCAAACCAACACACACAATGGCCCAAACGGCGGGGTTATGTCCAAGAATATGCATTTTCATTTTATGCTTCCAACTAGCAAAATTAGTACCATCAAAGTAAGGACCTCTACGGTGATAATTTCCCTCGCTAGACGCCATACTCTCCTAGGTTGTGAAACCAAGGCTATGACCACCAAACGCTATGGAGATCAAAGCAAATGGAGACCAAAGCTCTGATACCACTTGTAGGATCGAAAGTATGTCTAGAGGGGGGGTGATTAGACTACTTGACCAAATAAAAGTTAACCTTTTCCCAATTTTAGTTCTTGGCAGATTTTAGCTATCTTAGGACAAGTCAAGCAATCATCACACAATTCAAGCAAGCATGCAAAGAGTATATTGGCAGCGGAAAGTAAAGCATGCAACTTGCAAGAATGTAAAGGGAAGGGTTTGGAGAATTCAAACGCAATTGGAGACACGGATGTTTTTCTCGTCGTTCGGATAGGTGGTGCTATCCTACATCCACGTTGATGGAGACTTCAACCTACGAAGGGTAACGGTTGCGCGAGTCCACGGAGGGCTCCACCCACGAAGGGTCCACGAAGAAGCAACCTTGTCTATCCCACCATGGCCATCGCCCACGAAGGACTTGCCTCACTAGCGGTAGATCTTCACGAAGTAGGCGATCTCCTTGCCCTTAGAAACTCCTTGGTTCAACTCCACAATCTTGTCGGAGGCTCCCAAGTGACACCTAGCCAATCTAGGAGACACCACTCTCCAAGAAGTAACAAATGGTGTGTAGTTAATGAACTCCTTGCTCTTGTGCTTCAAATGATAGTCTCCCCAACACTCAACTCTCTCTCATAGGATTTGGATCTGGTGGAAAGAAGGTTTGAGTGGAAAGCAACTTGGGGAAGGCTAGAGATCAAGATTCATATGGTAGGAATGGAATATCTTGGTCTCAACACATGAGTAGGTGGTTCTCTCTCAGAACATATGAGTTGGAAGTGTAGATGTGTTCTGATGGCTCTCTCTTCGAATGAAGAGGGGGTGGAGGGGTATATATAGCCTCCACACAAAATCCAACCGTTACACACAATTTACCAATCTCGGTGGGACCGAATCAACAAACTCGGTCGGACCGAAAAGGTAAACCTAGTGACCGTTAGAGATTTTCGGTGGGACTGACATGCAACTCGGTGGAACCGATATGGTTAGGGTTTGGGCATAACGTAATCTCGGTGAGACCGATTACACAAACTCGGTGAGACCGATTTTGGTAATTAGCTAACCAGAGAGTTGGTCAGGCAAACTCGGTGGGACCGATTTGCTCTTTTGGTGAGACCGAAAAGTTACAAAAAGGAAACAGAGAGTTTACATTGCAATCTCGGTGGGACCGATCCGCTCTTTCGGTGAGACCGAAAAGTTACGAAAGGGAAACAGAGAGTTTGCAATCCCATCTCGGTGAGACCGAGATCCCTATCGGTAGAACCGAATTGCTAGGGTTTGGCAGTGGCTTATGACAAGTGAAACTCGGTGGCGCCGGATAGAAAGAATCGGTAGGACCGAATTTGGCTTGGGGTTTAGGTCATATGTGGATATGGGAAAGTAGCTGAGGATTTTGGAGCATATCATTAAGCACATGAAGCAAGATGCTCATTAAGCAACACCTCATCCCTCCTTGATAGTATTGGCTTTTCCTATGGACTCAATGTGATCTTGGATCACTAAAATATAAAATAAGAGTCTTGAGCTTTTGAGCTTGAGCCAATCCTTTGTCCTTAGCATTTTGAGGGTTCCACTTTCACCATCCATGCCATGCCAATCATTGAGCTTTCCTGAAATAATCACCTTGGAATAGCATTAGCTCAATGAGCTATATGTTGTTATGAATTACCAAAACCACCTAGGGATAGTTGCACTTTCAACGGCGCCGGAAAAGAGCTTGATGTCTACTACACAACCTTCTTCTAGTAGACGTTGTTGGGCCTCCAAGTGCAAAGATTTGTAGGACAGTAGCAAATTTACCTCAAGTGGATGACCTAAGTTTTATCAATCCGTGGGAGGTGTAGGATGAAGATGGTCTCTCCCAAACAACCCTGCAACCAAATAACAAAGAGTCTCTTGTGTCCCCAGCACACCCAATACAATGGTAAATTGTATAGGTGCACTAGTTCAGCGAAGAGATGGTGATACAAGTGCAATATAGATAGTAGATAAAGGTTTTTGTAATCTGAAAATATAAAAACAGCAAGGTAACTAATGATAAAAGTGAGCGTAAACAGTATTGCAATGCGTTGAAACAAGGCCTAGGGTTCATACTTTCACTGGTGCAAGTTCTCTCAACAATAATAACATAATTGGATCATATAAATATCCCTCAACATGCAACAAAGAGTCACTCCAAAGTCACTAATAGTGGAGAACAAATGAAGAGATTATGGTAGGGTACGAAACCACCTCAAAGTTATCCTTTCTGATCGATCTATTCAAGAGTCCGTAGTAAAATAACATGAAGCTATTCTTTCCGTTCGATCTATCATAGAGTTCGTACTAGAATAACACCTTAAGATACAAATCAACCAAACCCCTAATGTCACCTAGATACTCCAATGTCACCTCAAGTATCTGTGGGTATGATTATACGATATGCATCGCACAATCTCAGATTCATCTATTCAACCAACACAAAGAACTTCAAAGAGTGCCCCAAAGTTTCTACCGGAGAGTCAAGACGAAAACGTGCGCCGACCCCTATGCATAAGTTCACGAGGTCACGGAACTCACAAGTTGATCACCAAAACATACATCAAGTGGATCACATGATATCCCATTGTCACCACAGATAAGCACATGCAAGACATACATCAAGTGTTCTCAAATCCTTAAAGACTCAATCCGATAAGATAACTTCAAAGGGAAAACTCAATTCATCACAAGAGAGTAGAGGGGGAGAAACATCATAAGATCCAACTATAATAGCAAAGCTCATGATACATCAAGATCGTACCACCTCAAGAACACGAGAGAGAGAGAGAGAGAGAGAGAGAGAGATCAAACACATAGCTACTGGTACATACCCTCAGCCCTGAGGGTGGACTACTCCCTCCTCATCATGGAGAGCGCCGGGATGATGAAGATGGCCACCGGAGAGGGATTCCCCCCTCCGGCAGGGTGCCAGAACGGGTCTAGATTGGTTTTCGCTGGCTACGGAGGCTTATGGCGGCGCAACTCCCGATCTATTCTGCTCCTCGATGTTTTTAGGGTATATGGACATATATAGGCGAAAGAAGTCGGTCAGGGGAGCCACGAGGGGCCCACGAGGGTGGGGGCGCGCCCGGTGGGGCAGGCGCGTCTCTTTGCCTCGTGGCCACCTCGAAGCTTCCCTGACGTCTACTCCAAGTCTCCTGGATTGCTTTAGTTCCAAAAATAACTCTCTCGAAGGTTTCATTGCATTTGGAATCTGTTTGATATTCTTTTTCTTCGAAACACTAAAATAGACAAGAAAACAGCAATTTGGGCTGGGCCTCCGGTTAATAGGTTAGTCCCAAAAAATAATATAAAAGTGTATAACAAAGCCTATAAACATCCAAAACAGATAATATAATAGCATGGAACAATCAAAAATTATAGATACGTTGGAGACGTATCATGAGGCCATCCTCGCCGGCATTCCTCAAGAGAGGCACTCTTCGGAAAACGCTGATCTCAATGTTTTTACGGTCTTCGAGACCTTTTCTTCCGACAACCGGTGCAAGAGGGCGTTGGGCGACCTTGCCGAAGTCAACCAGGTAGCAACAGTAAATCCTTGGAACAACATGGCGATAACCTTCACTGCCGATGACGAGCCAAGGGCCGGATCAGTCTGAGCACCAGCCGCTTTGCTCTTAAACCCAATAGTAGATGGCTTTCGGCTCACAGAAGTAGTCATGGATGGTGGCAGCGGATTAAACCTCATCTACGAAGACACACTCCAGAAAATGCAGATGGACAAAAGTCGCATTGAGCAAAGCGGCACCACTTTCTGAGTCATCATCCCCAGTCGAGAAGCAATAAGCTCGGGGAGGATCAAACTCGACATTGTATTCGGCACGCCAGAAAACTATAGGTCCGAAGAGCTGCTCTTCCACGTGGCACCTTTCCACAGCGGATATCATGCCCTGTTAAGGCGAGAAGAATTCATCAGCTTTCAAGCTATACCCCATTACAGGTACATGAAGCTCAAAATGCCAGGGCCCAACGGAGTTATCACTATCACTAGTGATCCGGATATAGCACTCCGCGCCGAAAACAAAACCGCATTACTAGCCCTCGAGGCGCTATCCGAGGCCCTGGCGGCCGAGGAACTAACTACTCTGTGTGCTACAGTGGACAAGGACGATGTAATCCTCGATAAGAGGCCCAAATCCACTTCCTTTAAACCAGCAGATGAAATAGTCAAATTTCAAGTGCACCCAACCGATCCTAATAAAATTGCATCCATTGGAGCACAGCTGGATCCAACGATTGAAGCTGCCTTAAGAGTGTTTTTGTGTGAAAATTGGGACATCTTTGCCTGGCATCCTTCGGATATGCCAGGAATCCCACGCAGACTAGCCGAACACAGCCTTAATACAATTAAGGGCTTTAAACTAGTCAAGCAAACGCTGCAGTGCTTTTCCGAACCCAAGCGACAAGCCATGGGGGAAGAGCTAGCCAAACTACTTGAAGCTGGATTCATTCGAGAGATCAAACACCCGGACTGGCTAGCAAACCTGGTCATGGTGCCAAAGAAGGATAAGTCCTAGCGCCTCTGTGTCGATTTCAAAGACCTAAACAAGGCTTGTCCTAAGGACCCCTTCCCACTGCCCCACATTGACCAAATCATTGATGCAACCGCAGGGCACAACTCACTGTGCTTCCTCGTCGCATACTCCGGATACCATCAAATTAAGATGAAGGAATCCGATCAGGCCGCAATGGCATTCATCACTCCACATGGGCCTTTTTGGTTTCACACTATGCCTTTCGGGCTCAAAAACGCCGGCGCCACCTACCAACGCATGATCCAAACATGCCTGGAAAAACAAATTGGCAAGACGATGGAGGCATATGTAGATGACGTATTCATCAAAACCAAACATGTCGAATCATTGGTGGACGACTTGTGCCTCACATTTGACAACCTCCGAACATATGATATATGGCTCAATCCGGAAAAATGTGTTTTCGGCGTCCCGGCTGGAAAACTGCTCGGGTTTATTGTTTCCAATATAGGAATCGAAGCAAATCCGACCAAAATCTGAGCCTTGTCACAATTGGCGACACCAACAGACCTAAAGCAGGTCCAAAAGCTAGCTCGGTGTGTGGCAGCCCTGAGCCGCTTTATCTCCAGACTGGGAGAAAAGGCACTACCACTTTATCGCCTACTCCGACGTACCGATCACTTCGAGTGGACAGATGCGGCAACGGCCGGGTTGGAAGAAATAAAAACTTTGTTAGCAAACAACCCAATCCTGGCTGCACCAAACGTCGGCGAATCCATGCTTCTCTACATATCAGCAACTCACCAAGTAGTGAGCGTTGTGCTCGTTGTCGAGCGAGAGGAAGAGGGACACAAATTCCCACTCTAAAAACCAGTATATTATGTATCAGAGGTACTTACATATGCAAATCCCGATACTCGCACTATCAAAAGATAGCATATGCGGTCTTCATGGCATCTCGAAAGCTGCGGCACTACTTTCAAGAGTGCTCGATCACGGTGGCCACTGTAGTACCACTCAATGACATCATAAACAACCGAGGCGACACCGGCCGCATTGCCAAATTGGCTATAGAGCTCTTACCATTCGAAATAACATACAAGCCATGCTGAGCTATTAAATCTCAGGTGTTGGCCGATGATACGTCTCCGTCGTATCTACTTCTCCAAACACTTTTGCCCTTGTTTTGGACTCTAACTTGCATGATTTGAATGGAACTAACCCGGACTGACGTTGTTTTCAGCAGAATTACCATGGTGTTATTTATGTGCAGAAACAAACGTTCTCGGAATGACCTGAAACTTCACGGAGCAACTTTTCAGAAAATATGAAAAATACCTGCAAAAGATGAAGGCCAGGGGGCCCACCACCTGTCCACGAGGGTGGGGGCACACCTGCCCCCCTAGGGCACGCCCCCTACCCTCGTGGGCCCCCTGTTGCCTCTCCGACTCCAACTCCATATATTGAGTTTCGGGGAGAAAAAAATCAGAAAGAAGAAATCATCGCATTTTACGATACGGAGCCGCCGCCAAGCCCTAAAACCTCTCGGGAGGGCAGATCTGGAGTCCGTTCGGGGCTCCTAAGAGAGGAATCCATCGCCATCGTCATCATCAACCATCCTCCATCACCAATTTCATGATGCTCACCGCCATGCGTGAGTAATTCCATCGTAGGCTTGCTGGACGGTGATGGGTTGGATGGGATCTATCATGTAATCGAGTTAGTTTTGTTAGGGTTTGATCCCTAGTGTCCACTATGTTCTCAGATTGATGTTGCTATGACTTTGCTATGCTTAATGCTTGTCACTAGGGCCCGAGTGCCATGATTTCAGATCTGAACCTATTATGTTTTCATCAATATATGAGTGTTCTTGATCTTATCTTGCAAGTCTATAGTCACCTATTATGTGTTATGATCCGTTAGCCCCGAGGTGACAATAATCGGGATACTTACCGGTGATGACCGTAGTTTGAGGAGTTCATGTATTCACTATGTGTTAATGCTTTGTTTCGGTTCTCTATTAAAAGGAGGCCTTAATATCCCTTAGTTTCCGTAAGGACCCCGCTGCCACGGGAGGGTAGGACAAAAGATGTCATGCAAGTTCTTTTCCATAAGCATGTATGACTATATTTGGAATACATGCCTACATTATATCAATGAACTGGAGCTAGTTCTGTGTCACCCTAGGTTATGACTGTTACATGATGAACCGCATCTGGCATACTTCTCCATCACCGATCCATTGCCCACGAGCTTTCCATATATTGTTCTTCACTTATTTACTTTTCCGTTGCTATTGCTACCATCACTACAAAATACCAAAAACATTACTTTTACTACTGTTACCTTTTGCTACCGTTACCACTACTATCATATTACTTTGCTACTAAACACTTTGTTGCAGATATTAAGTTTCCAGGTGTGGTTGAATTGACAACTCAACTGCTAATACTTGAGAATATTCTTTGGCTCCCCTTGTGTCGAATCAATAAATTTGGGTTGAATACTCTACCCTCGAAAACTGTTGCGATCCCCTATACTTGTGGGTTATCAAGACTATTTTCTAGCACCGTTGCCGGGGAGCATAGCTCTATTCTTTGAGTCACTTGGTATATATATCTGCTTATCATTATAAAGAACTTGAGAGATCCAAAAACCAATATCTATCCCTCAACTATGAGGAGAAGTAAGGAACTGCCATCTAGCTCGGCACTTGATTCACCTTCTGTTTTGAGTAAGCTTGCGACACCTACACCTGCTTCTGCTATTCGTTCTGATATGTCGCATGTTATTGATGATGCCACTTCTGCTATGCATGATACTTATGATGAAACTACCTTTATGCCTGATACTACTGTGCCACTTAGTGATTTTCTTGATGAACAACTTGCTAGGGCTAGAGAGATTGAAAATATTGAATCTGATGATACTGATGAAAGTGATGATGAAGAACCACTTGTTATTCCTAAGGGTTATGTTTTTGATCAAGAAGCTTCTTTAGCTATTTTAGCTTGCAAAAATAGAAATGAACTCAAAAGGTTATTAGCTAAATGGAGTAAGCAATCTCTAAATGCTAGAATGAAACCTGACCCTGCTTTTGCTACTTCACCTATCTTTGTTACTGATAAGGATTATGAATTCTCTATTGATCCTGATATAATTACTTTGGTTGAATCTGATCCTTTTCATGGTTATGAATCTGAAACTGTTGTGACATATCTCACTAAATTGAATGATATAGCCACCCTGTTCACTAAAGATGAGAGACTCGTTACTTTTATATCCTTAAAATATTTCTGTTCTCATTAAAGGGTGATGCTAAGATATGGTTTAAGTCTCTTGATCCTGGTTGTGTGCTTAGTCCCCAGGATATGATTTATTACTTCTCTGCTAAATATTTCCCTGCTCATAAGAAACAAGCTGCATTAAGGGATATATATAATTTTGTGCAAATTGAAGAAGAGAGTCTCCCACAAGATTGGGGGAGGCTTCTCCAATTACTTAATGCTTTGCCTGATCATCCTCTTAAGAAAAATGAAATACTTGATATCTTTTATAATGGACTAACCGATGTCTCCAGAGATTACCTCGATAGTTGTGCTGGTTCTATTTTCAGGGAAAGAACACCGGATGAAGCTGAAATTCTATTGAATAATATGTTGACAAATGAAAATAATTGGACAACTCCGAAGCCAATTCCTGAGCCTATTCCTAAACCAACTCCGAAGAAGAGGGGTATTCTATTTCTCAGTCCTGAAGATATGCAAGAGGCAGAGAAATCTATGAAAGAAAAGGGTATTAAAGGTGAAGATGTTAAGAATTTACCTCCTATTGAAGAAATACATGGTCTTAATTTACCGCCTGTTGAAGAAACATATAATCCAAATCCTTCTCCTATTGAAGAAACTCATGGTCTTGATAACCCGACATAGGTAGTAAAGGTAAATTCTCTCTACAGATATGATAAAGCTGAAATCCCATTTACTAAATTTGCTAGCCCATGCTTAGATGAGTTTGATAAATTTATGGCTAAGCAAGAAGACTTTAATGCTTATTTTGGTAGACAGTTGAAATACAATTCAAATATGCTTGAACACTTGGGTGATTATATGGCTAATGTCAAAGGTGGACTTAACCTTATTAGTAAACATGCTTCTATGGTTACCACTCAAGTAGAACAAGTACTTAAAGCTCAAAATGATTTGCTCAATGAATTGAATAGTAATGATAATGATAATGCTGTTAGAGTGGCTACTAGAACTGGTAGAATGACTCAGGAACCTTTGTATCCTGAAGGCCACCCTAAGAGAATTGAGCAAGATTCTCAGAGAAATAATATAGATGCACCTAGTTCTTCTAAAAAGAAGAAAAAGAAAAATGATAGGACCTTGCATGCTTCTAGTGATCCTATTATTGAAACACCTGAGAATCCAAATGATATTTCTATTTCTGATGCTGAAACTCAATCTGATAATGAACCTGAAACTAGTGATAATGCTAATAATAATGTTCATGATGATGCTCAACCTAGTAATGATAATGATATAGAAATTGAACCTGTTGTTGATCTTGATAACCCACAATCAAAGAATCAACGTTATGATAAGAAAGATTTTTTTGCTAGGAAACATGGTAAAGAAAGAGAGCCTTGGGTTCAGAAACCCATGCCTTTTCCTCCTGAACCATCCAAGAAAAAGGATGATGAGGATTTTGAGTGCTTTGCTGAAATGATTAGACCTATCTTTTTGTGTGTGCGATTAACTGATATGCTCAAAACCAATCCTTATGCTAAGTACATGAAAGATATTATTACAAATAAAATAAAGATACCGGAAGCTGAAATTTCCACCATGTTTGCAAATTATACTTTTAAGGGTGGAATACCAAAGAAACTTGGAGATCCAGGAGTACCCACTATACCATGCTCCATTAAAAGAAAACTATGTTAAAACTGCTTTATGTGATCTTGGAGCCGGTGTCAGTGTTATGCCTCTCTCTTTATATCATAGACTTGATTTGAATAAGTTGACACCTACTGAAATATCTTTGCAAATGGCTAATAAATCAACTGCTATACCTGTCGGTATTTGTGAGGATGTGCCTGTTGTAGTTGCAAACGTTACTATTTTAATGAACTTTGTTATTCTTGATATTCCCGAGGATGATAGTATGTCTATTATTCTTGTAAGAACCTTTTTGAATACTGCAGGGGCTGTTATTGATTGCACTAAAGGGAATCTCACTTTTCATGTTAATGGTAATGAGCATATGGTACACTTTCCGAGGAAACAACCTCAAGTTCATAGTATCAACTCTATTGGAAAAATGCCATCGATTATATTTGGAGGTTTTGAATTTCCTCTTCCTACTGTCAAGAAGAAATATGATATTCTTATTATTGGGGATGTGCATATCCCCGTTGAGGTAACATAGTGTTATTCGAAATTTCTCCGGTTCCATGTTATTCGGAATGAGTTCGTTAACAAGACTTGATCAACCTTATTAGTGGATTCCTTTTGATGATCATGAGATGGATGAAACTAGAAGGCACAACCTTCTATACCCCACTTTTACTTTCTGTTATTTATATTAAATAAAAATAAAAATAAATGTTTTTCTGTCTGTTATCTGATTATCCGTGCAATATAAAAATACCTCGAAAATAAAAGTTCTCCAAATGCCCTGAAATTTAAATATGATTTTTTCTAGAATATTTGAGAATATTTGGCACTGAGAACACAGTAGGGGGATCAACCACCTGCCCACGAGGGTGGAAGGCGCGCCCTACCCCCTGGGCGCGCCCCCCTGCCTCGTGGGCCCAAGGTGGCCCTCCTCCACTTATTCCTGCACCCACACACTTCATCTTCCTCCCACAAACACGAATATCCAGCTCAAGCACGAGTTCTAGCTCACTTTGCTGCCATTTTCGATCTCCTTGCTCAAAGCACCTCTCACAAACTGCTTGGGGAGATTGTTCCTTGGTATGTGACTCCTCCATTGGTCCAATTAGTTTTTGTTCTAGTGCTTTATTCATTGCAATTTTTTGCTGCTTAGGTGACCCTGTTATTGAGCTTGCATGTCAAATTTATATGGTTCCAAGTAGTTTTGATGCATGATATAGGCTCTAGGCACTTGTAGGAGTAGTTGCTATCAATAATATTGAGTTTGGTTTACTTTTATTTTGAAGTTACTAAAAATTTCAGAATTTTCCAGAAAATGATGAGGAGACTTTTGAGGGGCTCATCGAGCCAAAGCTCGAAGGAAAAGGCACTGAAGCCTAAGTATAATCTGCCTCGCACCACGGCGGTTCGGGCGTGTGAATGGCCTTCCGAGGATATCTTGAGAGCAGCCAGGATTTATGAAGATTTTCATGAATTGGCTAAGAATGCAGGCCTCACCGCTTTCCTCCACGACCAATGTGATCAGTATCTCTTACTCACAAATATCTTTGTGCAAAACTTTCATTTCCATTCTAGGAGCTCACCACCTAAGGTGGAGTTTTATTTATATGATGAGCATAAGAGATGTCACTTTATGATTTTTGTCGGGTTTGTTTAGTCCCTTTTGAGGGCAAGACAGAAGAACCACATCGCGATGATGTGGAGGGGTTTATTGATACTATCACTATAGGGGAAACAAGGAAGGTTTCCGATGCACGAATCACTAGCATACATTTTCCTGTTTCACGTTATTTTGCATTATTTGCTAGTCGTTGCTTAATTGGTCGCGGAAATTGTGGAAACCTTAGTATCCCTGATATTATTATTTTGCTCCACGGTTTTTATGGTGATAACTCTGTTAGTATGGGCGGCATTATTGCCAAACGGTTAAATCTGAACAGTACAAAGGGCCCCATCTTTGGAGGCATCTATGCTTCACGCCTAGCTGCACATTTTAACATACCTGTTAGGCATTATGAGAAGGAAGAAAAAGTGCTTCCTCGTGTTTATCTGGATTATAAAAGTATGGTGGCACATGATTTTATTATTAAGAATAGGGAAGGAGAGCTTAAATATCAATTGTTCTTTAATAAACACCATCCTGAGACTATTACCCTGCATGCTCCTTCTTTGTTTGATTTATCTGTAGGCACGTACCTTGTTCCCTTGAAGGCTATTCACGCCTACCGGAACCCTGCACCAGCTGAGGAGCCAGAGCCGGAACCACAAATTGATCCTTCACGACAGTCTAATTACCAGTGGGATCCGGAGATGATTGTCAGCCAGTGGCAATCGGAGTCTTCCTCTTCTTCTTCTCAGTACGACCCAAACTATTATTATGGATATCCGCCAGGCCAGCCGTGGCCATAGACCAACTTAGGCCAAAAGCCTAAGTTTGGGGGAGTACGTATTTCCCACCGACATTACATTTATGTTCACACACTCATTGCTAGATGTCGGTGCTCATACTTTTTCATTGTATCATCCATGCTAATTTATTTTCCTTTTTATGCTTTCTTCTTGTGTGTTTAATAAACCTTAAGAAAACCCAAAAAAAATTAGTTGTAGCTTTTAATTAGTTTACTTTCCATGCTTGTAGTAGTAATTAAAAAGAAAACCCAAAAAGATTTCCTGTTCTTCTTTTGCTTGTTGGGAGCTTTCCCGTGTAAATAGTTTTATTTCTTTTCTTTTCTTTGTGGGTCGATAGGAGAAGACCATAATTAAATTGTTGAAGTGGCTCTTATATGCATTGTTGTTGATCTGACAAAAGAGCCGATATTGCCTTGTCTTCTCCTGTTTATTGAATGCCTGCAGATTCCAGCTTAGTCCAATGCACGTGCACTATTATTATTATTCACATCATTCGATCGTGAAAGTGAAAGGCAATTATGATGTTATATGATGGACTGAATGAGATGAGAAAAGCTGGTATGAACTCGACCTCTTTTGTTTTTGTAAATATGATTAGTTCATCGTTCCTGATTCAGCCTATTATGAATAAACATGTTTGCAATGACAACTAGAGATCATAGTTTCTTGTGCCATGCTTGATTAGCTATGATTTATAATGGTTTACCTTGCGTGCCAACATGCTATTAAAATGGTTATGGTGTGGTATGATAGGGTGGTATCCTCCTCTGAATGATTTAAGTGACTTGACTTGGCGCATGTTCACGCATGTAGTTGAAACAAAATCAACATAGCCTTCACGATATTTATGTTCATGGTGGATTATATCCTACTCATGCTTGCATTCGATGTTGATTAATTTTAATGCATGTTCATGACTGTTGTCGCTCTCTAGCTGGTCGCTTCCCAGTCTTTTGCTAGGCTTCACCTGTACTAAGCGGGAATACTGCTTGTGCACCCAAACTCCTAAAACCCCAAAGTTATTCCACATGAGTCCACTATACCTACCTATATACGGTATCTACCTACCGTTCCAAGTAAATTTGTATGTGCCAAACTCTAAACTTTCAAATCAATATCATGTTTTGAATGCTCGAATAGCTCATGTATCAACTAGGGTTGTCTGTATCTTCCATGTTAGGCGGGTTATTCTCAAGAGGAGTGGACTCCGCTCCTCACTCATGAGATAAATGGATGGTCACCGGGATGCCCAGTCCCATGCTTTATGCAAACTAAATCAAAATAATTGCAAACAAAAATCCCCCTGGGACTCTTGTTAGTTGGAGGCACTCGTTGTTTCGAGCAAGCCATGGATTGATGCTTGTTGGTGGAAGGGGGAGTATAAACTTTACCATTCTGTTTGGGAACCGCCTATGATATGTGTAGCATGGAAGATATCGCCATCTCTTGGTTGTTATGTTGACAATGAAAGTATACCGCTCAAAATATTATTCACCTCTGTTTCAAAACTGAGCTCTGGCACCTCTACAAATCCCTGCTTCCCTCTGCGAAGGGCCTATCTATTTACTTTTATGTTGAGTCATCCACCTCTAATTAAAAAGCACTAGTTGGAGAGCACCGATGTCATTTGCATTCATTACTGTTAGTTTACATTGGGTATGATTTGACTGGATCTCTTTTACCATGAATTACAATTTCTAGTCAGTCCTTGGTCTTTAAAGGTGCTCTGCATTTATGTTTTGCGGTCTTAGAAAGGGCTATCGAGATACCATATTGTTATATCATATTATGATTGTTTTGAGAAAGTGTTGTCATCCGAGATTTATTATTATTGCTCGCTAGTTGATTATGCCATTGATATGAGTAAACTTGAGACCTATGCGTTATTGCGAATGTGGTTAGTTATAATCTTTGCTGAAAACTTGAATGCTAGATTTACATATTTACAACAACAAGAGCAAATGGAGTTTGTAAAAGTTTTTCTTTATCACTTTCAGTTTATCAACTGAATTGCTTGAGGACAAGCAAAGGTTTAAGCTTGGGGGAGTTGATACGTCTCCGTCGTATCTACTTTTCCAAACACTTTTGCCCTTGTTTTGGACTCTAACTTGCATGATTTGAATGGAACTAACCCGGACTGACGTTGTTTTCAGCAGAATTACCATGGTGTTATTTATGTGCAGAAACAAACGTTCTCGGAATGACATGAAACTTCACGGAGCAACTTTTTAGAAAATATGAAAAATACCTACAAAAGATGAAGGCCAGGGGGCCCACCACCTGTCCACGAGGATGGGGGGCGCGCCTGCCCCCTAGGGCGCGCCCCCCTACCTCGTGGGCCCCCTGTTGCCTCTTCGACTCCAACTCCATATATTGAGTTTCGGGGAGAAAAAAATCAGAAAGAAGAAATCATCGTGTTTTACGATACAGAGCCGCCGCCAAGCCCTAAAACCTCTCGGGAGGGCTGATCTGGAGTCCGTTCGGGGCTCCGGAGAGGGGAATCCGTCGCCATCATCATCATCAACCATCCTCCATCACCAATTTCATGATGCTCACCGCCATGCGTGAGTAATTCCATCATAGGCTTGCTGGACGGTGATGGGTTGGATGGGATCTATCATGTAATCGAGTTAGTTTTGTTAGGGTTTGATCCCTAGTGTCCACTATGTTCTAAGATTGATGTTGCTATGACTTTGCTATGCTTAATGCTTGTCACTAGGGCCCGAGTGCCATGATTTCAGATCTGAACCTATTATGTTTTCATCAATATATGAGTGTTCTTGATCTTATCTTGCAAGTCTATAGTCACCTATTATGTGTTATGATCCGTTAAACCCGAGGTGACAATAATTGGGATACTTACCAGTGATGACCGTAGTTTGAGGAGTTCATGTATTCACTATGTGTTAATGCTTTGTTCCGGTTCTCTATTAAAAGGAGGCCTTAATATCCCTTAGTTTCCAGAAGGACCTCGCTGCCACAGGAGGGTAGGACAAAAGATGCCATGCAAGTTCTTTTCCATAAGCACGTATGACTATATTCGGAATACATGCCTACATTATTCAATGAACTGGAGCTAGTTCTACGTCACCCTAGGTTATGACTGTTACATGATGAACCGCATCCGGCATAATTCTCCATCACCGATCCATTGCCTATGAGCTTTCCATATATTGTTCTTCGCTTATTTACTTTTCCGTTGCTATTGCTATCATCACTACAAAATACCAAAAACATTACTTTTACTACTGTTACCTTTTGCTGCCGTTACCACTACTATCATATTACTTTGCTACTAAACACTTCGCTGCGGATATTAAGTTTCCAGGTGTGGTTGAATTGACAACTCAGCTGCTAATACTTGAGAATATTCTTTTGCTCCCCTTGTGTCGAATCAATAAATTTGGGTTGAATACTCTACCCTCGAAAACTGTTGCGATCCCCTATACTTGTGGGTTATCAGCCGACTTTGTCGCCGAATGGACAGAAGTCGAACTCCCTAAAGTGTACAGCACATACTCCAAGTGGGTGATGTACTTCGACGGCTCCAAAATGTTACCCGGACTGGGGGCTGGTGTCATCCTAATATCCCCTACAGGGGACACAGTCCGTTATGTATTACAAATCATGTATACGGATTCCAATAATGCAGCCGAATATGAAGCACTCCTGCATGGACTCCGGATGGTCGTTTCTATGGGCATACAATGCCTCGAAGTGCATGGGGATTCGAACCTCGCGATATCCCAAATAAATGGAGAATTTGACGCAAAGGATCCAAAGATGGCGGCCTACCACAATGCCATACTTAGAATATCCGCTCGATTTGAGGGGCTCGAGTCTCATCATGTGGCTCGAGATAGTAATCAGGAAGCAGACGTCCTTGCTCATCTGGGCTCTAAACGTGACCCCATCCCGCCTAACATCTTTTTGGAGAGGCTTTTCAAACCATCCGTGGTATGGTAGGACGAGAGCGGAAATAACAATCTGGCGCCGATCATACCCCCGGACGCCGAACATGATTAGGATATCATCGGGGGCTCGAGCACCGAGCCAACACCTTTCGCTCATGTAATCATGGCGGTTATTGCTCCATGGATCGAACCCTTCTTGGCCTACCTTAATAGGTAGGAGCTCCCTAATGATCAGAATGAGGCTCGTCGCATAGTCCGACGCTCTAAGGCCTATAAAGTCCACGAGGGAGAGCTCTATAACAAAAGCACCACCGAAGTCCTTCAAAGATGTATCTCCGAAGAGGAGGGGTGACAGCTATTGGCCGAAATACATGCTGGCCTCGGTGGCCATCATGTCGCAGCCCGGGCCCTAGTAAGTAAAGCCTTCCGTACAGGCTTCTTCTGGCCAACAGCCCGAGCAGATGCACAGGCCCTTGTTCAGCGCTATGTAGGATGCCAGCTCTTCGCCAATCAAAACCATATGCCGCCCACTGCCCTAAGAACTATCCCCATTACCTGGCCTTTTGCGGTCTGGGGGTTAGATATGGTCGGACCCCTTAAAGGGGGAAGCCATAAGAAAAAATACCTACTAGTCATGGTGGATAAATTCACTAAATGGATAGAGGCCAAACCAGTAAAAACACCTGAATCCGGACTAGTGATACATTTCATATCCGGCGTCGTACACCGTTATGGTGTCCCACACAGCATTATCACTAACAACGGTTCTAACTTTATAGCCGATGAGGTAAAAAATTGGTGTGCTAACTTGGGCATCAAACTCGCTTACGCCTCCATATATCACCCTCAAACAAACGGTCAAGTCGAGCGGGCCAATGGCCTGATAATGAGCGGCATCAAACCCAGACTAGTGTGATCCCTAAAGGAGTCGGATAAACACTGGGTCGAGGAACTCGATTCCGTACTCTGGGGGCTACGGACCACGCCCAACCGCACAACCGGATACACACCATTCTTCATGGTGTACGGCGCAGAGGCTATCTTACCCTGCGACATTATTCATGATTCACCTTGAGTGCACATGTATGAAGAGAGAGAGAGAGAGGCTGAGCTCGATCGGCAGGACGATTTGGATGGCCTGGATGAGGAGCGCGATGTCGCCAAAGCCCGTTCCGCATTCTATCAACAAAAAGCTCGAAGATACCAAAGCAGAGAAGTGCGGGCAAAGACTTATAACGTCGGTGAGCTCGTTTTACGCCTCCCAGAGAAGAAAAAGGACAAGCTCAAACCAAAATGGGAAGGTCCCTTCATTATAGATGAAGTTCTGACGGGAGGAGCCTACCGCCTTCGCAATGCATCGATAATCGCCTAGAACCGAACCCTTGGAACGCTGCTCAGCTCCGAAGATTCTATGCATAAGTATGTCCATGCTTCTTATTCGTTCTTCTGTCTCCTTTTCAAAAAATCTTTTTTTCTATACATACGTTTCCCATGATGTGTTCGGATATGCCAAACACTCGAGGGGTACACATCCTTAAATGTATACACTCCGCCAAGACTGGGGGCTTCTGTAAATAGAAGCTTATTATTATATGAAGCCTAGAGCTCACACTACATGTGCCGTTTGCGGATATACATCCTTTCTTGCCATTATATGCACCTCTATGACTTAAGTTTTTGCCAAGCTAGGTTGCCTCGCTCCTGTGCTTATGCCCTACATTCCCGATTGTTTGGCTAGAGCATAAAGGGAGCACCTCTGCGATTGTTACAACTGGGTCATCCGGACATGTACCTCAGACGGGTGAAGCCGAAAGCTAGCGTTCTTAAGGGAATAATTGGTCGGCAGATTGTCGTTGTATTGCAATCATCTTCAAAGCATTTCACAACGGTTTTTCCATACTACGAACCACACGTCTTGGCACGTATAACATGCCGACCCAAGGAAAGGAACCTTTAACGGAACTATTTTCCTTGGAAGCTGTTTCTTACATACATAATATAACATACATCCCGAACTCGATTTTTTTCTCTGTTCGAGCACTATGATTGGGTTGCGTGGTTTCCGGAAGGATACTTCCTCTTGTCCTACGTCTCTGGAAACACTTCACCATTATTGGTTTGGAGGATAAGGCCAAAAGTCTGCGATGACAAAATCATTTCACATGTTCGGATCAACACCATAGGTTTATCATAAATATGCATTGATACATTAAGCTCAAAACCTATTCCTTCTCTATGTCGTCTATCAGGCTGTCTAATCTACAGTCTTCCTGCGAATATTTCGTAGCAAGCATTACTTGATTATAGACTAAATTTAACAGGATTTCCTTCCCGTCTGGTCCCTGTGGTCCTACTCGGGCCATATGATTCGGATCTAGTTTCGAGGAGCGTGTCTTCACCATGGCCAGGCTTCTTGTGCGCCTTCACGGCAGGCAGACATCTTCCATAGCTCGAACTGGCGCTGAGCACCTTTGAACATGTTTGGCAGGGCTTCCATACTTTCTGGAGGAGTATCAGATGGCCATAACGCCTTCACCATACTCCTCATGGCCTTCCGGGCCCGTGCATGCATGGCGGATAACTCCTTTAGCACGTCGCTTTGGAACCTGGACACTTCCTCCTCTGGTCGACCTGTTAACAGACATGTCACAACAAATTTATGATATTCTGCATTATGGATTAGACGTGAAACACCTACGGTGGTTCTATACATGAGGGGAAGACATACCAAACATGCCGCCCTTCAGCTTTTCATTTTTCCTTCTGAGCGGCTGATAGCCGAGTCTTCAAGCTCTCTATCTCTTGGGACTATTTGTCCTTTTCCTCCTCAAGTTTCCTCTCCCTAGACGCACTCTTTGTGGTCTCTTTCAAAGCCGCTAGTTCGGCAGTAACTGCACTCAGTTGCGTCTGGTTTGTGTCCAGCTCCTGAGCCAATATAGTGTTCTTTTCTTGCAGAACCTGCACAAATTATCGATCCTTAAATCGGTTTGCTTCACCGTTTCAAGTCTCGGGGGCTATTGGCATATGACCATGCAAAATTATATCAAATTTTACGTGCATCTTCTTTGAGAACAGCTGAATAACTCCCGCAAGGCCATCTCGAGCGGCTCGGATATAGGCATCTGTCGAACTCAGGGTGGTGAATTCTTGTTCGGACAAGGCCGGAGCGCATATAGCTTCTTTCAAGCGACGGTGATTCATCACGCTTTCCACTTCGGAATTCATGACCGACACGTCATCCGAATCCTCTTTAGGAGTCAGAATGGGCGCGACATTTTCCTGCGTCCTAGCTGACGAGTTCGGCACCAGATTAGTGGACATTTGGCTAATCGGGCGTTTTCCCACCGTTTTCCGCGTACTCCTCCTAAGAATGAAAGATAAAGAAGGGGATACTCTTAAACAATCCGGACTCATGCCTAGGCATGCATTAAGTATACATACCTCTTGGAAGATTGTGAGGTCTCCGCGGTACTCTCGGTCCCTTTTTGTTTTGAACAACGACCTTGCGTGGGGGCCGCCCTCAAGGAGACATGGTCCTTGGAGCGCCGATCTTGTTAAAATCCAGATCAGTACTACGGATAAGGGTACAGATAAGGACCTCTTTTTAAGAAACCTTTGGATACTCACAATGCAGAATGGGTAAAGGCGAGGGTAGTCGGCGATGATATCCACTTCCGAACCGTCAAGGCTCGCCTGAAAGAATACCCGATCGTCAAATTCTCTCTCTCTCTCTCTCTCTCTCTCTATATATATATATATATATATATATATATATGGATCCTTGCAAAAGCCAAGATCTTTGTTGCGATTATGATCTTCTAGCTGGGGAGCAGGACAGTGGACGTACTCGATCATCCTCCTCCATGACTAGTTGGTGGTAACAAAAAGTACATTCGATTAGTGTCTGTAATGAAGTAAAATAAGCACAGACGAATCGAAATCTTACCCATTCGTACGGGCGTACATGGAATAGGCCTCCCGACAGTTTAACCGGAGGAAGTCTTCTTTTTCGCCCTTGTACAGATCGGCTAAAATTGAAGCCAGTTCGGCTGGGGTATCCGGACCCTGCCGTCTGCAACAGGATGCGTCATCTTCTCCGTTATAACACCAGAAAGGAGTTACTATGGATTGAAGAGGCTGCACACGCCTCTTTATTGCAATCGGCATGACTTCTACTATTGAGAGTTCAGAATGGGCCAGCAGCCTGACCTTACTGACCAACCTTTGTATCTCCGCACTGTCCTCTTCTTTGGGACTTTGGGGACGCCAGTTGAGGCGCTTCATTAGAGGAGCACTGGAAAATTCAGGTAGACCGCGCCTAACTGGATCCGGCAACGGAACATCATCCATATAGAACCACTCCGAAGACCACTGTGGGTATGCTTATTTGGGAGTTCCTATGGGGTATCCGGATCCGGCAATGCGCCATACTTCGGCGCCTCCCACTTCAAATATAGAACCTCCTTTGTGACGGGGAACAAGGTAGAAGAATTTCTTCCATAAACTGAAATGGGCCTCGATGCCTAGGAATAACTCGCAGAGGGCAACAAAGCCTGAGATGTGCAGAATCGAACCTGGGGTGAGGTTGTGCAGTTGGATGCCATAAAATTCCAATAACCCCCGGAGGAAGGGATGGATTGGAAATCCCAGGCCCCGTAACAGGAACAGGACGAAGCACACCCTCTCCTCCTTGTTGGGGTTGGGGAAGTTCTCGGCCATTGCATCATTACCGATTGAATATAGTCCCGCTCGAACGGGAGCTAGATCTGCGAGGGGGAGGTATCCCTGCGTCTGAAGCCGGCTTAGTTGAAGATGGGGCACAGAGCAACTCTGCCAATCGCCCTCTTGAGGGCCATGGGGGCGCAAGGAGGAACCTGGGGCGCCGGCCATGATGGAGGCTTTGTTTTGTGGCTAGACTTGGCCCATTTTTTCCTCCTGCGCGGTGTGAGATGGCCTTAGGAGATCCATATCCCTTTATATAGGCACTGCCCAAGCATGGAGGAGGGTTTATTTGTGAAAAGAAGCATGGACCGTTCGAATTCACCCTGCGCGCAAAAATTGAAGCGCCATCTGGGGGGAATTATAAAAGACCTTGAGGTTATCGTCAGATTATTATTGGTCTGGATTATGATGAAGAACCCACCTTGCAAAGCCAAAGACAGGGGCCGAATATTTCATCGTCATTGAAGGCAAGTTCGGGGGCTACTGAGGGAGTCCTGGACTAAGGGGTCCTCGGGTGTCCGGGCAATTTGATATGGGCCGGACTGATGGGCCGTGAAGATACAAGGCAGAAGACCTTTCCCCGTGCCCGGATAGGACTCTCCTTTGCGTGGATGGCAAGCCTGGCGTCCGGATGTATTATTTCCTTTCTCTGTAAACTGACTTTGTGTAACCCTAGGCCCCTCCGGTGTCTATATAAACCGGAGGGTTTAGTCCGTAGAGATGATCAGGATTCATATAGGCTAGACATCTAGGGTTTAGCCATTACGATCTCGAGGTAGATCAACTCTTGTAACCCCTATACTCATCAAATATAATCAAGCAGGACGTAGGGTTTTACCTCCATTAAGAGGACCTGAACTTGGGTAAACATCGTGTCACCCTTGTCTCATGTTTCCTTCGATCCTCAGACGCACAGTTCGGGACCCCTTACCCGAGATCGGTCGGTTTTGACAGCAACAGGGACTAAGAAAAAAATATTTTAGTTGAGTGCATGTGTGATCATTGGCTCTTAGGAGAACTTTGTGGATTGATACTTTGTTCTCACACCGATGGAGAATTCTTCGATACTACAAACACATGCTCTTCAAGGCCCAAAAAATATTTTCTTTCTGGCACTTCGTTATTAACCAGAGATATCAGCGAGTGGACAATTGGGAGTTGGTCTTCGAGACTATGTTCCTCCTTGAGTTCGACTATGTCCACAAAACTTCGGCGTAGATTCATGTCGTCTTCCTGGGACGGTGAGCTTAGTGTTTCTCATTTAAATCTACTCACGGATTCAATGATGACGATTGCAACTTCAAGGTGTTGGTCCTTGGGGACACGTAAGGGAGTGACGACATCGAAACTTGTTTTGTCGACGATAGTGGTCGTTTGGTAGTGAAGGAACCTCGTTGTAATTTTTATTATGTTTGAGATGCATTGTACTATGACAAAACTTTATAATATATCCAAATATTTTTCTTTTCATAAAAGAGGAGTAATATGTATGACCAATTGCACCATACGAACAACTAATATACTTTTTGATAGGAATACAAACAATAAATTAGCGTGCGCCACATAGGTTATAATGTAGCGGGAAAGGTAGTGCCACGCAAGCAAGCGGGCACAACGATCAGTGTGCGTCACCGAACGGTGCGCATTGACTCATTGTAATTTCGGGTTGTGAAATAAGATGTTAAAACCATTAGGCCTGGACAGCGAGCTATTTGGAAAACAATCAACAATAGAAACAAAGATGTTAAAAGAAGTATAAAAAAGATGTTAAAAAGAAGTTGTGCAATATGCATTGGTTGATGTGACGTCTCTCTAGGGGACCTTTGAGCATCTTCATATGCGCCTATACAACATAGATCATGAAAATAGTTTGTCTAAGAAAAAACATCATGAATATAGTATCAGAGGGAGCAACGCTGGAAGGATAAAAGTATGAGGAGCATCACGCAAAATATCAAAAGAGCGTGACTCTGTTTCTGCTGGTGGAGCTGGAGCTGCTTTGATGCCCACTACTTCCCAGCGGGCATCGTGGCCATCTTCATCAAGCCAAGGGCCAGCTTGGCGCACTATTTTTTTCGAAACGGAGACAAAAAGTTTGCCTCATCCATTAAATAAGGAGAGAAAAAAGTTTACAGTTTTACAAGACATCCCACAAAACGGCATGATAATTACTCACACAAAATAGCATTTCCTAGTTTCTTGGTGCCGGCTGTGATTCATAATTTGGCCTTGTTGATAATGAGTGTAAGTAGAATAGGCGGTGGGGCATATTTTTAACGGAAAACCCTAGCGTTCCGCTTGTTCCAAACAGTCCATAAGATGAGCATAGTGAGGGTGCTCGGCGCACTATCAAAACTACAAACATGATCATTGCCGCGAACAGGATAGCCGCCGCGAAACCCGCCCACAGGCCGGAGCGCGCAAAAATAATACCATCGATCACGAGCAACAAGCCGCCAAGAAAGTGCACCGTTGTAGGTCGCGATGGATCAACGTCCAGGGTTAGTCGATTGAGTTGGACTAATTAAACGTCATGGATGCGAAGGATAATCACGTGCGTACTTACCGCTGCTGCTTCTTTATAGTCGGGCTCCAGTGCGGCGCCTTGCTCCAAATCAAAGGTGCCTTTCTCCAAGTCGACGACGGCAGATCTGGACTCGCCCATCGATCCCCGGCTGATGTGGTTTTTGCTTTGCTAACAAGCGCTCGTTCTTCTACGCGGATATGGATTTTTTGTCCAAAAGGACCTCTGGCCAACAAAATTGTCAAAAAAAACTACCCATGAATATATTTGATAAAAAGGACTCCCTGGCCGTGGCGGTAGGAGCAACAGGCGACACGTGGCACCTGCCACCACGCCAGGGAGCGGCGGGCCTGTCGCCATAGCAGGAGGCGGCCGAGCAAGGTATAACGGATTAGGTACATCGCAGCAGGCGGGACGTAACGGGTCAGGCCTAGTGAGCCATGCCGCCACCGGGCGAGGCGGCGGGCGCTGCCCATGTCGCTCGCAGGCCGACAAAACCTGCTGCACGGAAGGCAAGGTGCGGGCTAGGCCGCCATCGCAGCTGGCGGCACCGCTAGCCGACATTGACACTGTGGCAGATGGCGCTCCTTTCCATGCTCTCGAAAATTGCTGCTGCAGCCGAGGTGATAGCAGCCAAGAGCGTGATTTCCGCTTTGTTTGGCTTTCTACAGCGGAGGTGACACCGATGCCTTGTAATTTGGAATCAGATTCTCGCGTGCGTGATTTCCGCTTCCTGCCGCACACCCAAGAGCGTTGTAGTTGCTGCGTTTGATGAGACACCACGATGCGGGAATCCGAGGCTGCGGTAGGTGAGTTCTAACTCGTTCTGCCGATAGTACAGTGCTCCTCTTCTTTTTATACGCACAACCGCGGCTGCGCATACACTCTCTCTCGAATATCTCTGTAAGACGACCTCGTATAGTAAATTCCGTACACCCATACGACTTTAGCGAGGGCAGCAGTGCAACTATGGCCACCAGGTGGACAAAGGCACGGAAACGTTGGTCTCGAGATATTGCGAAAAATTGTTATCCTATGTACCACCAGCAGTTTGAGATACTTGATGAGGCAGAAGTCACATGGAACCTATGGACTCAGGACCAGATACAAATGGTCTTTTTTATTCGACCCATCACAGCAGGCATCTTGAGCGATAGTGCATTCTGGCTGACTCGCTGTAACTTATTGTTCATGTGATGTATTGAGCCTTACAACCCAGAGCGTGTAATGAGACAGTTCGATCTCTATCAAGAAATTCCACCACCTTTTCCAAGACGTATCGATGAGGAAACCCATAAGTAAGATGTGACCTCCCTAAATAGTTAGTGTCTTTTTAAATTTACTAAACTCACATTTTGTTACATAATTTGCAGGCTAACCAATATGAATAGGGGTTGAAATTTATACGATTGAAGGGAACACAACATTCAATGGGTACACAAGTGGGAAAATGAAACGCTAGCAGATATAGTGCATCAACTTAGGTATATTTTATTTACATTATTTTATTACGATGATCATACGATGCATGAAGATGTTTTGCTTTCATCACAACGGTTTATGTGATTATTTAATTTGCAGACCGTACGATGAAAGTATAGATCAAGCGTACAAGCAGTGGTACTGCATCAACACACGTACTAGTCTGGCCAGTCAGCCAGCTACTGTACCAACACATCTCACACGGGAGGAGCAGGCGTAGACACATATTGCTGTATGCAGCTTACTATCGTGACCAAATGGTAATCACTTGTAACTTTTTTAAGTCCGTCATTTCATAATCATTTGAACCAAATAACATCCAAATATTGTTCAGCTTGAAAGTTGCAACGAAGTAGGGCAGATGGCTGCGGAAAGCATGTCGGTCCAGGGCCCAGCTCGCAAGTCATTCCAGAAACGTTTTCAAGAATACATGGCAACAAAGTTCAGATGTGGTAGAGGCGACGACATTGTCACTGGAGCATACAACATGCCGGTGGCGAGGTCAGCCAGACCGAGTGCGGCGCCGTCGTCCAGACCGAGCGAGGCGCGTACGAGCCATGGGCAGTGGGGGGAGGGTCCAAGTACTAGAACACATTGCCACGACATGACTCATCTCTGCCACTGCATCGCTCTTCTTCGATGCAGCTTCGTCAGGGGCAGACATCTCAGGACCATGACACGGGCTTGGATTCGATGCCCGAGCAGACTCTTTCCCTTAACCCATATGCGTACATAGGATATGACGCATACACCCAAGGTGAGGGATCTCAGTCGTATCTCTCCACGCGAGGGATCTCCATGCCTGAGGAGTCTCGTGTACCAGATTTAAACTAGTACCACGTACAATGGCCAGACAGTACAGGCGAGGGATCTCATCAGATAGTCATGTTTACATTTTAATGCATTTACAATGATATCATATATTATCCTCTAACAGTTTGTTTACAATGTTTTTATATACAGGACATATCTGATGTTAATTGGGGCGATGAGGACACCCAACGTGGCCTCAACACAGGCTTCCAGTGAGCATTACATGATCATGACGACATGGTTACATCATTAGTTACAGAGTTCTTCGGAGGGGACGTTATTGGCTCATCTTTTATCCCCGCAGAGTCACAACCATACACCTACAATTACGCTTCAGGTTTGCAATAAGGATTCCCGATCTCCAGCACCTATGCAGGAGTCGCAGACATATGAAGCCGAATTGGAGTACGGACGCGGTCTTCGTGTAACTCGGCCACCTAATCGCTTGTCGCTTTCTGGTCGTAAGGAAAGGCCAGGTGATCGTCGTAAACTAGGGTGATTCATCTATCCACGTACGCGGCCCATTTTATCTACATATGTCAGTATCAGACTTTCCGATTTAAACATCTATGTATGCTGAAATAAAAATGCACCAGTCATGAACAATTTTTTCCGCCTATATTTCCCGTCATAGTATCCACTCTTCGGCTTATGTTAGGCCGAAATGATTTTTAAAAAAAATTGGCTGATGAATACTGTGCAACCATTGCCCATCTTAGACATTGAAAAAATATTTTTTTCACGCAACCCTTTCCCCTCAATATTTCCCGCCAACGCTTTCCCTCCATATGTTCCCGCCACCCATTTCCCGCCATATGTTCCCGCCAACCCTTTCCCGCCATACTGCAGTCGTTCTTTCCCGCCATTTTCTTCCCTCTACCTATAAAACCCCTTCAGACGGAGGTGGATAAGCATCCAAGTGTAGTGTAGTCGAGATATCCCATTATCCTTTCGATTGTAGTTTTCACCCTGGGATGAGTAGGACTCTTCTGAGGCTAGCTACCGATTTCAGGATGGACAATAGGATAGTTTCATGGGACGAACTCACCGGTAGTGACACCATAATGAATGAGTTGGCTCACGAATTACGTAGGTCTGGCTAGCCTGAAATGACCTATGAGGAGGTACTTAAAGAACTTCTTACGTTGCATGCAAGGTGGAAGAAGGTAGTGGAGCTGAAGAGTGAAACTTTCAGAAGGACTGCAGAAAAGCATCCATTTTTATGGACTGAGGAGAGCGAGGACGAAGATGATATCTTCATGCCGCCGCTTCCGGGTTCTGCATCGTCAAAGGGCAAGAGTTCTGCATCATCCAAGGGCAAGAGTACTGCATACTCGAAGGGCAAGAATTCTGCATCGTCCAAGGGTAATAGTTCTGCATCCTTGAAGGGCAAGAGTTCTGCATCGACGGAGGATGACGATGATGCCTTCTTGTAGTTTTTAAGTTGTATTCCAGTTCTACCGTTTAATTCAGATGTACTTGCATTATTAATTTGTACTCTCTTATTGTAAGGCATTATGTTCTATCTTAATTTCATTTTATAGCTGTTGCACGATGTTCAATAATTAGTGGAGGGAAAAAAATGTCACTACTTTATTCTAAAACTATATATTTTTTCCATTACGACACGGTACAACTGAAAATAAGATACATCGTAGAATTGAAATAAGGGACATTTACATCTATGCCCTTAACTCGAACCCACTACTCAGTTTTGCCCCTAATTTTTAGGTATGCTCAGTTTTGCCCCTCCGCTGTTAGTTTCACTTATAGAAATGCCCTTCTCTGCCGTTACCGTCTGGTCAAAGGTCTTTGACCGTCCTGAAAAAATAGCAAAAAAACAAAAAAAATATGAAATTTGGTGGGATCGAAGATAGTCATGTCCGCAAGGCGCGTGCACATTTTCATGCCGTTCGGACACTCCTGGAGCTCGTGTCAAAGGAAAACATAAATTTTGTACGCATGCGAGCAGTAAATTCAAAAAAAATAGAAAAAAAATCAAAAAAATATGAAAGTTCGTGGGACTGAAGATATTCAGGTTCGCAAGATGTGTGCACGTTTTTGTTGTGTTTGGACATCGTAGGAGCTCGTGGAGAAAAAAAACAAATTTTAGCTCAAAAAAACTTTGAAAAAATGCAGTATTTTGTTTTTTTTCTCTAGAGCGCCTCGTACGTCATTTGATCACCAAAACTTGCAAGCACCTTGTGCACTCAAACCTCTTTGGCGCCAAATAAATTCAATTTTTTTGAACTTTTTTACTATTTTTTTGAATTTACTGTTCATAGGCATAAATTATTATTTTTTTCCTTTGCCACGAGCTCCCAGAGTGTCCAACCAACACAAAGTTGTGCACGCGCCTTGCGGACATGACTATCTTCAATCCCATCAAATTTCATATTTTTTTTGATTTTTTTGCTATTTTTTTCTGGATGGTCAAAGTACTTTGACTGGACGGTAACGGCGCAAAAGGGCATTTCTATAAGTAACACTAACGGCGGAGGGGCAAAACTGAGCATACCTGAAAATTAGGGGCAAAATTGAGTAGTGGGTTCGAGTTAGGGGCAGAACTGGAATTGGCCCTTGAAATAAAGCTACATTTAACTACTGAAATAAAGCTACATTAAACTGCAGAAATAAAGATACAAATGATTGCGAAATTTAAAATACTACCACAGAAATCTACTGAGTCCAGTGTGGATATTTTCTTTTTCCATCGCTAGCTTCTTCTGCTACCTTGGCCTGACGAGCCCTTTCTTTCTTTCTCTGTCTCTCCGCCTCACGAGCCTCCTTTCGTGGTCGTTCCTGCTCCTCCATGCGACGAGTCTCTTCCCTGTTTTTCTTTCCTAAATCCTGAAAAAAGGGTGTTGCTCCGCATAGTATTCTTTTAACTCTCTCTCTCTCTCTCTCTCTTGCTCTGCTTTCTCCTCAGCTTTCGCCTTCTCGTGTCGCTCTTCCGCATAGAAACTATTACACGCACGGCGACTTATTTCACGAATCTCAGTCACTGCCCAAGCCGGCATCTCCGTGTCAATCCAACGATAGTACATGCACAGAGGCGGAGGAGACTACAACAAGAAACAAGAATGTTATTAAAGAATCAATCAAAATACCAACAATATCTATTCGTGATGGTTAAAGCATACCGAAGGCTTGTCGTACTCTGAAGTAGCTACGGGTGGATCTTCCTCATAATTGGCACACATGAAAAACTTCATGCCCCTGAAAAATCCGTAACCTCCTTCACCTTGCAAAGATCTCCACACCAACACCGCAGGACTGCCACCCCCGGAGGCAAACTTGCATTCTTTATTTTCCTCGGCCTAATGCTTTGATCCGAGCAAGGCAAACTCATACCGACTGAAAAAATGTGTTACACACTTTGCGCAGTGGCGATTTCGAGGATGGCTGGACGAGAGCCTCGGTGTCTCCTTTTATAGGCTCAAACAATAAATGATGGCGAGAAAATAAGCGCGAACGACGAAATTAGGCGGGAAATTTTAGATTCCCTGTAGTGTCGGCACAACAGGTTCCTGCAGCATCGGATTCCCGCAACGAGTGACTGATTACCGCAGTGCCGTCGCATCTGCTCAAGCAATAGCCAGAGCGATTCTCGCAGTGCCATCGCATCCTATAAGGTAAAAGTAGCAAAAGCAGGACTGATTCCCGGGCGAAAGAACCAAAAGCAGGCATCAGCGTCCATATTCTCGCGTGTGGGAATCACCTCCGTCAACGTCGCTGTCGCGCCTGGGAATCAGGGCCGTCAGCGTGGTGTCGCTGTCGCGCCAGAGAGGCCGCCTGGAGCAGTGGCGGCGTGGCCCACCGGCTGGGCCCGCAAGCAACAGGTTTTGTCGTCCTGCGAGTGACATGGGCAGCGCCCATCGCCTCCCCCGATGGCGGCATGGCCCACCAGGCCTGGCCCGTTACATCCCGGCTGCTGCACTGTACCTAATCCGTTGTACCTCGCGCGGTCGCCTCCTACTGTGGCGGCAGGGCCTGCCGCCCCCTGGCGTGGCGGCAGGTGCCACGTGTCGCCTGCCGCACCTGCCGCCACGGCCCAAGGGGTCCTTTTTGTTAAATATATCCATGGGTAGTCCTTTTTGACAATTTTGTTGGCCAGGGGGGTCTTTTGAACAAAAAATCAATCAATGATCGAGTATATGTTTTTTCTAGATGGGATAATCAATTAGGGCATCTCCAACAGCTGTAAGATAGGTGTTGGTAAATTTGCCACCTAGGACATAGTGATGATGTGGCATGTAATAAATATGGAGAGAGAGCAAAGGTGTATATAGAATAACCAACAACCTTTGCACAAACTCCAAGATAAAATAGAGAGCAATCACATTTATTTTCTCATCATCTATTGGATAGCTTAGATGCAACCTATTGAAGTAGCTATATAATAACTTGTTGGTTGATGACATGGACATTTTACCAACAAAACTAACATACAATCTATTAGAGATGCCCTTATATATCCTCACCTTGGACTGGCCGTCCTCGATCCGTACACACCACCACACGCTGTCTACTTTTTTTTCTGAAACGTTTTCTCTTTTGCGGGTTGCGAGAGATCCCTCGTCTCCGCCTTAATCTTGTCCACCACGTGTCATTATATCCCTAAAAAAATCGAATAAAGAGATTTTATCAAACCATTTTCCACAAATCTTGTTCACATTTGCTCGATGGATGCAATGACGCCTCTCTAACTTGCCGATCATCTCGACCTCCCGTAGCTCCCAATCAAGGTTTATGTTAAGCTTTGACACTCGTTGGGTGTGGATACTCCTCTGTTGTGCCGTGCAGTTTAGTGTGCATGCAGGTGCAATGCGGTAGGCTATTTATAAAATCTTGGTATTATAATCCCTCAACAACACTCCACATTTACTTTCTCTCGTGATGATGGTCCTTCTACTAGCTACGTCGTTCCTCCTCGACGTCCATATCTTCTCTTTTTTAACTTTGTTACTTATTTTCCTTATAAACGGGTCAACTTGTTAAAGTTTTTGATCAGCAAAACCTAAATGGCGACTCTTTGCTTTTGCCGCTTTCGAGCAATACTAGCACACATGCCTGTGGGTTGAAACGGCAGGAAAAAAAAATATCATCCACCTCTAGCTCAATAAGTATGGTTCAAGACCCTTGTTCCAACATGTTCACATCCTTTATTTTAACATGGGTGTGTTTGGTTGTATTCTCATCTCAAACATAATTGTTCTCTCTCCGTGCATGTTCATCTTAGCACCCCTCTTCATGCATGCTCTTAGTACATTTGTGCTAAACTAGTATGTACTCATACACCTTCATATACTCTACCAAATACACAAAAATGGGTCGAGAAAGGAACTTTTGCTTTTATACATCCTTCATACACTCTACCAAACACACGTCACACTATCGTCGCTTATCCTCATCCTCGTCCTTACCGACGGTGACCACGGTATACAGATGATCACATCACATCTTGACGTGGTCAATTTCAAAGCAATGAGCTAGGTCGCCGAATGACGAATCTGTCGCGCCAACGAGAGAATCTTTAAAACCTCAAAAACTAGTCTTGTCGACATAAATGTGAGTGCCATCTCCGCGAGCTACTCCCTATATTTTATATACATAGTAGAGTATGTAAGGAATTCAACTATCTTAAAAGACATGGTAAGCTAATACGACATGGGGCAGTGCAAGAAGTTCTTAAGAAAAAAAATGATAAAAAAACGAATCGGCTAAACCTGAAACCATGGAGGTGGGGTGGGAGAGTGGGTGCCGAGGAAAGAAAAGTACATAAGATGGAACCCTACATATTCTTATGTAATCTTATAACAATAAAATGAGCGAAAATTGATTTGGAGGCCGAGCTCCATGGAGGTTGGTCTTTTCAAAAAAAATCAAAATTCACATTTTTTTTACATTTCAAAAAATTCCAGAAAAAATACAAATATACATGCCATAACACACATGTGTGTAAAATTTTGGGACGTAATACATTGAAAGGAGGGCTATGCAAAAAAAAAAATCATGGCTTTTCAGCACATGATATTCGTCACCAAAGTCCATCAATCTTTCTTTGCACAGATCACATTTCAAGGTATTTCATCTTGAAATTTTACACACATACACACAACATCCTTGTATACTTGTACAATTTCTTTCAGATTTTTTTAGGCTGAAAAACAAAGTTTGATTGTAAAAAAAAAAAAAAAAATTGGCCTCCATGAAGGCCAAGCTCCGAAACACCCATTCTAAAATGGGAGGTAAATCATGATGATTTCATATAAAATATTTATGACCCTGTCATGATGCACGGACAATTTCTTTTCCTATGTTCTCTCCAGCGCAACATAATTCTTATGGGCCAAAAATACAAAGGCAGTTCATGCCGGAAAGAGAGGAAAAATTAAAAGTAAAGCATGTCTCACCTTATTACTCATTGCCTAGCCGATATGATCTTTATGACTACAAATAAATTCAATAACAAAATACTACAAAATAGTTACCTTGATATTGTGGCTAGTCCATATGCTAAATTTTCAACGCAGACGGTGAGGTAATAAATCTTTCATTTTCTAAAAAGAATGAATATGGGCGCTAGAACCTCATATTTCTTCAATATTTCGATGAACTTTTAGCACATAGAAGTCACTTCGTTTTTCATATATTATGCTAGGCCTCTACATATATATCAGAACGTTCCACATCAGGTTCTTCTATCTCAGCAACTTCTACAAAAAAAAGGCAGATTCGACAAATCCGGCAACTTTTGCATTGTACTACGACTGGTTCATCTCGGCAACATATACAACACCAAAGTTTACTCAAAAGTTAGCATCATGTGGAAATGTCAGGGTAGGAACTCAAAAGCAGCAGACACGAACACATAACATTGGGAGTCCAAAATGCAAACGGGAAAACAAAATTTCGCCTGCTTGACCATTCATACCACTTTCTTACTTTTTTCAACTAACCAACTGGTTGGCAACGATTAGCATGAAAACCATCTTCTACGTTCTAATCAGTAAGATGCTGCAAACTGATGCTGTAAAGCCAATGCCAGATATGAATTTCACTAGTGGTTAGGGCGCCACCCCATGGCGCGGAGTGGCGCCGCTTGAGAGGAAGCTGTGCACACATTTTCATTTTAAAAGAAATAGTCCTCGTCTCCGTCTAAAAAAACATCTTAAAAAAATCCTCATCTTCATCTAAAAAAAAAATTACCACCGCAGCCTACCAGCAAGCACTTGGCATAACCCTCTATTTAAAAAACACCATAGGTCATCACCTTCATCTAAAAAGAAAAAAAAATACATCTAGAAAATAATCCTCACCTTCATCTAAAAAAATTTCAAAATATTTCTTACTATGGCCAACCAGCTTGCGCCACGTGGCATAGTTGGTTGGCCACCCTTCACACGAGGCTTAATGGGTTTAATTGGCTGCAATTCATACATTTTATGCTTCTACGAGACCTTAGTTTTCTAGATTTCCACTATAAAAAAAAGCTCCGTACAATTCCTTTTACAAATCGTTGAGCTTGATAAAAGAAAGAAAATTGTCCAGAATTTGATATTGCGAATCGTTAACTAGAAATAAAAAGCACGACTTCAGGGACCAGAGCAGTTTGCACAAGTACCACTAACGGCATTAAAAAATTCCTAATTGATTAACCAGATCAATCAATGGTCATTTTTTAAGGGAGCGGATAAGAAATTCGAAACTGGATTGAGAGGATGTTTGTTTCCACGGACTTATTGGTTTAGGGACTTAAAAAAGTTCCTATAAGTCCCATCTAAACCAAACAAGAGGGACTTATAGGGACTTAACGTGGGCATTTGGGACTTATCAAATAAGACTCTCAAGGAAGGACTTATAGTTGTAATATGGTCTTATAGACTTATAAGTCCCAGGAACCAAACAGGTAGGGATTTTTTAGGGACTTAAGACTTATAATTGGGACTAAAAAAAGTCCTAGGATTTATGAACCAAACAGGGCCTGAAGCACTCGTAGCAAACCGTTTTCTTTTCAGACAGTCAGTAATCAGGCATCATAGCGTGGAAATCGAAGCCACATGCTAGCCTACTTCAAGACAAAAGTCCAATAATCATATAATCCAGGTAATTATTCTTATATCCAACTAATAGATGCACTGAATTTTATTTCATGTTTTCAACATCCATGCCAACATATCCCTCTTTTTTTTTTGCGGTGAACCAACATATCCCTCTAAATTCATTGTGTAAGAAAAAAGCAACAGTTCGACTAAGCACCAAAGTTTAAAGAAACATTTAAATCTTATGCTCCAAAGAAAAGGATGATGCAGTTTACACACAAAAAACATCTTTGTTTTACACAAAACAGCAGAAGTTATCACTGGCAAAAAAAGATAAAAAATTACCAAGGATTGATTTATCTTGCTCATATTAGTTGTGAACTCATGGTCAAAGATAATTGTTCTAGCAATTGTTTGGAATAAACAACCTGCTATACAAATAGTAAAAATGACAGAAATAACAGCCCCTATTTTTTTAGATATAAAAAATATTTCAAAATATCTTATTCACTATGGTCAAGCAACTTGTCCACTATAACTGATAACACTGACTGTTTGATAATTGACACAGATGTCTATCTGCCTATTACCCAACCAATGTGAATAAGTGAACAAGGATGAAACCATTCCTGCTGTATCGACATGAACAGAAAACAATGCTGCAACTGTCTGAGTGCAATCGTCAAAGAATGCTATGATAAAAATGTAGTGCACATAAAGTTGTTCGTTTTTTTTTAAGGGGCAAGTTGCTCGTATTAATTAGACTGCAGGTAAGCACATAAAGTTGCTCGTATTAATTAGACTGCAGGTAAGCACGAGGCTGTTTTCATGTAATAATAGCATAAGTTTAACTACTTCCTTCGATCCATTTTAATTGTCGTTGATTTAGTACAACTTTGTATTAAATCAGCGACGATTAATATGGATCGGAGGGAGTTTCTTTTTTTGGGGATCTATAAGTTGAACATTTAAAGGTGTTACAAGTACCAGGACATGCATCGTGATGGTTCAGTTTATCTATTTATTGCACTTGACAAATGTAGGCAACAAATGGTCAAGAAAGATTAACAAGCCTGCATTGCATACATGACAGATCAACCATGGTCGAGAAGGCGTAATACTAGCCTGAAAAAACATCCCAATTTTACCCTTAAGTGTCTTATGATTTAGCAAAAATGAGACTTGTCACAATTAACACTAAGAATCTATTTCCCATTGTACTTACTCGGAGAAGATACAGAAACTACCTTCAACAACTATCAAGTATAACAAGCCTCCAATTACTGCCAAGTGCTTGAGGCAGAAAAAGAGCCCCCAGAACACTTGATCCAAAGAATGTAGGATGGTAACTACATCTTGCAGGTATCATCTGGACAGAAAATATACATCTCTGTTCTCCATCAATCAAGAGAATCAGAAGCGGAGCCGAATGCTCTGCGCCCACATTGCCGAACAAACATAAACAGAGTACCATTAATAGATTCTTTCACAGCACTGCATAACCTTCTTGGTGCCTATATCAGCAGAATGATAGTTAGCAACTGTACAGGTTGAAAGAGTAGAGGAGATTTTTCTAGGAATGTTAGAACGAACCAGATGCCATCTTTTGCTTAATGGGGACGCAGAAACTTGAATCTCATCTATGCCAGATAAAGGAGGTGACCTAAAGCAAAACACCTTCCTTTTGAGGTCATCCCGTTCACTTGACCTTATGTAAGAGCCTCTAGTTATGTTCCCATCCTTCCAAACATCCTTCAAGAAAAATAAGACTGGCCTCTTGCACATAGACTTCTGAATTTCCTTGGTGTCAAAATCAAATTCAGTTCTCTGGCTCATCCTATTAAAAGCGATGTAAGTCCGCTCGGATCGCTCCAATTCAGGAGGAAGAAGAACACTGGGGTACACTTGAACAACATAACCCAAAGAGATGGCAAGTGTAAGCTTCTGCCTCTTATCATAACAAACTGAGCGCTGCAAGAAGCTCATGGGTTCTATTTTCATAGCCTTCGTAAAAAGCTCCAAGCTCTCAAGAGAGTTCAATCCAGGATATATAGGATCCACAAACTCCACATGGTGGATACTGATGAAAGGAGCGATTGGATGAGCAGCCAATATACCATGGGCATTGCCTCTGATATCCCACTGATTATAACATCAGAGGGAGAGTACATACATTAGGAGAGCAGGGAGGTTAGAGGGATCTATCCAAAATTCCAAATCCATAATTACATTAATGAACTGGAAAATCAATCCATGCAGTTAAAGGTCGATGCTCACACCAAACAGAACAGCTTGATCAGCAACTGTCCATTTTTTCTAACGATGTGCTTATCCAACAAAGAGATGTGCAAAGATAGCACCGTAAAACAAGTAAACAAGCAAGCAAATCCTATCATAAACAGAGGAAATCAACAGTCAAGGCCAACCAAACTTGCTTTCACTATCATAAACACTCTCGCAAGGCCCTACTTTTGTACATGCATTACAACCAGTGAGATAACACAGGACACAGCTAGGGTGGTACCACAGAGAAAGGATCAACTTTCTTTCTGTCATAACGAATCAAGCGTGATACCCATAGTAAAGTTCAAAACAGCGCACCAGCATCTAAACTTCCAAAGCAAGCTCTACAGTGGGGCTAATTCCTCAGCAATCCCCATATTCGTTCAGTCCACATCAAGAGCGTGATACATTGCACTAATTCAAGCACGGAATGGGGAGAACTGGTTTACTAGCAGAATCTACATAGCACGACAAGCTAAGCGACCAAATTGCTTTGCTCGGGATGAGATTTATAACCATTTGATAAGATCTCTAAATAAGATAAACTCTGTAAATAGCCAAAAAATAGTTGAATGCCGACCAAAGGTTGACGGATAATAAGCTCCATACCTGATGGAAGCCATATTCGCGGGAAAGGGGCACGCCAAGCTCCGTGATGCAAGCATGGAGGCGGTCGTCGCTTCCATACAGCCTGGGGTACCTCTCGATGCACACGTCGAGTGTCCGCGCGAGCGCAGCGGCGAGGGGGAAGCTGAGCGCGACGCCTCCGCCTCCGAACGCCATGCCGTGGCTGAAATAGGTATTGGCCGAGTGGCTCTCCGACGGGGCCCCGACGTACACCATCTCCCTCCAGTCGTACTTCCCGAGCACCGCCACCAGGTTGTCCGGGGACAGCACGGTGTCGTCGTCCACGAGCACCACCCACCGCGCGCCCCCACCCCCCACGAGCCGCACGGCCTCGGCAGCGATGCGCGCGATCCGGAGCCCAGAAGGGTGGCCCGTCGGGTTGGTGTACCGGAAGCGCGAGGTGTCCTCGGACACCCGGATCGGCGGGAGCGAGTCCTCCCCGGCAGCGCTGGGCCCCGGCGCGCCGGGCGCGCTGGCGTCGAGCCAGACGTGGCCGCGCATGGAGGCGGGATCCCACCAGAGGCGGATGTACTCGCGGCGACGCGGCCAGAGGTGCGCCGAGCCGGCGATCCCGAAGACGATGTGGGCGAGCGAAAGCGGGGAGGACGCGTCGCCGGCGGAGAGCGCCTCATCCGCCGCCGCCGCGTAGGACAGCGCGGAGGAGGAGGACGCCACGGGGGCCTGGGCCGGGGACAGCACGAGCACGAGCCACAGCGCGGTGGCGAGGAGCAGCGAGAGCAGCGCCAGCAGCGCGGTGGCGAGCGGGCAGCCCCGCGGCGGGAGGATGGAGAGCGGGAGCTGGAGCGGCGTCGGCGGCGCTGGCGAGGCTTGGTGGGGCTTGGGCATTGGACACGGGGGTCGACGCCGCCGCCGATGGCCACGGACATTTGGGGGCGTGGCGGGACGTGGCGATGTTTCAGGGATGGGCGGTGCGTGCGACACACCCGGTGGGTGGTGGGTGGTTGTAATAGCACAGGTCCTTCACACTACATTCGAACCGTGCATTTCCCCTTGTATTTCAAAAAGAACGTCTGGATTTTACTTATAAAACATTACGAATCTTTGCACGATTGCGTTACTTAAACAATCCGCTGTTTTTTGAATTTGAAAGGGCGGTGTCATTTATTTATTCCAGTCTAGCCTGAGGACGGGTTAAGGTTTGAAGCGTGCACGTGGGGGGCGATGGGTTAGCGTGATTAGTGGTGGACTGCTAGCTACGATGCCACGAATTCTTTTGACTTGCAGTGTAGGCGACATGTATGCTTTAGAACAGAATAGAATATATCTCCGCGCAGTGAGCCGCAAGCTTGGTCGTTGAAAGGGTGACATGTGTCTAGGGAATGTGCTTATATAGAGGATAATGTATATCTCTTTCACTCCGCAAAATAAAATGTGAGTATATATTTTTCAGGGGACCCGTGGAACATATTCGCTGATCTACCTCATCAATGATTGTACTAGTACCAATATTTGTGGGGATGGGTTATTGCAATGTGGTATGGCGGTATTATCCTAGTGAGCAACAGGTGTGTGGCTGGCTTGAGTTTGCAGCAAGTAGTTGGAATCAGTGAGAGTTACAGTACCTGTCAAGCAACCTTATTAGGCTACATCAAATATCAGTTTCCAAAATAGTGGGCTAATGATGAGCAGTTGCCAGTTGGAAGGTGAACTAATTACTGCCTGTTTATGCATGTTGTATTTGATGTGATGAAGCTAGTAGCTGTGTTGTGTGATAGTGATATGAGGCTGAGAGCTCTGTGCTTCCTCACAAACAAAAAAAACCGTGGATGTTGGAGTGATCTCATGTGGTGCAACCGTGCAAGGCATCCATGTATTTTTCTCTTTGTTTGGATTTAATATCATCGGTCCGTAGCTATTTCCCGTTGTCTTTCTCGTGAGGATCCTCCTATCTTTGGTTTTGAGGTCATGAGCGTCCATATCTGGATATACTTTGTAGAACTTCATCAGTGTACCACAAATCCAAGTGTATGCTAAGCCACTGGAAAGCAAAACATCCAAACAAAAAATTGTGCGATATACGTTTTCCGTCGAGTCTCCATTACTCCATCTTACAATAGTTTTAACTATTTATATATACGAAAGAAAATTAAAAGTGGGCGACTGGTGCTTTGCTTTAGAATTCGCTTGTATTTTTATTTTCTCGTGAATACGCTTGAGAGCATATCTTTGCATTGATAGGGAGAAGGAGAAAAACACATCCACACCACGGGCACATGCACAACTTGGCGCGTCCGTGGCGACCGTATGAGCAGAGAGCAATGGGGATGCTCAGCCCCTCACAAAAATTCAGGTCACGAGGATGAAAGAGCTAAGTCTTTTGGCTCCGGCAATGGCCAAGGAGCGAGCATCGTCCTTGATTGCGGCGACAACGGCCGAGGTAGAGGGAGCGATCTTGTCAAAGATGGCTGCATTGCGGTGATGCCACAGTGCACATGTGATGAGGACATGACTACCTTGGATACGATCAAAAATATTGCATACATGCATATTTGTCAGGTGATTTCTAATGCAAACTATTCAATAATCTATTTATGTTATCCAAAACAAAAATACTTCACACACTTTTGTGTTTTGTCTAATTGCAGGTGTATGGGACATTTGTACAATTCACATATGAAGATAAGGGAAAAGGAGAAGTTTAGGTTGTCTTCAAAAAGTCCTCTCACGTCATTTTTGCGCCAAGAGAAGATAGAGTCCAAGTCTCTCACGTTCTGGATTCAGATTCGGACTGCACAGACATACCTGACTCAAAACGCCAACAACTTTTTCATACGGACTCCGAATTGGGTGATTCTTTTTTTGTTGGAAACTAGATTTCGTGCTCTTTCCAACCCAATTGGATTCACCTTCAAATTCGTCCGAAGCGTTGAGTTACGGACGAAACAATCTGATGTTGCAGCAGAATCCGAGTCAAACTACAAGCCCAAAGGTGTTGCATCACCTCCACTTGGGCCCATGAGCCTTGTATAGCCTAGGTTTAGTTTTAGGCTGCCTTGGGACGTCCTCCCACCTCCTTGGCCGCCACCCCTTGCTCCTATATAAGTAGATCCATCTAGTAGCTTTTTTCTTGGGATTTGTTTAGTTAAAAGTTAGCCATTGCAACTTCGTGTACTTCGTTTGTGTCCAACGACCAGACCAAGACCGCTTCCGGATCCCCACCATTATCAATACTTCATATATATTTGCGATATTCAGATTGCTTTATTATATTCTTGCTCGTTCTTCGATTGCTTGCAGGAATAGACCTTCGTGGTCAGGCTGACCGTGCTTCCAGCATCGTCAGTAACCTCAGGAGATTGGTTTAGCGGTTGCTAAGGTGCAACGTCGTGCACGTTTGTAGTCGGATTGTCAAAGTCGTCTCCACCAAATCGATAATTATCATCTCATCGAAAGATCGGGACCCTCGCCTCTATCAAGTGGTATCAGTTTTTATGTTGCTCGGTGAGAATTTCCAGTTTTCCTAGATTAGATTTATTTTCTTACCTATTGTCCAAGAAAAAGCCACAAAAAAGAGTTAGATCTATTCATACTTGGTCCAAGCCAGTCTGAGCCTTTGCAAATTTTTTTTCATTGCTTGCATAGTTGAATTATCGGTTGCATCGTCGTGTCAAGTTGCTGGTCTTAGTGTCTAGTTCGTTTAGAGTTTCGAGTTCTGTTCATATTAGTCACGCGACCGCTGCATCATTATCTCTTCCGCTGTCCACCACCCATCCATCAATTTCCACCACGTGCTACCCACCATTCATTGTCATAATAATAGTTGAGATCGTTCACATCTTCGCTTGATCCAATCTGCATCTTATCTAGTTTGTTTTGGAAGGAGGGAGAAAAAAAGAGAGAGAAAAAAAAGAGAAAAAAAGTCAGAGAAAAAAAGAAGAGAAAGAAAAAAAGTGTGAGGAAAAAAAAGAGAAAAAAAAAACAAAATTCGGATCTTTTTAGACTCAATCTCATAATTGAATTCGGATTGGAATCTGTTTTATGCATTGTTTAGTAAAACAGGCATAACTTCCTCATACGAAGTCTGTTTTGCCTCCGCGAGTACTCAAACGAAAGCTAGCGACGAGCCGCATCTAAATAGTTGAAGAAGCTAGTTCAATATTTGGCACCTCAAAATCGGCTTCTAAATAGGTCTTTTTGCCCTCCGAAGTTCATGAACACGGCTTATTCCAGTTTTTTAGGCCAGTTTTTGAATTTTTTGACTCCTCATATCAACTCGGAATTGAGTGATTCCTTTTGTGTTTGAAAGCTTGAGTCAATACCATTCTTGAAAAAAAAATCAAAAAATCGGCACAAACTTTTTCAAAGGAAAGTTGGAGACAAAATTGTTGATATATCCTGCTTGGTTGTTGTTTCACATCATTATCTTTACTGCCGTTGTGATCTTCACTTATATCTTGCTGTACAGAGCTACTTAGTATCCTTCATTGATACTAGTTGTGCTACGACGTGACCTCATTAGTGTTCTAGGCTCGTGTCTCTAGTTCGGTCTAGCCTAGGACCAGCACAGTACCGTCGTTGAGCGTTTATTCAACATTGCATCTCTGAATTGATTATTGCTAATCTTTTGCTACTATATATAGCCAACCCAGCTCCACATATTTCTACACCGTGTATATGTACGTTCCTCTGGCAATCGCTTTACACAATCTTTAGAGTTATTTGACACCGCTGGTTGCCTGTCACCACCTGCTGCTTGGTAAGAACTTGTAAGATATTGATATTTGCTTTACTGTGAGCGCTTTACCACCACACCCTAGTAGTTCATAGGAACATTATTCTTGAATTTTGTTTCTTGTTTCTACTAATCATGACAGGTTCCGAAGATAGAAGTTCTTGGACGACGGACACATCTTCACCATCATGAGAGTTGGGACAACACACACAAGCACATGGTCAGGTTATCTTTTTACCGTCATTTGAGGGTAGATTTAATCCTACTACTTATCTAGCTTGGGAGCTTGAAGTAGAACAAGTTTTTAGTCACCATGACTTTTCTGAACTTGAGCGAGTGCGAGCAGCCACTAGAGCATTTACTGATTTTGCTTCTGTTTGGTGGAGTGTACATTGTAAGAAAAACATTGATAACCAACCCACAACTTGGAAAGTTTTGAAAGCTGTAGTGAGACAACAATTTTTCCCTCCTTATTATCGTCGTGAATTGCTTCGCAAATTTGAACAATTTAAATAAGGCAACAACACTGTTCATGCTTACTACCAAGAGTTCAAATCTTATATGCATCATTGTGACATAGAAGAATCTGAGAATGATACAATGAGTAGATTTTTTGGTGGTTTGAACCATGATATTCAGGCAAGATTTCAGTATATTCCTCGTTGCATTACTGGTATGTATGTCCGTGCGTGTACCTTTGAGAGACAGATACAAGAGGATGCATTAGGTGACTACAACAACTACTATTCCAGTTCATGCTCACCACCGCCGGTGGGTTCCTCCATCATTGCACCTCGGATTATGAGCTCGGTATCATCTCAAGGGTATGGTACATTGTCAACGTCCGTACCTACATCAGCTACATCTTTGCCACAAGATAATAGTAAAGGTATTGATGATATAACTTTACATGAGAATGATGCATGCCTAGTTAACTTGAATGCATCATGTATTGAGTTACCTGTTGATTTGAGCACCCCACCTATTTTAGAGAATCTTGTTACTGTCATGAATGCGTCATGTGACCAAACAACTGAAATATCAACAATTTTGAGTGCACCCATTGAATTAACTGTTGATGCAAAAGAACTAATGTTTAATCATTTTGATATGGCCTCCAATCTTGGTGATGATTCTGTGTCCAATGACTTATTGCATGTTTGCTTATTTAAGCATGTTGTAGCATGTAAATTTGATGCAAGTAAGGTTTATTCACCAAAGTTGGGATGGTTTAATGATGAACATTGCGAATCTTTTGAAATGAATAAGAGCTTCCCTTATATGTGCAAACTGAGTTCTAATATTTTCATGCCTTCTACTTCTTGTGATAATTTTTTGGCTTTAGTTTTTATGAACTATGAAAGTTACTCATGTATACATGTGTCATACGTGCAAAAATCAAGGGAAGTTAAACTGAATGACATATACATATATAACATGTACACCTTGTCTCTTTTGTTAGCCACATTTCAGATTAAGCAACGCCGAGGACGGCTTTGTTTTCAAAAAGGGGAGGATGATGAGGACATGACTACCTTGGATACGACCAAAAATATTGCATACATGCATATTTGTCGGGTGATTTCTAATGCAAACTATTCAATAATCTATTTATGTTATCCAGAACAAAAATACTTCACACACTTTTGTGTTTTGTCCAATTGCAGGTGTATGGGACATTTGTACAATCCACATATGAAGATAAGGGAAAAGGAGAAGTTTAGGTTGTGTTCAAAAAGTCCTCTCACGTCACTTTTGGGCCAAGAGAAAATAGAGTCCAAGTCTCTCACGTTCTGGATTCAGATTCGGACCGCACAGACATACCTGACTCAAAACGCCAACAACTTTTTCATACGGACTCCGAATTGGGTGATTCTTGTTGGGGAACGTAGTAATTTCAAAAAATTTCCTACGCACACGCAAGATCATGGTGATGCATAGCAACGAGAGGGGAGAGTATGATCTACGTACCCTTGTAGATCGATAACGGAAGCGTTGACACAACATAGAGGAAGTAGTCGTACGTCTTCCCGATCCGACCGATCCAAGCACCGTTACTCCGGCACCTCCGAGTTCTTAGCACACGTACAGCTCGATGACGCTCCTCGGGCTCCGATCAAGCAAAGCTTCAGGGAGGAGTTCCGTCAGCACGACGGCGTGGTGACGATCTTGATGTTCTACCGTCGCAGGGCTTCGCCTAAGCACCGCTACAATATGACCGAGGTGGAATATGGTGGAATGGGGCACCGCACACGGCTAAGGAACGATCACGAAGATCAACTTGTGTGTTCTTGGGGTGCCCCTTGCCTCAGTATATAAAGGATGGAGGAGGAGGAGGCCGGCCAAGGCTTGGTGTGGCCAGGATGTGGAGTCCTACTAGGACTCCAAGTCCTAGTAGGAGTCCACCAAGAGGGGAGGAAGGGAGAAGGAAGTGGAGGAGAAGGAAGTGGAGGAGAAGGAAAGGTGGCCGGCCCCCTTTTCCCTAGTCCAATTCAGACCAGAGGGGAGGGAGGGGGGGCGCAGCAGCCCCTTGGCCCTTTCTCCTCTTCCCACTAAAGCCCATCAAGGCCCATTGCTTCTCCCGTAACTACCCGGTACTCCGAAAAATACCCGAATCACTCGGAACCTTTCCGATGTCCGAATATAGTCGTCCAATATATCGATCTTTACGTCTCAACCATTTCGAGACTCCTCGTCATGTCCCCGATCTCATCCGGAATTCCGAACTCCTTCGGTACATCAAAACTCATAAACTCATAATATAATTGTCATCGAAACCTTAAGCGTGCGGACCCTACGGTTCGAGAACAATGTAGACATTACCGAGACACATCTCCGGTCAATAACCAATAGCAGGACATGGATGCCCATATTGGCTCCTACATATTCTACGAAGATCTTTATCGGTCAGACCGCATAACAACATACGTTGTTCCCTTTGTCATCGGTATGTTACTTGCCCGAGATTTGATCGTCGGTATCCAATACCTAGTTCAATCTCGTTACCGGCAAGTCTCTTTACTCGTCCCGTAATTCATCATCTCGCAACTAACTCATTAGTTGCAATGCTTGCAAGGCTTATGTGATGTGCATTACCGAGAGGGCCCAGAGATACCTCTCCGACAATCGGAGTGACAAATCCTAATCTCGAAATACGCCAACCCAACATGTACCTTTGGAGACACCTGTAGAGCACCTTTATAATCACCCATTTACGTTGTGACGTTTGGTAGCACACAAAGTGTTCCTCCGGCAAACGGGAGTTGCATAATCTCATAGTCATAGGAACATGTATAAGTCATGAAGAAAACAATAGCAACATACTAAACGATCGGGTGCTAATCTAATGGAATGGGTCATGTCAATCAGATCATTCATCTAATGATGTGATCCCGTTAATCAAATAACAACTCTTTGTCCATGGTTAGGAAACATAACCATCTTTGATTAACGAGCTAGTCAAGTAGAGGCATACTAGTGACACTCTGTTTGTCTATGTATTCACACATGTATTATGTTTCCGGTTAATACAATTCTAGCATGAATAATAAACATTTATCATGAAATAAGGAAATAAATAATAACTTTATTATTGCCTCTAGGGCATATTTCCTTCAGTCTCCCACTTGCGCTAGAGTCAATAATCTAGTTTCACATCGCTATGTGATTAACACCAATAGTTCACATCTTTATGTGATTGGTTCACATCTCCATGTGACTAACGCCCAAAGGGTTTACTAGATTCAATAATCTAGTTCACACCGCTATGTGATTAACACCCAAAGAGTGATCATGTTTTTCTTGTGAGAGAAATTTAGTCAACGGGCCTGCCAAATTCAGATCCGTATGTATTTTGCAAAATTCTATGTCTACAATGCTCTGCACGGAGCTACTCTAGCTAATTGCTCCCACTTTCAATATGTATCCAGATTGAGACTTAGAATCATCTGGATCAGTGTCAAAAACTTGCATCGACGTAACCCTTTACGACGAACCTTTTTGTCACGTCCATAATCGAGAAACATATCCTTATTTCACTAAGGATAATTCTGAACGCTGTCCAGTGATCTACTCCTAGATCACTATTGTACTCCCTTGCCAAATCAGTGCAGGGTATACAATAGATCTGGTATACAGCATGACATACTTTATAGAACCTATGGCCAAGGCATAGGGAATGACTTTCATTCTCTTTCTATCTTCTGCCGTGGTCGGGCTTTGAGTCTTACTCAACTTCACACCTTGTAATACAGGCAAGAACTCTTTCTTTGACTGCTCCATTTTGAACTACTTCAAAATCTTGTCAAGGTATGTACTCATTGAAAAAACTTATCAAGCGTCTTGATCTATCTCTATAGATCTTGAAGCTCAATATGTAAGCAGCTTCACCGAAGTCTTTCTTTGAAAAACTCCTTTCAAACACTCCTTTATGCTTTACAGAATAATTCTACATTATTTCCGATCAACAATATGTCAATCACATATACTTATCAGAAATGTTGTAGTGCTCCCACTCACTTTTCTTGTAAATACAGGCTTCACCGCAAGTCTGTATAAAACTATATGCTTTGATCAACTCATCAAAGCGTATATTCCAACTCTGAGATGCTTGCACCAGTCCATAGATGGATCGTTGGATCTTGCACATTTTTTTAGCACCTTTCGAATTGACAAAACCTTCTAGTTGCATCGTATACAACTCTTATTTATTAAATCCATTAAGGAATTCAGTTTTGTTTATCCATTTGCCAGATTTCATAAAATGCGGCAATTGCTAACATGATTCGGACAGACTTAAGCATAGATACGAGTGAGAATCTCTCATCGTAGTCAACACCTTGAACTTGTCGAAAACCTTTTGCGACAATTCTAGCTTTGTAGATAGTAACACTACTATCAGCGTCCGTCTTCCTCTTGAAGATCCATTTATTTTCAATTGCTTGCCGATCATCGGACAAGTCAACCAAAGTCCAAACTTTGTTCTCATACATGGATCATATCTCAGATTTCATGGCCTCAAACCATTTCGCGGAATTTGGGCTCATCATCGCTTCCTCATAGTTCGCAAGTTCGTCATGGTCTAGTAACATGACTTCCAGAACAGGATTACCGTACCATTCTGGTGCGGATCTTACTCTGGTTTACCTACGAGATTCGGTAGTAACTTGATCTGAAGTTACATGATCATCATCATTAGCTTCCTCACTAATTGGTGTAGTAGTCACAAGAACAGATTTCTGTGATGAACTAATTTCCAATAAGGGAGAAGGTACAATTACCTTATCAAGTTTTCTACTTTCCTCCCACTCACTTCTTTCGAGAGAAACTCCTTCTCTAGAAAGTTTCCGAATTTAGCAACAAAAAGTCTTGCCTTCGGATCTGTGATAGAAGGTGTATCCAATAGTTTCCTTTGGATATCCTATGAAGACACATTTCTCCGATTTGGGTTTGAGCTTATCAGGTTGAAACTTTTTCACATAAGCATTGCAACCTCAAACTTTAAGAAACGACAGCTTAGGTTTCTTGCCAAACCATAGGTCATACGGTGTCGTCTCAACGGATTTAGATGGTGCCCTATTTAACGTGAATGCAGCTGTCTCTAATGCATAACCCCAAAACGATAGTGGTAGATCGGTAAGAGACATCATAGATCGCACCATATCTAATAAAGTACGGTTATGACATTCGGACACACCATTATGATGTGGTGTTCCAGGTGGCATGAGTTTGTGAAACTATTCCACATTGTTTTAATTGAAGACCAAACTCGTAACTCAAATATTTGTCTCCGCGATCAGATCGTAGAAACTTTATTTTCTTGTCACGATGATTTTCCACTTCACTCTGAAATTCTTTGAACTTTTCAAATGTTTCAGACTTATGTTTCATCAAGTAGATATCCCCATATCTGCTCAAATCATCTGTGAAGGTTAGAAAATAATGATATCTGCTGCAAGCCTTAATATTCATCGGACCACATACATCAGTATGTATGATTTCCAATAAATTTGTTGCTTGCTTCATTGTTCCGGAGAACGGAGTCTTAGTCATCTTGCCCATGAGGCATGGTTCGCAAGCATCAACTGATTCATAATCAAGTGATTCCAAAAGCCCATCAGCATGGAGTTTCTTCATGCGCTTTACACCAATATGACCTAAACGGCAGTGCCACAAATAAGTTGCACTATCATTATTAATTTTGCATCTTTTGGTTTCAATGTTATGATTATGTGTATCACTACGATCGAGATCCAACGAACTATTTTCATTGGGTGTGTAACCATATAAGGTTTTATTCATGTAAACAGAACAACAATTTATTCTCTTACTTAAATGAATAACCGTATTACAATAAACATGATCAAATCATATTCATGCTGAACGCAAACACCAAATAACACTTATTTAGGTTTAACACTAATCCCAAAATTATAGGGAGTGTGCGATGATGACCATATCAATCTTGGAACCACTTCCAACACACATCGTCACTTCACCCTAGTCTCTGTTTATTCTGCAACTCCTGTTTCGAGTTACAAATCTTAGCAACTGAACTAGTATCAAATACTGAGGGGTTGCTATAAACACTAGTAAAGTACACATCAATAAGATGTATATCAAATATACTTATGTTTACTTTGCCATCCTTCTTATCTGCCAATCACTTGGGGTAGTTCCGCTTCCAGTGATCAGTCCCTTTGCAGTAGAAACACTTAGTCTCAGGCTTAGGACTAGACTTGGGCTTCTTTACTTGAGCAGCAACTTGCTTGCTGTTCTTCTTGAAGTTCCCCTTCTTCCCTCTGCCCTTTCTTGAAACTAGTGGTCTTGTGTACTATCAACACTTGATGTTTTTCTCGATTTCTACCTTCGTCAATTTCCGCATTACGAAGAGCTTGGGAATCGTTTCCGTTATCCCTTGCATATCATAGTTCATCATGAAGTTCTACTAACTTGGTGATGGTGACTAGAGAATTCTGTCAATCACTATCTTATCTAGAAGATTAACTCCCATTTGATTCAAGCGATTGTAGTACTCAGACAGTCTGGGCACATGCTCACTAGTTGAGCGATTCTCCTCCATCTTTTAGCTATAGAACTTGTTGGAGACTTCATATCTCTCAACTCGGGTATTTGCTTGAAATATTAACTTCAACTCCTGGAACATCTCATATGGTCCATGACGTTCAAAACGTCTTTGAAGTGCCGATTCTAAGCCGTTAAGCATGGTGCACTAAACTATCAAGTAGTCATCATATTGAGCTAGCCACATGTTCATAACGTTTGCATCTGCTCCTGCAATAGGTCTGTCACCTAGCGGTGCATCAAGGACATGATTCTTCTGTGCAGCAATGAGGATAAACCTTAGATCACGGATCCAATCCGCATCATTGCTACTAACATCTTTCAACACAATTTTCTCTAGGAACATATCAAAATAAACATATGAAAGCAACAACGCGAGCTATTGATCTACAACATAGATATGCTAATACTACCAGGACTAAGTTCATGATAAATTAAAGTTCAATTAATCATTTACTTAAGAACTCCCACTTAGACAGACATCCCTCTAATCCTCTAAGTGATTACGTGATCCAAATCAACTAAACCATGTCCGATCATCACGTGAGATGGAGTAGTTTCATTGGTGAACATCACTATGTTGATCATATCTACTATATGATTCACGCTTGACCTTTCGGTCTCCGTGTTCCGAGGCCATATCTGCATATGCTTGGCTCGTCAAGTATAACCTGAGTATTCCGCGTGTGCAACTGTTTTGCACCCGTTGTATTTGAACATAGAGCCTATCACACCCGATCATCACGTGGTGTCTCAGCACGAAGAACTTTCGCAACGGTGCATACTCAGGGAGAACACTTCTTGATAATTAGTGAGAGATCATCTTATAATGCTACCGTCAATCAAAGCAAGATAAGATGCATAAAAGATAAACATCACATGCAATCAATATAAGTGATATGATATGGCCATCATCATCTTGTGCTTGTGATCTCCATCTTCGAAGCACCGTCGTGATCACCATCGTTACCGGCGCGACACCTTGATCTCCATCGTAGCATCGTTGTCGTCTTGCCAATCTTATGCTTCCATGACTATCGCTACCGCTTAGTGATAAAGTAAAGCATTACAGCGCGATTGCATTGCATACAATAAAGCGACAACCATATGGCTCCTGCCAGTTGCCGATAACTCGGTTACAAAACATGATCATCTCATACAATAAAATTTAGCATCATGTCTTGACCATATCACATCACAACATGCCCTGCAAAAACAAGTTAGACGTCCTCTACCTTGTTGTTGCAAGTTTTATGTGGCTGCTACGGGCTTAAGCAAGAACCAATCTTACCTATGCATCAAAACCACAACGATAGTTTGTCAAGTTGGTGTTGTTTTAACCTTCGCAAGGACCGGGCGTAGCCACACTCGGTTCAACTAAAGTTGGAGAAACTGTCACCCGCAAGCCACCTCTGTGCAAAGCATGTTGGGAGAACCGGTCTCGCGTAAGCGTACGCGTAATGTTGGTCCGGGCCGCTTCGTCCAACAATACCGCCGAACCAAAGTATGACATGCTGGTAAGAAGTATGACTTATATCGCCCACAACTCACTTGTGTTCTACTCGTGCATATAACATCAACATATAAAACCTAGGCTCGGATGCCACTGTTGGGGAACGTAGTAATTTCAAAAAAATTCCTACGCACACGCAAGATCATGGTGATGCATAGCAACGAGAGGGGAGAGTATGATCTACATACCCTTGTAGATCGACAACGGAAGCGTTGACACAACGTACAGGAAGTAGTCGTCCGTCTTCCCGATCCGACTGATCCAAGCACCGTTACTCCGGCACCTCCGAGTTCTTAGCACACGTACAACTCGATGACGCTCCCCGGGCTCCGATCCAGCAAAGCTTCGGGGAGGAGTTCCGTCAGCACGACGGCGTGGTGACGATCTTGATGTTCTACCGTCGCAGGGCTTCGCCTAAGCACCGCTACAATATGACCGAGGTGGAATATGGTGGAAGGGGGCACCGCACACGGCTAAGGAACGATCACGAAGATCAACTTGTGTGTTCTTGGGGTGCCCCTTGCCTCAGTATATAAAGGATGGAGGAGGAGGAGGCCGGCCAAGTCTTGGTGCGGCCAGGATGTGGAGTCCTACTAGGACTCCAAGTCCTAGTAGGAGTCCACCAAGAGGGGAGGAAGGGAGAAGGAAGTGGAGGAGAAGGAAAGGTGGCCGGCCCCCTTTTCCCTAGTCCAATTCGGACCAGAGGGGAGGGAGGGGGGGGGGCGCAGCAGCCCCTTGGCCCTTTCTCCTCTTCCCACTAAAGCCCATCAAGGCCCATTGCTTCTCCCGTAACTACCCGGTACTCCGAAAAATACCCGAATCACTCGGAACCTTTCCGATGTCCGAATATAGTCGTCCAATATATCGATCTTTACGTCTCGACCATTTCGAGACTCCTCGTCATGTCCCTGATCTCATCCGGGACTCCGAACTCCTTCGGTACATCAAAACTCATAAACTCATAATATAATTGTCATCGAAACCTTAAGCGTGCGGACCCTACGGTTCGAGAACAATGTAGACATGACCGAGACACGTCTCCGGTCAATAACCAATAGCGGGACCTGGATGCCCATATTGGCTCCTACATATTCTACGAAGATCTTTATCGGTCAGACCGCATAACAACATACGTTGTTCCCTTTGCCATCGGTATGTTACTTGCCCGAGATTCGATCGTCGGTATCCAATACCTAGTTCAATCTCGTTACCGGCAAGTCTCTTTACTCGTTCCGTAATTCATCATCTTGCAACTAACTCATTAGTTGCAATGCTTGCAAGGCTTATGTGATGTGCATTACCGAGAGGGCCCAGAGATACCTCTCCGACAATCGGAGTGACAAATCCTAATCTCGAAATACGCCAACCCAACATGTACCTTTGGAGACACCTGTAGAGCACCTTTATAATCACCCATTTACGTTGTGACGTTTGGTAGCACGCAAAGTGTTCCTCCGGCAAACGGGAGTTGCATAATCTCATAGTCATAGGAACATGTATAAGTCATGAAGAAAACAATAGCAACATACTAAACGATCGGGTGCTAAGCTAATGGAATGGGTCATGTCAATCAGATCATTCATCTAATGATGTGATCCCGTTAATCAAATAACAACTCTTTGTCCATGGTTAGGAAACATAACCATCTTTGATTAACGAGCTAGTCAAGTAGAGGCATACTAGTGACACTCTGTTTGTCTATGTATTCACACATGTATTATGTTTCCGGTTAATACAATTCTAGCATGAATAATAAACATTTATCATGAAATAAGGAAATAAATAATAACTTTATTATTGCCTTTAGGGCATATTTCCTTCAATTCTTTTTTTGTTGGAAACTAGATTTCGTGCTCTTTCCAACCCAATTGGATTCACCTTCAAATTCATCCGGAGTGTTGAGTTACGGACGAAACAATCTGACGTTGCAGCAGAATCCGAGTCAAACTACAAGCCCAAAGGTGTTGCATCACGTCCACTTGGGCCCATGAGCCTTGTACGACCTAGGGTTAGTTTTAGGCTGCCTTGGGACGTCCTCCCACCTCCTTGCCGCCACCCCTTGCTCCTATATAAGTAGATCCATCTAGTAGCTTTTTCCTTGGGATTTGTTTAGTTAAAAGTTAGCCATTGCAACTTCGTGTACTTCGTTTGTGTCCAGCAACCAAACCAAGACCGCTTCCGGATCCCCACCATTATCAATACTTCATATATATTTGCGATATTCAGATTGCTTTATCATATTCTTGCTCGTTCTTCGATTGCTTGCAGGAATAGACCTTCGTGGTCAGGCTGACCGTGCTTCCAGCATCGTCAGTAACCTCAGGAGATTGGTTTAGCGGTTTCTAAGGCGCAACGTCGTGCACGTTTGTAGTCGGATCGTCAAAGTCGTCTCCACCAAATCGATAGTTATCATCTCATCGAAAGATCGGGACCCTCGCCTCATCATGAAGTTCTACTAACTTGGTGATGGTGACTAGAGAATTCTGTCAATCACTATTTTATCTGGAAGATTAACTCCCACTTGATTCAAGCGATTGTAGTACCCAGACAATCTAAGCACATGCTCACTGCTTAAGCTATTCTCCTCCATCTTTTAGCTATAGAACTTGTTAGAGACTTCATATCTCTCAACTCGGGTATTTACTTGAAATATGAACTTCAACTCCTGGAACATCTCATATGGTCCATGACGTTCAAAACGTCTTTGAAGTCCCGATTCTAAGCCGTTTAAGCATGGTGCACTAAACTAAGAAGTAGTCATCATTGAGCTAGCCAAATGTTCATAACATATGCATCTGCTCCTGCAATAGGTTTGTCACCTAGCAGTGCATCAAGGATATATTTCTTCTATGGAGCAATGAGGATAAACCTCAGATCACGGATCCAATCCGCATCATTGCTACTAACATCTTTCAACTTAGTTTTCTCTAGGAACATATCAAAAATAAAACAGGGGAGCTTAACGCGAGCTATTGATCTACAACATAGATATGCTAATACTACCAGGACTAAGTTCATGATAAATTAAAGTTCAATTAATCATATTACTTAAGAACTCCCACTTAGAAAGACATTCCTCTAATCTTCTAAGTGATCACGTGATCCAAATCAACTAAACCATAACCGATCATCACGTGAAATGGAGTAGTTTTCAATGGTGAACATCAATATGTTGATCATATCTACTATATGATTCACGCTCGACCTTTCAGTCTCAGTGTTCCAGGTCATATCTGCATATGCTAGGCTCGTCAAGTTTAACCCGAGTATTCTGCGTGTGCAAAACTGCCTTTCACCCGTTGTAGATGGACGTAGAGCTTATCACACCCGATCATCACGTGGTGTCTGGGCACGACGAACTTTGGCAACGGTGCATACTCAGGGAGAACACTTTTATCTTGAAATTTAGTGAGAGATCATCTTATAGTGCTACCATCAATCAAAGCAAGATGCATAAAAGATAAACATCACATGCAATCAATATAAGTGATATGATATGGCCATCATCATCTTGTGCTTGTGATCTCCATCTCCGAAGCACCGTCATGATCACCATCGTCACCGGCACGACACCTTGATCTCCATCATAGCATCGTTGTCGTCTCGCCAATCTTATGCTTCCACGACTATCGCTACCGCTTAGTGATAAAGTAAAGCATTACAGGGTGATTGCATTGCATACAATAAAGCGACAACCATATGGCTCCTGCCAGTTGCCGATAACTCGGTTACAAAACATGATCATCTCATATAATAAAATTTAGCATCATGTCTTGACCATATCACATCACAACATGCCCTGCAAAAACAAGTTAGACGTCCTCTACTTTGTTGTTGCAAGTTTTACGTGGCTCCTATGGGCTTAGCAAGAACCGTTCTTACCTACGCATCAAAACCACAACGATAGTTTGTCAAGTTGGTGTTGTTTTAACCTTCGCAAGGACCGGGCGTAGCCACACTTTGTTCAACTAAAGTTGGAGAAACTGACACCCGCCAACCACCTATGTGCAAAGCATGTCGGTAGAACCAGTCTCGCATAAGCGTACGCGTAATGTCGGTCCGGGCCGCTTCATCCAACAATACCGCCGAACCAAAGTACGACATGCTGGTAAGCAATATGACTTATATCGCCCACAACTCACTTGTGTTCCACTCGTGCATATAACCTGGCTCAGATGCCACTGTTGGGGAACGTAGTAATTTCCAAAAATTTCCTACGCACACGCAAGATCATGGTGATGCATAGCAACGAGAGGGGACAGTGTTGTCCACATACCCTCGTAGACCGAAAGCGGAAGCGTTAGCACAACGCGGTTGATGTAGTCGTACGTCTTCACGATCTGACCAATCAAGTACCGAACGTACGAGACCTCCGAGTTCAGCACACGTTCAGCCCGATGACGTCCCTCGAACTCCGATCCAGCCGAGTGTTGAGGGAGAGTTTCGTCAGCACGACGGCGTGGTGACGATGTTGATGTTCTACCGACGCAGGGCTTCGCCAAAACACCGCTATAGTATTATCGAGGTGGACTATGGTGGAGGGGGGCACCGCACACGGCTAAGAGATCAATGATTAATTGTTGTGTTTATGGGGTGCCCCTGGCCACGTATATAAAGGAGTGGAGGATGGGAGGGGCCGGCCCTCTCTATGGCACGCCCTAGGGGAGTCCTACTCCCACCGGGAGTAGGATTCCCCCTTTCCTAGTAGAACTAGGATCCCTTCCAAGTAGTAGGAGTAGGAGAGAAGGAAAGGGAAGGGAAAAGGAGAAGGAAGGAAGGGGGCGCCCCCCTCCCTAGTCCAATTCGGACCAGCCCATGGGGAGGGGTGCGGCCACCCTTTGAGGCCTTTCTCTCCTTTCCCGTATGGCCCATTAAGGCCTAATACGAATTCCCGTAACTCCCCGGTACTCCCGAATCACTCGGAACCTTTCCGATGTCCGAATATAGTCGTCCAATATATCGATCTTTATGTCTCGACCATTTCGAGACTCCTCGTCATGTCCCCGATCTCATCCGGGACTCTGAACTCCTTCGGTACATCAAAACACATAAACTTATAATATAACCGACATCGAACTTTAAGCGTGCGGACCCTACGAGTTCGAGAACTATGTAGACATGACCGAGACACGTCTCCGGTCAATAACCAATAGCGGAACCTGGATGCTCATATTGGCTCCTACATATTCTACGACGATCTTTATCGGTCAAACCACATAACAACATACGTTGTTCCCTTTGTCATCGGTATGTTACTTGCCCGAGATTCGATCGTCGGTATCTCAATACCTAGTTCAATTCGTTACCGGCAAGTCTCTTTACTCGTTCCGTAATACATCATCCCGCAACTAACTCATTAGTTGCAATGCTTGCAAGGCTTATAGTGATGTGCATTACCGAGTGGGCCCAGAGATACCTCTCCGACAATCAGAGTGACAAATCCTAATCTCAAAATACGCCAACCCAACAATTACCTTCGGAGACACCTGTAGAGCACCTTTATAATCACCCAGTTACGTTGTGACGTTTGGTGGCACACAAAGTGTTCATCCGGTAAACGGGAGTTGCATAATCTCATAGTCATAGGAACATGTATAAGTCATGAAGAAAGCAATAGCAACATACTAAATGATCGTGTGCTAAGCTAACGGAATGGGTCAAGTCAATCACATCATTATCCTAATGATGTGATCTCATTAATCAAATGACAACTCTTTGTCCATGGTTAGGAAACTTAACCATCTCTGATCAATGAGCTAGTCAAGTAGAGGCATACTAGTGACATACTGTTTGTCTATGTATTCACACATGTATTATATTTCTGGTTAATACAATTCTAGCATGAATAATAAACATTTATCATGATATAAGGAAATAAATAATAACTTTATTATTGCTTCTAGGGCATATTTCCTTCAGCAAGGTCTCGGGCTCCTGTAAGCATAGGACACATGATGGCTCGTGCAGCAGGCCACACCGGGCCAGTCTATCTGCAGACCAACAACGATTCATGGAGGTCGGGTACATGAAGAACTTCACTGACAAGTGTGCTCTGTACTTCCATACAAGCCGCCAATGCTAGAACGTCATGGATCTCAAGAACAAGGCGCTATAGCAAGAGGATGTCGAGTAGATGCTATTCCCGATCCATCTCCATCGGATGATATCCGGCTGTGAGGTAAGGACCACGCACTACACCTTGCACCAAACCACCACGTATTTCAGGATGGTGGCCGGCCCGAGCAATCCCTAAATGTCAAGGATCCACGTGAGCGATCCCTGAATGTCAAGGATCCAAGTGCGGTCGAGAAGAGCCGCGACGACCGTGCGAGTGCGATGTCTTCTGGCGGGAACTAGAGCCACCAAGGGGGAGCAATGACCGAGATAGAGCTTCCCTCCAGTCATGGGTCAACCCAAAAGCGGCAGGAAGTACCACTGCCAACTGTCCAAATCGTGGACACTTAGAAAAATTGTAGAACCTCATGGTCGGGAGGCAGTTTGAGATGGGACCAAGGTCAAGCACTACTCATGGCCTGCATCCATAGCCACCTGACCCAGAGAGAGATACCGACGCGGTGCGAGTCTCGGATGCCGAGGCCTTCGAGCTCAAGTGGGTAGCAAACACGCGCCCAACTGATGAGGCAGGAGCTAGCGCGTGCATCCTTCCAGCCATGCCAGAGAAAGTCCCTGATGATCATATTCGCCTTTTTAAGGATTGGTCAAGAGGGTGCCATTGCGAGGAGGATGTGCATGGGCATGGCAGACAACACTTGCCGGACCAATGCCAAGCGCTCACCTAGCATGAGGAGCGCGGACTTCCAAGTAGCTAGCTTGCGTAGAAGTTTGTCAATAAGGGGCATCAAATGGGAGGGGGCCTTCCGAAGGGAGAGGAGAAGGTCCAAGTACTGCACTGAGAGGGAAGTGACCGGGCAAGCAAGCGTCGTGCCGATGGACTCCATGATAGGGATGGTACACTGGATAGGCACGGCGAAGCACTTGACAAAGTTCGTGCGGAGGACGGATATCTCACCAAAGAAATGCAAGAGCTTGCTGGTGTTGGAAATATGCCCTAGAGGCAATAATAAATTGGTTATTATTATATTTCCTTGTTCATGATAATCGTTTATTATCCATGCTATAATTGTATTGATAGGAAACTCAGATACATGTGTGGATACATAGACAACACCATGTCCCTAGTAAGCCTCTAGTTGACTAGCTCGTTGATCAATAGATGGTTACAGTTTCCTAACCATGGACATTGGATGTCGTTGATAACAGGATCACATCATTAGGAGAATGATGTGATGGACAAGACCTAATCCTAAGCATAGCACTAGATCGTGTAGTTCATATGCTATAGCTTTTCTAATGTCAAGTATCATTTCCTTAGACCATGAGATTGTGCAACTCCCGGATACCGTAGGAATGCTTTGGGTGTATCAAACGTCACAACGTAACCGGGTGACTATAAAGGTGCATTACAGGTATCTCCGAAAGTGTCTGTTGGGTTGGCACGAATCGAGACTGGGATTTGTCACTCCGTGTAAGCGGAGAGGTATCTCTAGGCCCACTCGGTAGGACATCATCATATGTGCAATGTGACCAAAGAGTTGATCACGGGATGATGTGTTACGGAACGAGTAAAGAGACTTGCCGGTAACGAGATTGAACAAGGTATATGGATACCGACGATCGAATCTCGGGCAAGTAACATACCGATAGACAAAGGGAATTGTATACGGGATTGATTAAGTCCTTGACATCGTGGTTCATCCGATGAGATCATCATGGAACATGTGGGAGCCATCATGGGTATCCAGATCCCGCTGTTGGTTATTGACCGGAGAGTCATCTCGGTCATGTCTGCATGTCTCCCGAACCCGTAGGGTCTACACACTTAAGGTTCGGTGACGCTAGGGTTATGGAGATATTAGTATGCGGTAACCCGAAAGTTGTTCGGAGTCCCGGATGAGATCCCGGACGTCATGAGGATTTCCGGAATGGTTCGGAGGTAAAGAATTATATATAGGAAGTGCTATTTCGGCCATCGGGACAAGTTTCGGGGTCATCGGTATTGTACCGGGACCACCGGAAGGGTCCCGGGGGTCCACCGGGTGGGGCCACCTGCCCCGGGGGGCCACATGGGCTGTAGGGGGTGTGCCTTGGCCTATATGGGCCAAGGGCACCAGCCCCAAGAGGCCCATGCGCCAAGAGAGAAAAAAAGGGGAGAGTCCTAAAGGGGGAAGGCACCTCCGAGGTGCCTTGGGGAGGATGGACTCCTCCCCACCCTTGGCCGCACCCTTCCTTGGAGGAAGGGGCAAGGGCTGCGCCTCCCCCTCTCCCTTGGCCCTATATATAGTGGGGAAAAAGGAGGAGCAAACCAATCTAAGGCCTGGCGCCTCCCTCTCCCTCCCGTGACACATCTTCCTCCTCCCGCAGCGCTTAACGAAGCCCTGTTGGAATCCCGCTACTTCCACCACGCCGTCGTGCTGCTGGATCTCCATCAACCTCTCCCTCCTCCTTGCTGGATCAAGGCGTGGGAGACGTCTCTGTTCCGTACATGTGTTGAACGCGGAGGTGCCGTCCGTTCGGCACTAGGATCATCGGTGATTTGAATCACGACGAGTACGACTCCATCAACCCCGTTCACTTGAACGCTTCCGCTTAGCGATCTACAAGGGTATGTAGATGCACTCTCCTTCCCCTTGTTGCTAGTCTCTCCATAGATAGATCTTGGTGACACGTAGGAAAATTTTGAATTTCTGCTACGTTCCCCAACAGTGGCATCATGAGCTAGGTCTATGCGTAGTTTCTATGCACGAGTAGAACACAAAGTAGTTGTGGGCGTTGATTTTGCTCAATATGCTTGCCGTTACTAGTCTTATCTTGATTCGGCGGCATCGTGGGATGAAGCGGCCCGGACCAACCTTACATGTACTCTTACGTGAGACCGGTTCCACCGACAAACATGCACTAGTTGCATAAGGTGGCTAGCGGGTGTCTGTCTCTCCTACTTTAGTCGGATCGGATTCGATGAAAAGGGTCCTTATGAAGGGTAAATAGCAATTGGCATATCACGTTGTGGTTTTGCGTAGGTAAGAAACGTTCTTGCTAGAAACCCATAGCAGCCACGTAAAACATGCAAACAACAATTAGAGAACGTCTAACTTGTTTTTGCAGGGTATGCTATGTGATGTGATATGGCCAAAAGGATGTGATGAATGATATATGTAATGTATGAGATTGATCATGTTCTTGTAATAGATGATCATGGAGCCCCAAGATGGAGATCAAAGGAGCTACATGATATTGGCCATATCATGTCACTATTTGATTGCATATGATGTTTATCATGTTATGCATCTTGTTTACTTAGTACCACGGTAGTAAATAAGATGATCCCTCATTAAAATTTCAAGAAGTGTTCTCCCTAACTGTGCACCGTTGCTACAGTTCGTCGCTTCGAAGCATCACGTGTTAATCGGGTGTGATAGATCCTTTCGTTCACATACAACAGGTGTAAGAAGTTTTACACATGCAAAAACACTTAGGGTTAACTTGACGAGCCTAAGCATGTGAAGACATGGCCTCGGAACACAGAGACCGAAAGGTCGAGCATGAGTCGTATAGAAGATACGATCAACATGAAGATGTTCACCGACGTTGACTAGTCCGTCTCACGTGTTAATCGGACACGGCCTAGCTCACTCGGATCATGTAATCACTTAGATGACTAGAGGGATGTCTATCTGAGTGGGAGTTCATAAGATGAACTTAATTATCCTGAACATAGTCAAAAGGATTTTGCAGATTATGTCATATCTCACGCTTTAGTTCTACTGTTTAGTTATGTTCCTAGAGAAAAAAAAATTAGTTGAAAGTTGATAGTAGCAATTATGCGGACTAGGTCCGTAAACTGAGGATTGTCCTCAATGCTTCTTAGAAGGCTTATGTCCTTAATGCACCGCTCAGTGTGCTGAACCTCGAACGTTGTCTGTGGATGTTGTGAACATCTAACATACACGTTTTGATAACTACATGATAGTTCAGTTAAACAGTTTAGAGTTGAGGCACCAAAGACGTTTTTGAAACGTCGCGAAACATATGAGATGTTTTGAGGGCTGAAATTGGAATTTCAGGCTAGTGCCCACGTCAAGAGGTATAAGACCTCCGACGATTTTCTTAGCCTACAAACTAAGGAGAAAAGCTCAATTGTTGAGCTTGTGCTCAGATTGTCTGAGTACAACAATCATTTGAATCAAGTGGGAGTTAATCTTCCAAATGAGATAGTGATGTTTCTCCGAAGTCATTACCACCAAGCTGCTAGAGCTTCGTGATGAACTATAATATATCAGGGACATATATGATGATCCTTGAGATATTCGCGATGTTTGACACCGTGAAAGTAGAAATCAAGAAGGAGCATCAATTGTTGATGGTTGGTGAAACCACTAGTTTCAAGAAGGGCAAGGGCACGAAGGGATACTTCATGAAACGGCAATTCAGCTGCTGCTCTAGTGAAGAAACCCAAGGTTGAACCCAAACTCGAGACTAAGTGCTTCTGTAATAAAGGGAACAACCACTGGAGCAGAATTACCCTAGATACTTGGTAGATAAGAAGGCTGGCAAGGTCGATAGAAGTATATTGGATATACATTGTGTTGATGTGTACTTTACTAGTACTCCTAGTAGCACCAGGGTATTAGATACCGGTTCGGTTGCTAAGTGTTAGTAACTCGAAATAAAAGCTACGGAATAAACGGAGACTAGCTAAAGGTGAGCTGACGACATGTGTTGGAAGTGTTTCCAAGGTTGATATGATCAAGCATCGCGCGCTCCCTCTACCATCGAGATTGGTGTTTGCATTGAGCATAGACATGATTGGATTATGTCTATCGCAATACGGTTATTCATTTAAGGAGAATAATGGTTACTCTTTTTATTTGAATAATACCTTCAATGGTCTTACACCTAAAATGAATGGTTTATTGAATCTCGATCGTAGTGATACACATGTTCATGCCAAAAGATAGTAATGATAGTACCACCTACTTATGGCACTGCCACGTAAGTCATATCGGTATAAAACGCATGAAGAAGCTCCATGTTGATGGATCTTTGGGCTCACTCGTTTTTGAAAAGTTTGGGACATGCGAGCCATGTCTATTGGTATATATGCATGAAGAAACTCCATGCAAATGGACCGTTTTGTACTCACTTGATTTTGAATCACTTGAGACATGCAAATCATACCACATGGGCAAGATGACTGAAAGCCTCGTTTTCAGTAAAATGGAACAAGAAAGCAACTTGTTGGAAGTAATACATTTTTGATGTGTGCAGTCCAATGAGTGCTGAGGCATGTAGTGGATATCGTTATGTTCTTACTTCACAAGATGATTTGAGTAGATGTTGAGTATATTTACTTGATGAATCACGAGTCTGAATTATTGAAAGGTTCAAGTAATTTCAGGGTGAAGTTGAAAGATCGTCGTGACAAGAGGATAAAATATCTATGATATGATCATAGAGATGAATATCTGAATTACGAGTTTGGCACAGAATTAAGACATTGTGGAAATTGTTTCACAACTGATACAGCCTGGAACACCATAGTGTGATGGTGTGTCCGAACATCATAACTGCACCCTATTGGATATGATGCATACCATGATGTCTCTTATCGAATTACCACAATAGTTTATGGGTTAGGCATTAGAGACAACCACATTCACTTTAAATAGGGCACCACGTAATTCCCATGAGGTGACACCGTATGAACTATGGTTTAGAGAAACCTAAGCTGTCATTTCTTAAAAGTTTGGGGCTGCGACGCTTATATGAAAAAGTTTCAGGCTGATAAGCTCGAACCCAAAGCGGATAAATGCATCTTCATAGGACACCCAAAATAGTTGGGTATACCTCCTGTCTCAGATCCGAAAGCAATAAGGGATTGTTTCTAGAATCGGGTCCTTTCTCGAGGAAAAGTTTCTCTCGAAAGAATTGAGTGGGAGGATGGTGGAGACTTGATGAGGTTATTAAACCGTTACTTCAACTAGTGTATAGCAGGGCACAAAGAGTTGTTCCTGTGGCACCTACACCAATTGAAGTGGAAGCTTATGATAGTGATCATGAAACTTCAGATCAAGTCACTACCAAACCTCGTAGGATGACAAGGATGCGTACTGCTTCAGAGTGGTACGTAATCCTGTCTTGGAAGTCATGTTGCTAGACAACAATGAACCTACGAGCTATGGAGAAGCGATGGTGGGCCCGGATTCCGATAAATGGCTCGAGGCCATATAATCCGAGAGAGGATCCATATATGAAAACAAAGTGTAGACTTTGGAAGAACTACTTGATGGTCGTAAGGCTGTTGAGTACAGATGGATTTTAAAAAGGGAAGACGGACAATGATGGTAAATGTCACCATTAAGAAAGCTCGACTTGTCGTTAAGATATTTTCCGACAAGTTCAAAGAGTTGACTACGATGAGACTTTCTCACTCGTAGCGATGCTAAGAGTCTGTTGGAATTATATTAGCGATTACTGCATTATTTATGAAATCTTGCAGATAGGATGTCAAAACATTGTTTCCTCGACGATTTTCTTGAGGAAAGGTTGTATGTGATACAACCGAAAGGTTTTGTCAATCCTGAAAGATGCTAATAAGTATGCAAAGCTCCAGCATTCCTTCTAAGGACTGGAGTAAGCATCTCGGAGTTGGAATGTACACTTTGATGAGATGATCAAAGATTTTGGGTTTATACAAAGTTTATGAGAAACTTGTGTTTCCAAAGAAGTGAGTGGGAGCACTATAGAATTTCTGATGAGTATATGTTTTAACATATTGTTGATCGGAAATGACGTAGAATTTCTGAAAAGCATATAGGGTTATTTGGAAAGTGTTTTCAATGGAAAACTTGGATTAAGCTACTTGAACATTGAGCATCAAGATCTATAAGGATAGATCAAAACGCATAATGGTACTTTCAAATGAGCACATACCTTGACATGATCTTGAAGGTGTTCAAGATGGATCAGTCAAAGAAGGAGTTCTTGCCTGAGTTATAAGGTATGAAGTTAAGACTTAAAGCTCGACCACGGTAGAATAGAGAGAAAGGATGAAGGTCGTCCCCTATGCTTAAGACACAGGCTCTACAGTATGCTATGCTGTGTACCGCACCTGAAGTGTGCCTTGCCATGAGTCAGTCAAGGGGTGCAAAAGTGATCCAAGAATGGATCACAGTACAACGGTCAAAGTTATCCTTAGTAACTAGTGGACTAAGGAATTTTTCTCGATTATGGAGGTGGTAAAAGAGTTCCTCGTAAAGGGTTACGTCGATGCAAGCTTAACACCTATCCGGATAGCTCTGAGTAGAGATACCGGATGCATATAATGGAGCAACAATTTAGAATAGCTCCAAGCAGAACAGTTATTTGGATTAGCTCCAAATGGAACGTGGTAGCTACATCTAGGAGATGACATAGAGATTTGTAAAGCACACACGGATCTGAAAGGTTCGGACCCGTTGACTAAAAACCTCTCTCACAAGCAACATGATCAAACCTAAAACTTATTGAGTGTTAATCACATAGTGATGTGAACTAGACTACTGACTCTAGTAAACTCTTGGGTGTTAGTCACATGGCGATGTGACCTGTGAGTGTTAATCACATGGCGATGTGAACTAGATTATTGACTCTAGTGCAAGTGGGAGACTGTTGGAAATATGCCCTAGAGGCAATAATAAATTGGTTATTATTATATTTCCTTGTTCATGATAATCGTTTATTATCCATGCTATAATTGTATTGATAGGAAACTCAGATACATGTGTGGATACATAGACAACACCATGTCCGTAGTAAGCCTCTAGTTGACTAGCTCGTTGATCAATAGATGGTTACAGTTTCCTAACCATGGACATTGGATGTCGTTGATAACGGGATCACATCATTAGGAGAATGATGTGATGGACAAGACCTAATCCTAAGCATAGCACTAGATCGTGTAGTTCATATGCTATAGCTTTTCTAATGTCAAGTATCATTTCCTTAGACCATGAGATTGTGCAACTCCTGGATACCGTAGGAATGCTTTGGGTGTATCAAACGTCACAACGTAACTGGGTGACTATAAAGGTGCATTACAGGTATCTCCGAAAGTGTCTGTTGGGTTGGCACGAATCGAGACTGGGATTTGTCACTCCGTGTAAGCGGAGAGGTATCTCTGGGCCCACTCGGTAGGACATCATCATATGCGCAATGTGACCAAAGAGTTGATCACGGGATGATGTGTTACGGAACGAGTAAAGAGACTTGCCGGTAACGAGATTGAACAAGGTATATGGATACCGACGATCGAATCTCGGGCAAGTAACATACCGATAGACAAAGGGAATTGTATACGGGATTGATTAAGTCCTTGACATCGTGGTTCATCCGATGAGATCATCATGGAACATGTGGGAGCCATCATGGGTATCCAGATCCCGCTGTTGGTTATTGACCGGAGAGTCATCTCGGTCATGTCTGCATGTCTCCCGAACCCGTAGGGTCTACACACTTAAGGTTCGGTGACGCTAGGGTTATGGAGATATTAGTATGCGGTAACCCGAAAGTTGTTCGGAGTCCCGGATGAGATCCCGGACGTCACGAGGAGTTCCGGAATGGTCCGGAGGTAAAGAATTATATATAGGAAGTGCTATTTCGGCCATCGGGACAAGTTTCGGGGTCATCGGTATTGTACCGGGACCACCGGAAGGGTCCCGGGGGTCCACCGGGTGGGGCCACCTGCCCCGGGGGGGCACATGGGCTGTAGGGGGTGTGCCTTGGCCTATATGGGCCAAGGGCACCAGCCCCAAGAGGCCCATGCGCCAAGAGAGAAAAAAAGGGGAGAGTCCTAAAGGGGGAAGGCACCTCCGAGGTGCCTTGGGGAGGATGGACTCCTCCCCACCCTTGGCCGCACCCTTCCTTGGAGGAAGGGGCAAGGGCTGCGCCTCCCCCTCTCCCTTGGCCCTATATATAGTGGGGAAAAAGGAGGAGCAAACCAATCTAAGGCCTGGCGCCTCCCTCTCCCTCCCGTGACACATCTTCCTCCTCCCGCAGCGCTTAACGAAGCCCTGTTGGAATCCCGCTACTTCCACCACGCCGTCGTGCTGCTGGATCTCCATCAACCTCTCCCTCCTCCTTGCTGGATCAAGGCGTGGGAGACGTCTCCGTTCCGTACGTGTGTTGAACGCGGAGGTGCCGTCCGTTCGGCACTAGGATCATCGGTGATTTGAATCACGACGAGTATGACTCCATCAACCCCGTTCACTTGAACGCTTCCGCTTAGCGATCTACAAGGGTATGTAGATGCACTCTCCTTCCCCTCGTTGCTAGTCTCTCCATAGATAGATCTTGGTGACACGTAGGAAAATTTTGAATTTCTGCTACGTTCCCCAACAGCTGGCCGTGATGAGCTCGGAAGTGTCGTGATGGCAAAATACTACCACATTGTCCGTGTAGAGGGAACACTAGAAGCGGCGTGGCTATGGGTTAGCCATCGAATGACGCCGTACGTGACCGCCCACTGTAGGAGCGAGTTGAGAGCGTTGATGACCAAGGTGAAGAGCACTAGGGATATAGGATCGCCCTGCCGGAGAGCTTGGCACTGAGCGATGGGTGGGCCTGGAGTACCATTGATCAAGACGTGCGTAGAGGCCATGGAGATGAGGATGGACACCGACTCACACCACGGTAGGCCAAAGCCCAAGTGCTGAAGGATCTGGAGAAGAAAAGGCCAGGAGACCGAATCGAACGCCCGCGCAATATCTAGTTGTTGGGGAATGTAGCATGCAATTTCAAAAATTGTCCTACGATCATGCAAGATCTATCTAGGAGATGCATAGCAACGAGAGGGGGAGAGTGTGTCCATGTACCCTCATAGACCGATGGCGGAAGCATTAGGTTAACGCGATTGATATAGTCGAACATCTTCACAATCCAACCGATCCAAGTACCGAACGTACGACACCTCTGTGTTCAGCACACGTTCAGCTCGATGACATCCCTCAATCTCTTGATCTAGTAGAGGGTCGAGGGAGAATTACGACAGCACAACGGCGTGGTGACAGTGATGGTGATGTGATCCGCGCAGGGCTTCGCCTAAGCACTACGACGCTATGACCGGAGGAGTAAACTGTGGAGGGGGGCACCACACACGGCTAAGAGATTTCTTGGTGTGCCTTCGAGGTACCCCCCGCCCCCGTATATAAAGGGGGGAGGAGGGGCGCGCCAAGGGGGGTCCTACTTGGACTCCTAGTCCAAGTAGGATTCACCCACCCCACCCCACCTTTTCCTTCCAACGAAGGGGGGAAGAGGGAAGGAGAGGAGAGGAAGAGGACAAGGGGGCCCGCGCCCCCTCCCCTTCCTATTCGGACTCCCCTTGGGAGGGTGCCTCCCCCTTGTGGGCTGTCCCCTCTTCTCTCCCGTGGCCCATGAGGCCCATGATTTCCCCCGGGGGGTTCCGGTAACCCCTCGGTGCTCCGATAAAATACCCGAATCACTCGCAACCATTCCGATGTCCGAATACAACCTTCCAATATATGAATCTTTACCTCTCAACCATTTCGAGACTCCTCGTCATGTCCATGATCTCATCCGAGACTCCGAACAAACTTCGGTCACCAAAACACATAACTCATAATACAAATCGTCATTGAACATTAAGCGTGTGGACCCTACGGGTTCGAGAACTATGTAGACATGACCGAGAGACATCTCCGATCAATAATCAATAGCGGAACCTGGATTCTCATATTGGTTCCTACGTATTCTACGAAGTTCTTTATCGGTCAAACCGCATAACAACATACGTTATTCCCTTTGTCATCGGTATGTTACTTGCCCGAGATTCGACCGTCGGTATCATCATACCTAGTTCAATCTTGTTACTGGCAAGTCTCTTTACTCGTTCTGTAATGCATCATCCCGCAACTAACTCATTAGTTACATTGCTTGCAAGGCTTATAGTGACGTGCATTACCGAGAGGGCCTAGAGATACCTCTCCGATACTCGGAGTGACAAATCTTAATCTCGATCTATGCCAACTCAACAAACACCTTCGGAGACACCTGTAGAGCATCTTTATAATCACCTAGTTACGTTGTGACGTTTGATAGGACACAAGGTGTTCCTCTGGTATTCGGAAGTTGCATAATCTCATAGTCAGAGGAATATGTATAAGTCATGAAGAAAGCAATAGCAACAAAACTAAACGATCATGATGCTAAGCTAACGGATGGGTCTTGTCCATCACATCATTCTCTAATGATGTGATCCCATTCGTCAAATGACAACACATGTCTATGGTCAGGAAACTTAACCATCTTTGATTAACGAGCTAGTCAAGTAGAGGCATACTAGGGACACTTTGTTTGTCTATGTATTCACACATGTACTAAGTTTCTGGTTAATACAATTCTAGCATGAATAATAAACATTTACCATGATATGAGGAAATATAAATAACAACTTTATTATTGCCTCTAGGGCATAGTTCCTTAAGTCTCCCACTTGAACTAGAGTCAATAATCTAATTCACATCACCATGTGATTTAACACCAATAGTTCACATATTTATGTGATTAACACCCATAGTTCACATGGCCATGTGACCAACACCCAGGGGGTTTACTAGAGTCAACAATCTAGTTCAGATCGCTATGTGATTAACACCCAAAGAGTACTATGGTGTGATCTTGTTTTGCTTGTGAGAGAAGTTTAGTCAACGGGTCTGCCATATTCAGATCCATATGTATTTTGCAAATTTCTATGTCTACAATGCTCTGCACGGAGCTACTCTAGCTAATTCCTCCCACTTTCAATATGTATCCAGATCAGGATTCAGAGTCATCCGGATTGATGTCAAAGCTTGCATCGACGTAACTCTTTACGACGAACTCTTTATCACCTCCATAACCAAGAAACATTTCCTTATTACTTTAAGGATAATTTTGACCGATGTCCAATGATTGACTCCTGGATCACTCTTGTACCTCCTTGCCAAAACCATGGCAAGGTACACAATAAGTCTGGTACTTAGCATGGCATACTTCATAGAACCTATGACTGAGGCATAGGGAATGACTTTCATTCTCTGTATATATTCTGCCGTGGTCGGGTATTGAGTCTAACTCAACTTCACACCTTGTAATACAGGCAAGAACCCTTTCTTTGACTGATCCATTTTGAACTTCTTCAAAACTTTTATCAAGGTATGTGCTTTGTGAAAGTCTTAAGCATCTCGATCTATCCCTATAGATCTTGATGCCCAATATTTAAGTAGCTTCACTGAGGTCTTTCATTGAAAAAAAATCTTATTCAAGTATCCTTTTACGCTATCCAGAAATTCTATATCATTTCCGATCGATAATATGTCATCCACATATACTATCAGAAATGCTACCAAACTACCACTCCCTTTCTTGTAAATACAGGCTTCTCCAAAAGTCTGTATAAAACCATATGCTTTGATCACACTATCAAAGCATATATTCCAACCCCGAGAGGCTTGCACCAGTCCATAAATGGATCGTTGGAGCTTGCACACTTTGTTAGCACCTTTAGGATCGACAAAACCTTCCGGTTGCATCATATACAACTCTTCTTTAAGATATCCATTAAGGAATGCAGTTTTGACATCCATTTGCCAAATTTCATAATCATAAAATGTGGCAATTGCTAACATGATTCGGATAGACTTAAGCATCGCTACGGGTGAGAAGGTCTCATCATAGTCAACTCCTTGAACTTGTCAAAAACCTTCCGCAACAAGTCGAGCTTTGTAGACAGTAACATTACCGCCAGCGTCGGTCTTCTTCTTGAAGATACATTTGTTCTCTATGACTTGCCGATCATCGGGCAAGTCAACCAAAGTCCACACATTTTTCTGATACATGGATCCCATCTCAGATTTCATGGCCTCAAGCCATTTCACGGAATCTGGGCTCATCATCACTTCCTCATAGTTCATAGGTTCGTCATGGTCAAGTAACATGACCTCCAGAACAGGATTACCGTACCACTCTGGTGCGGATCGTACTCTAGTTGACCTACAAGGTTCGGTAGTAACTTGATCTGAAGTTTCATGATCATCATCATTAGCTTCCTCACTAATTGGTGTAGGAATCACTGGAAATGATTTGTGTGATGAACTACTTTCCAATTCGGGAGAAAGTACAATTACCTCATCAAGTTCTACTTTCCTCCCACTCACTTCTTTCGAGAGAAACTCCTTCTCTAGAAAGGATCCATTCTTAGCAACGAATATCTTGCCGTCGGATCTGTGATAGAAGGTGTACCCAATAGTCTCCTTTGGGTATCCTATGAAGACACATTCTCCGATTTGGGTTTAAGCTTATCAGGTTGAAGCTCTTTCACATAAGCATTGCATCCCCAAACTTTAAGAAATGATAGCTTGGGTTTCTTGCCAAACCACAGTTCATATGGTGTCATCTCGACGGATTTAGATGGTGCCCTATTTAACATTAATGCAGCCGTCTCTAAAGCATAACCCCAAAATGATAGCGGTAAATCGGTAAGAGACATCATAGATCACGCCATATCTAATAAAGTACTGTTACGACGTTCGGACACACCATTACATTGTGGTGTTCCAGGTGGCGTGAGTTGCGAAACTATTCCACATTGTTTCAAATGAAGACCAAACTCATAACTCAAATATTCACCTCCATGATTAGATCGTAGAATCTTTATTTTCTTGTTACGATGATTTCCACTTCACTCTGAAATTCTTTGAACTTTTCAAATGTTCCAGACTTATGTTTCATTAAGTAGATATACCCATATCTGCTCAAATCATCTGTGAAGGTTAGAAAATAACGATACCCGCCGCGAGCCTAAACACTCATTGGACCGCATACATCAGTATGTATTATTTCCAATAAGTCAGTTGCTCGCTCCATTGTTCTGGAGAACGGAGTCTTAGTCATCTTGCCTATGAGGCATGGTTCGCAAGAATTAAGTGATTCATAATCAAGTGATTCCAAAAGCCCATCAACATGGAGTTTCTTCATGCTCTTTACACCAATATGACCTAAACGGCAGCGCCAAAAATAAGTTGCACTATCATTATTAACTTTGCATCTTTTGGATTCAATATTATGAATATGTGTATCACTACAATCGAGATTCAACAAAAATAGACCACTCATCAATGGTGCATGACCATAAAAGATAATACTCATATAAATAGAACAACATTATTCTCTGATTTAAATAAATAACCGTCTCGCATCAAACAAGATCCAGATATAATGTTCATGCTCAATGCTGGCACCAAATAACAATTATTTAGGTCTAAAACTAATCCCGATGGTAGATGTAGAGGTAGCGTGCCGACAGTGATCACATCGACTTTGGAACCATCTCCCACGCGCATCGTCACCTCGTCCTTAGCCAATCTTCGTTTAATCCGTAGCCCCTGTTTCGAGTTGCAAATATGAGCAACAGAACCAACATCAAATACCCAGGTGCTACTATGAGCATTAGTAAGGTACAAATCAATAACATGTATATCAAATATACCTTTCACTTTGCCATCCTTCTTATCCGCCAAATACTTGGGGCAGTTCCGCTTCTAGTGACCAGTCCCTTTGCAGTAGAAGCACTCAGTTCCCTTTCTTCCCTTTGCCCTTTTTCTTGAAACTAGTGGTCTTGTTAACCATCAACACTTGATGCTCCTTCTTGATTTCTACTTCCACAACCTTTAGCATCGCGAAGAGCTCGGGAATTGTCTTTTCCATCCCTTGCATATTATAGTTCATCACGAAGCCTTTATAGCTTGGTGGTAGTGATTGAAGAATACTGTCAATGACACTATCATCAGGAAGATTAACTCCCAGCTGAGTCAAGTGGTTATGGTACCCAGACATTCTGAGTATGTGTTCACTGACAGAACTATTCTCCTCCATCTTGCAGCTATAGAACTTGTTGGAGATTTCATATCTCTCAACTCGGGCATTTGCTTGAAATATTAACTTCAACTCCTGGAACATCTCATATGCTCCATGACGTTCAAAACGTCTTTGAAGTCCCGATTCTAAGCCATAAAGCATGGCACACTGAACTATCAAGTAGTCATCAGCTTTGCTTTGCTAGACGTTCATAACGCCCGGAGTTGCTCCTGCAGCAGGTTTTGCACCTAGCGGTGCTTCCAGGACGTAATTCTTCTATGCAGCAATGAGGATAATCCTCAAGTTATGGACCCAGTCCGTGTAGTTGCTACCATCATATTTCAACTTAGCTTTCTCTAGGAACGCATTAAAATTCAAGGGAATGGTAGCACGGGCCATTGATCTACAACAACATAGATATGCAAAAACTATCAGGTACTAAGTTCATGATAAATTAAAGTTCAATTAATCATATTACTTAAGAACTCCCACTTAGATAGACATCCCTCTAGTCATCTAAATGATCACGTGATCCGTATCAACTAAACCATGTCCGATCATCACGTGAGATGGAGTAGCTTTCAATGGCGAACATCTCTATGTTGATCATATCTACTATATGATTCACGTTCGACCTTTTGGTCTCAGTGTTCATATCTGCATATGCTAGGCTCGTCAAGTTTAACCCAAGTATTCTGCATGTGCAAAACTAGCTTTCACCCGTTGTATGTGAACATAGAGCTTATCACACCCGATCATCATGTGGTGTCTCACCACGATGAACTGTAGCAATGGTGCATACTCAGGGAGAACACGTGTACCTTGAAATTTAGTGAGGGATCATCTTATAATGCTACCGTCGTACTAAGCAAAATAAGATGCATAAAAGATAAACATCAAACGCAATCAAAATATGTGACATGTATGGCCATCATCATCTTGTGCCTTTGATCTCCATCTCCAAAGCACCGTCATGATCTCCATCGTCACTGGCTTGACACCTTGATCTCCATCGTAGCGTCGTTGTTGTCTCACCAACTATTGCTTCTACGACTATCGCTACCGCTTAGTGATAAGGTAAAGCAATTACATGGCGATTGCATTTCATACAATAAAGCGACAACCATAAGGCTCCTACCAGTTGCCGATAACTTTTACAAAATATGATCATCTCATACAACAATTTATATCTCATCACGTCTTGACCATATCACATCACAACATGCCCTGCAAAAACAAGTTAGACGTCCTCTACTTTGTTGTTGCAAGTTTTACGTGGCTACTACGGGCTTCTAGCAAGAACCGTTCTTACCTACACATCAAAACCACAATGATTTTTCGTCAAGTGTGTTGTTTTAACTTTCAACAAGGACCGACCGTAGTCAAACTCGATTCAACTAAAGTTGGAGAAACAGAACCTGCCAGCCACATGTGTGCAAAACACGTCGGTAGAACCAGTCTCATGAATGCGGTCATGTAATGTCGGTCCAGGACGCTTCATCCAACAATACCGCCGAATCAAAGTAAGACGTTGGTGGTAAGCAGTACGACTAGTATCGCCCACAACTCTTTGTGTTCTACTCGTGCATATCATCTACGCATAGACCTGGCTCGGATGCCACTGTTGGGGAACGTAGCATGCAATTTCAAAAAAATTCCTACGATCACGCAAGATCTATCTAGGAGATGCATAGCAACGAGAGGGGGAGAGTGTGTCCACGTACCCTCGTATACCGAAAGCAGAAGGGTTAGGTTAACACGGTTGATGTAGTCGAACGTATTCACAGTCCAACCGATCCAAGTACCAAACGTACGGCACCTCCATGTTCAGCACACGTCTAGCTCGATGACGTCCCTCGAGCTCTTGATCCAGTAGAGGGCCGAGGGAGAGTTCCGACAGCACGACGGTGTGGTGATGGTGATGGTGATGTGATCTGCGCAGGGCTTCGCCTAAGCACTACGACGCTATAACCGGAGGAGTAAACTGTGGAGGGGGGCACCACACATGACTAAGAGATTTCTTGGTGTGCCTTTGGGGTGCCCCCGTATATAAAGGGGGTAGGAGGTGGCCGGCGGCCTAGGAGGGGCGCGCCAAGGGGGGAGTCCTACTTGGATTCCTAGTCCAAGTAGGATTCGCCCCCCCACCTTTTCCTTCCAACGGAGGGGGAAAGAGGGAAGGAGAGGAGAGGAAGAGGGAAAGGGGGGCCGCGCCCCTCCCCTTCCTATTCGGACTCCCCTTGGGGGGGGTCGCCTCACCCTTGTGGGTTGTACCCTCTTCTCTCCCATGGCCCATGAGGCCCATGATTTCCCCTGGAGGGTTCCGGTAACCCCTCGGCACTCCGATAAAATACCCGAATCACTCGAAGCCATTCCGATGTCTGAATACAACCTTCCAATATATGAAGATTTACCTCTCAACCATTTTGAGACTCCTTGTCATGTCCGTGATCTCATCCGGGACTCCGAACAAACTTCGGTCACCAAAACACACAACTCATAATACAAATCATCATCGAACATTAAGCGTGCAGCCCCTACGGGTTTGAGAACTATGTAGACACGGCCGAGACACATCTCCGATCAATAACCAATAGCGGAACCTGGATGCTCATATTGGTTCCTACATATTCTATGAAGATCTTTATCGGTCAAACCGCATAACAACATACGTTGTTCCCTTTGTCATCGATATGTTACTTGCCCGAGATTCGATCGTCGGTATCATGATACCTAGTTCAATCTCGTCACCGGCAAGTCTCTTTACTCGTTCCGTAATGCATCATCCCGTGACTAACTCATTAGTCACATTGCTTGCAAGGCTCATAGTGATGTGCATTACCGATAGGGCCCAGAGATACCTCTCCGATACACGGAGTGACAAATCCTAATCTCGATCTATGCCAACTCAACAGACACCATTGGAGACACCTGTAGAGCATCTTTATAATCATCCAGTTACGTTGTGACATTTGATAGCACACAAGGTGTTCCTCCGGTATTCGGGAGTTGCATAATCTCATAGTCATAGGAACATGTATAAGTCATGAAGAAAGCAATAGCAATAAACTAAACGATCATAGTGCTAAGCCAACGGATGGGTCTAGTCCATCACATCATTTTCTAATGATGTGATCTCGTTCATCAAATGACAACACATTCCTATGGCTAGGAAACTTAACCATATTTGATTAACGAGCTAGTAAAGTAGAGGCATACTAGGGACACTCTGTTTGTCTATGTACTCACACATGTACTAAGTTTCCGGTTAATACAATTCTAGCATGAATAGTAAACATTTATCATGATATAAGGAAATATAAATAACAACTTTATTATTGCCTCTAGGGCATATTTCCTTCACTCTCCCACTTGCACTAGAGTTAATAATCTAGATTACTCAGTAATGATTCTAACACCCATGGAGTCTTGGTGTTGATCATGTTTTGCTCGTGAGAGAGGATTAGTCAATGGGTCTGCAACATTCAGATCCGTATGTATCTTGCAAATCTCTATGTCTCCCTCCTTGATTTGATCGCGGATGGAATTGAAGCGTCTCTTGATGTGCTTGGCTCTATTGTGAAATCTGGATTCCTTTGCCAAGGCAATTGCACCAGTATTGTCACAAAAGATTTTCATTAGACCCGATGCACTAGGTATTACAGCTAGATCGGATATGAACTCCTTCATCCAGACTCCTTCATTTGCTGCTTCCGAAGCAGCTATGTATTCCGCTTCACAGGTAGATGCCGCCACGACGCTCTGCTTAGAAATGCACCAACTGACAGCTCCACCATTCAATAAAAATACGTGTCCGGTTTGTGATTTAGAGTCATCCGGATCAGTGTCAAAGCTTGCATCGACATAATCGTTTACGACGAGCTCTTTGTCACCTCCATAAACGAGAAACATATCCTTAGTCCTTTTCAGGTATTTCAGGATGGTCTTGACCGCTGTCCAGTGATCCACTCCTGGATTACTTTGGTACCTCCCTGCTAAACTAATAGCAAGGCACACATTAGGTCTGGTACACAGCATTGCATACATGATAGAACCTATGGCTGAGGCATAGGGAATGACTTTCATTTTCTCTCTATCTTCTGTAGTGGTCGGGCATTGAGTCTAACTCAACTTCAGACCTTGTAACACAGGCAAGAATCCTTTCTTTGCTTGATCCATTTTGAACTTCTTCAAAACTTTATCAAGGTATGTGCTTTTCGAAAGTCCAATTAAGCATCTTGATCTATCTCTATAGATCTTGATGCCCAATATATAAGCAACTTCACCGAGGTCTTTCATTGAAAAATTCTTATTCAAGTATCCTTTTATGCTATTTAGAAATTCAGTATCATTTCCGATCAACAATATGTCATCCACATATAATATCAGAAATGCTACGGAGCTCCCACTAACTCTCTTGTAAATACAGGCTTCTCCAAAAGTCTGTATAAAACCATATGCTTTGATCACACTATCAAAGCGTATATTCCAACTCCGAGATGCTTGCACTAGTCCATAAATGGATCACTGGAGCTTGCACACTTTGTTAGCATCTTTTGGATTGACAAAACCTTCCGGTTGCATCATATACAACTCTTCTTTAGGATATCCATTAGGGAATGCAGTTTTGACATCCATTTGCCAAATTTCATAATTATAAAGTGCGACAATTGCTAACATGATTCAAACGTACTTAAGCATCGCTACGGGTGAGAAGGTCTCATCGTAGTCAACTCCTTGAACTTGTCAAAAACCTTTCGCAACAAGTCGAGCTTTATAGACATTAATATTACCGTCAGTGTCAGTCTTCTTCTTAAAGATCCATTTATTCTCTATGGCTTGCCGATCATCGACCAAGTGAACCAAAGTCCACACTTCGTTCTCATACATACATGGATCCCATCTTAGATTTCATGGCCTCAAGCCATTTTGCGGAATCTGGGCTCATCATCGCTTCCTCAGAGTTCGTAGGTTCGTCATGGTCAAGTAACATGACTTTCAGAACAGGATTACCGTACCACTCTGGTTTGGATCTTACTTTGGTTGACCTACGAGGTTTGGTAGTAACTTGATCAGAAGTTTCATGATCATCATCATTAACTTCCTCACTAATTGGTGTAGGAATCACTGGAACTGCTTTATGTGATGAACTACTTTCCAATAAGGGAGAAGGTACAGTTACCTCATCAAGCTCTACTTTCCTCCCACTCACTTCTTTCGAGAGAAACTCCTTCTCTAGAAAGGATCCATTCTTAGCAACAAATATCTTGCCTTCAGATCTATGATAGAAGGTATACCCAACAGTCTCCTTTGGGTATCCTATGAAGACACATTTCTCCGATTTGGGCACGAGCTTATCAGGTTGAATCTTTTTCACATAAGCATCGCAACCCCAAACTTTAAGAAATGACAACTTGGGTTTCTTGCCAAACCACAGTTCATATGGGGTCATCTCAACGGATTTCGATGGTGCCCTATTTAAAGTGAATGCAGCCGTCTCTAAAGCATAACCCCAAAACAATAGCGGTAAATCAGTAAGAGACATCATATATCGCACCATATCTAATAAAGTGCGGTTACGATGTTCGGACACACCATTACGCTGTGGTGTTCTAGGTGGCGTGAGTTGCGAAACTATTCGCATTGTTTCAAATGAAGACCAAACTCATAACTCAAATATTCACCTCCACGATCAGATCGTAGAAACTTAATTTTCTTGTTACGATGATTTTTCACTTCACTCTGAAATTCTTTGAACTTCTCAAATGTTTCAGACTTATGTTTCATTAAGTAGATATACCCATATCTGCTCAAATCATCTGTGAAGGTCAGAAAATAACGATACTCACCATGAGCATCAACACTCATCGGACCGCATTCACCAGTATGTATTATTTCCAATAAGTCTGTTGCTCGTTTCATTGTTCCGAAATACGGAGTCTTAGTCATCTTTCCCATGAGGCATGGTTCGCAAGCATCAAGTGATTCATAATCAAGTAATTCCAAAAGCTCATCAATGTGGAGTTTCTTCATGAGCTTTACACCAATATGACTTAAATGACAGTGCCACAAATAAGTTGCACTATCATTAAACTTATATCTTTTGGCTTCAATACTATGAATATGTGTATCACTACTATCGAGATTCAATAAAAATAGACCACTCATCAAGGGTGCATGACCATAAAAGATATTACTCATATAAATAGAACAACCATTATTCTCTGATTTAAATGAATAACTGTCTAGCATGAAACAAGATCCAGATATAATGCTCATGCTTAACGTTGGCACCAAATAACAATTATTCAGGTATAATACTAATCCCGAAGGTAGATGTAGAGGTAGCGTGCTGACCGCGATCACATCGATTTTGGAACCATTTCCCACGCTCATCGTCACCTCGTCCTTAGCCAATCTTCGCTTAATCCGTAGCCCCTGTTTCGAGTTGCAAATATCAGCAATAGAACCAGTATCAAATACCGAGGCGCTATTGCAAGCATTAGTAAGGTACACATCAATAACATGTATATAAAATATACCTTTCACTTTGCCATCCTTCTTATCCGCCAAATACTTGGGGCAATTCCGCTTCCGGTGACCAGTCCCTTTGCAGTAGAAGCACTCAGTCTCAGGCTTAGGTCCAGACTTGGGCTTCTTCACTTGAGCAGCAACTTGCCTGCCGTTCTTCTTGAAGTTCCCCTTCTTCCCTGCGAAGAGCTCAGGAATTGCCTTATCCATCCCTTGCATATTATAGTTCATCACAAAGCTTTTGTAGCTTGGTGGCAGTGATTGAAGAACTCTGTCAATGACACTATCATTAGAAAGATTAACTCCCAGTTGAGTCAAGTGGTTGTGGTACCCAAACATTCTAAGTACATGTTCACTGACAGAACTATTCTCCTCCATTTTGCAGCTGTAGAAGTTATTGGAGACTTCATATCTCTCAATCCAGGCATTTGCTTGAAACATTAACTTCAACTCCTGGAACATCTCATACGCTCCATGACGTTCAAAACATCGTTGAAATCCTGATTCTAAGCCGTAAATCATGGCACGCTGAACTATCGAGTAGTCATCAGCTTTGCTCTGCCAGACGTTCATAACATCTGGTGTTGCTCCTGCAACGGGCTTTGCACGTAGCGGTGCTTCTAGGACGTAATTCTACTGTGCAACAATGAGGATAATCCTCAAGTTACGGACCCAATCCGTGTAGTTGCTACCATCATCATTCAACTTAGCTTTCTCTAGGAACGCATTAAAATTCAAAGGAACAGTAGCACGGGCCATTTATCTACAACAACATAGACATGCAAAATACTACCAGGTACTAAGTTCATGATAAATTAAAGTTCAATTAATCATATTACTTAAGAACTCCCACTTAGATAGACATCCCTCTAGTCATCTAAATGATCACGTGATCCATATCAACTAAACCATGTCCGATCATCACGTGAGATGGAGACGTTTTCAATGGTGAACATCACTATGTTGATCATATCTATTATATGATTCACGCTCGACCTTTCGGTCTCAGTGTTCCGAGGCCATATCTGCATATGCTAGGCTCGTCAAGTTTAACATGAGTATTCTGCTTGTGCAAAACTGGCTTGCACCCGTTGTATGTGAACGTAGAGCTTATCACCCCCGATCATCACGTGGTGTCTCGGCACGACTGTAGGATCGAAAGTATGTCTAGAGGGGGGTGATTAGTTCTTGGCAGATTTTAGCAACATAGCACAAGTCAAGCAATCAACCTACACATGCAATTCTAAGAGTATAGCAGCGGAATGTAAAATAATTGCATATGAAGGTAAAGGGATGAGTTTGAGGGAGCAAACGCAATGTTGACATGGAAATTTTTATCTGTGGTTCTGATAGGTGGTGCTATCGTACATCCACGCTGATGGAGACTTCAACCCACGAAGGGTAACGATTGCGCGAGTCCACAGAGGGCTCCACCCACGAAGGGTCCACGAAGAAGTAACATTGTCTATCCCACCATGGCCGTTCCCATGAAGGACTTGCCTCACCAGGGTAGATCTTCACGAATTAGGCGATCTCCTTGCCCTTACAAACTCCTTGGTTCAACTCCACAATCTTGTCGGAGGCTCCCAAGTGACAAGCCAACCTAGGAGACACCACTCTCCAAGAAGTAATAAATGGTGTGTTGATGATGAACTCCTTGCTCTTGTGCTTCAAATGATAGTCTCCCCAACAGTCAACTCTCTCTCATAGGATTGGATTTGGTAGAAAGAAGATTTGAGTGGAAAGCAACTTGGGGAAGGCTAGAGATCAAGATTTATGTGGTTGGAATGGAATATCTTGACCTCAACACAAGTGTAGGTGGTTCTCTCTCAGAAAATATGTATTGGAAGTGTAGGCATCTTCTGACGTCTCTCTCAATGAATGAAGAGTGGGTGGAGGGGTATAAATAGCCTCCACACAAAATCTAACCGTTACACACAAATCACCAAACTTGGTGGGACCGAATCATGAAACTCGGTCAGACCGATTTAGTTAAAAATGTGAACGTTAGGATTCTCGGTGGGACCGACATGTCAACTCGGTGGGACCAATTTCGTTAGGGTTAGGGCATAACGTAATCTCGGTGAGACCGATTACACAAACTCGGTGATACCGATTTTGGTAATGGACTAACAGAGAGTTGGTCAGGCAAACTCGGTGGGACCGATTCGCTCATCTCGGTTGGACCAAAGTGTTACGAAAGGGAAACAGAGAGTTTACATTGCAATCTTGGTGGGACCGATCGCTCATCTCGGTTTGACTGAAACGTTACAAAGGGAAACAGAGAGATTACAATCCCATCTCGGTGAGACCGAGATCCCTATCGGTGAGACCGAAAAGACTAGGGTTTCTGGCAGTGGCTATGTCAATTGAACTCGGTGGTGCTGGATAGAAAATTTTGGTGGGGCCGAGTTTGACTTTTGGTTTGGGACATATGTGGGTGTGAGAAAGTAGTGGAGGGTTTTGGAGCATATCACTAAGCATTTTGAGCAAGCACCTCATCCCTTCTTAATAGTATTGGCTTTTCCTATAGACTCAATGTGATCTTGGATCACTAAAATAGAAAATGTAGCGTCTTGTGCTTTGAGCTTGAGCCAATCTTTTATCCTTAGCATTTTGAAGGGTCCACTTTCTAATCCATGCCATGCCAACCATTGAGCTTTCCTAAAATATTCATCTTGGAATAGCATTAGCTCAATGAGCTATATGTTGTTAGGAATTACCAAAACCACACAGGGATAGTTGCACTTTCAATGACGAACTGTAGCAATGGTGCATACTCAGGGAGAACACTTATACGTTGAAATTTAGTGAGAGATCATCTTATAATGCCACCGCCGTACTAAGAAAAATAAGATGCATAAAAGATAAACATCACACACAATCAATATAAGTGATATGACATGGCCATCATCATCTTGTGCCTTTGATCTCCATCTCCAAAGCACCGTCATGATCACCATCATCACTGGCTTGCCACCTTGATCTCCATCATAGCATCGTTGTCGTCTTGCCAACTATTGCTTCCACGACTATCGCTACCGCATAGTGATAAAGTAAAGCAATTACATGGCCAAAGAGGTTTTGGAAGTTTAAGTCTATGACGAATCAGGGACTCCGAGTGCTCCTCACACAGAGTGGTTCGAATATGACTTGTTCAAACTTTGTGATGTAGCATGAATAGAGTTTGAGACCAGAAAAACATAGATAGCTAGAGGGAGTTCTTAGGCATTCTTGTCCATCCATTTGGCAAAAGAGAAAGAGCCAAACAATCAAAACAACAAATGGATGTCCTCGAATGAGTAAAATATGCAACCAACATGCTCACACAATAAAAATGGCAAATGAAATATGTGACAAAGCATGCACAAACACTCTAGCATCTATCAAGCAATTTGGCGATGACTAGGTCATCTATATATGAGTATATTGACTTAGGAGTCAAATGAGAACATTTGATCATAGGTCATACTCATTGTTTAAGCACAAATGGGGTTACCACTTTTACATAAAGCATTGTTGTGTTCACAGCATTAGAGTTGCTTTAGCTCAATTGGTTAGACTAAAGCTCCCCCTAGATGTGATATCCCCCCTAAGAGGGATGAACTAACCTTGGGTTTTGTCAATGATGACTTCATGTAGGTGTTGAAGATGTAGATGCTCAATGTTGATGTAGACCATTTGGAGCAATCCTTTGGAGTGAGTTGCACTTTCAATACCTACACGGGTTTGTCCCACAAGGAACAAACAAGGATATCCATAGACATAGAGTGATGCATACACAAGATGATGTCCATGAAAGCATTAGGTTACCTTGTCCCTTGTCTTACCAACAAGAGGGTTTGTGACTCCTTGAACTAGTACAAGATATGGAAGTTGTTTGCACTTGTCCTCGCCAAAATGATAAGAGTGAAGTATGTTGGCGGAGTCACCCTCAAGAACTCTCTAGTGCTTCTTCTTCTGGATCCACACCATCTTGATGGGAACCCTTGGAGTTGTAGCTGTACTTGATGAAGTAGAACTTGATGTGGTCTTGGGAACCCACTTGACCAAGGCCTTGGGTGCTTCTTCAAATGCATCAATCTCCTCTTGAAGCTTGTCCTTGCCTTTTTGCTTGTGGTCTTGTGGTGGAAGATCATCTTGAGCTTGGGATCATACTTCTCTTGTTGAGGAACAAACTTTGTCTTGGGGTATTGATCTTCTTCCCACTCAACTCCATTGGCATTGAACTTTTGTTCAAAACCAACACCTTGATTCTTTCGGTGTCTTCCTTGCTTGCGTACAATTTCCTCAAATTGCTTACTCCCGGCAAGGCTCTTGTAAACACCTTTCTCTATAATTCCCTTCAATAAGCTATTTTCTTGCTCAAGTGTAACTTGGCTAAGAGAATCATTAGTGGAATCAAGAGAACTACTAGAAGCAACAATATTGGATTTAGCATGATTGTTGTTACAAATAGATGAAGAATCTTTCTTGCTCTTGTTGCTAGATTTAACTTGTGGCATGTAAGTAGACAAGAGTAAATGCTTGGCAATGTAAGAAGAACTTTTCTTGCGAAGATCATCATTGACTGCCTTTAAAAACTCATGCTCTTGCTCAAGGTTGAGCTTTTCAAAGCGTAGCTTATCATGAGTCTTTAAAAGTTCTTGATGATTTTCCAAGGTAGTTTCATGAACTAACTTAAGAGTGTTTAGTTCTTTAGTTAGACGCTCAATATCCTTCTTATCATCATCATTCGTTTTATCTTGATTAGCATGATTAATTGACGTTTCATCATAGTTTTCATCACTAGAGTTGTCAACAAGTAAATCATCATCACCATCACTATTGAAATCAACATACTCGGGATGTGTTACCTTTGGACCTTTGACCATGAAGCACCTTCCAATTTCTTCATTTGGTTTGTCAAATATGTCGTAGGAGTTGGTTGAAACATGTGCTAGACCGAAAACACCTTCATCTTGAGTATATTTGGAGTCGGAGTGATAACTTATTTCGGAGTGATTGTCGGAGTCAGAGCCGGATACCCATTCACCAACATGAGCTTGATGTCTTATTTTTGTGTAGCTCCTTGATGACTTTTCTTTCCTTTCCGAATCCTTGCTTCTCCGAGAGGGTTTTCGTTCATAACGATCATCTCTACTCCTCCTTTCTCTTGGTGGTGATTCTTCTCTTCTACTTCTTCTTTTGGGAGAATCTTCTCTTCTTTTGTAGGGAGCCGTACACTCATTGGAGTAGTGTCCGGGTCTTCCACAATTGTAGCAATTATGCTCACGACTAGAAGATCTTTTGTCATTATAGGACCTTGACTTGGAACTTCTTTCTTTGCTTCTACTCTTGTAGAACTTGTTGAAGTTCTTTACCATTAGGCTCAATTCTTCATTGAAGGTTTGTTTCTCGCTTGATGATGTGGGAGCATCACATGAGGCTTTGTAAGCACCACTTGACTTGTTGTGAAGCTCTTCCTTATCCTTGAGTGACATCTCATGAGCAACAATTCTTCCAGTGACTTCCGTTGGCATGAGATCTTTGTAATTGGGCATCATTTGGATCAATGTGCACACGATATCATATTTTCCATCCAAGGCTTTTAGGATCTTCTTGATGATGAATTTTTCGATCATCTCTTCACTTCCTAAGCCAGCAATCTCATTTGTGATGAGAGCAAGCCTAGAATACATTTCAGCGACACCTTCACCATCCTTTATTTTGAACTTGTCAAGTTGACTTTGAAGCACATCCAATTTGGATTCCTTGACGGAGTCGGTACCTTCGTGCATATCAATCAAAGTATCCCAAATTTCCTTTGCATTCTCAAGACGACTGATTTTGTTGAATTCTTCGGGGCACAATCCGTTGAAGAGAATATCACAAGCTTGAGCATTGTATTGTAGCATCTTCAACTCTTCCGCGGTAGCTTCAAGGTTTGGTTCTCTCCCATCAAAGAATTCACCTTGCAAGACAATACACACAATAGCCCAAACGGCGGGGTTATGTCCAAGAATATGCATTTTCATCTTATGCTTCCAACTAGCAAAATTTGTACCATCAAAGTAAGGACCTCTACGGTGGTAATTTCCCTCGCTAGATGCCATACTCTCCTAGGTTGTGAAACCAAGGCTATGACCACCAAAAGCTATGGAAATCAAAGCAAATGGAGACCAAAGCTCTGATACCACTTGTAGGATCGAAAGTAATCAAAGTATGTCTGGAGGGGGGTGTCGGTGTCAAAACCAGCGGATCTCGGGTAGGGGGTCCCGAACTGTGCGTCTAGGCCAGATGGTAACAGGAGGCAAGGGACACGAAGTTTTACCAAGGTTCGGGCCCTCTCGATGGAGGTAAAACCCTACATCCTGCTTGATTAATATTGATGATATGGGTAGTACAAGAGTAGATCTACCACGAGATCAGAGAGGCTAAACCCTAGAAGCTATCCTATGGTATGATTGTTGATGTGTATGTTGTCCTACGGACTAAAACCCTCCGGTTTATATAGACATCGGATAGGGTTAGGGTTACATAGAGTCGGTTACAATGGTAGGAGATCTGAATATCCATATCGCCAAGCTTGCCTTCCACGCCAAGGAAAGTCCCTTCCGGACATGGGTCGAAGTCTTCAATCTTGTATCTTCATAGTCCAGGAGTCCGGCTGAAGGTATAGTTCGGCTACCCGAACACCCCCTAATCCAGGACTCCCTCAGTAGCCCCTGTCCAGGCTTCAATGACGATGAGTCCGGTGCGCAAATTGTCTTCAGCATTGCAAGGTAGGTTCCTCCTCCAAGTACTTCATAGAAGATTTTGAACAAAGATAGTGTCCGTCTCTGCAAAACAAGTTTCCACATATTGCCATAGAGAGAATAATATTTACACAAATCTAATCCGCTGACGTATTCCGTAGTGTGACATCACACCACGGCCAAGCTTTTATTCAAACCGTTTTACTGTCCCATCTCAGCGTGTTATGCGAGGCGGTTTCCTTGGCACGTCTTGTTAAAGCAGAGATCGTGTCCCCTTATTCCGGGATTCTCATCAATACGGGCGTGGGTAACCCAACCGCTTCTAGGACTCCTAGATCATAGGCAAGTCCAAACGGACACGGGGAGGACGCTCGATATCTGCCCTCTTTATAGAGGGACGAGGCCTTTTATTTCTCCCTCCCGTGCTCAATGAATCCTTCCCCCGCCTCAAGCTCAAACGCCCAAAGTTCAGGTCAGGTGCTCCGAACCTTCAGTCATGTCCGGATCTAGCCTTCAAGGCCGATGGGAGCCTTCTTCTGTCATGGAAAAAGACGTCAAAAAGTTGAGGGAGGCCAGATATCTGACCGCCGAGATTCTGCATCGGCTGCCTCCCCGGGGGCAGGCCGTCCCCTCCCCCGAACCCAACGAGAGCGTCGTGTTCGTTTCCCACTTCCTCCGAGGTCTAGGCCTTGCATTGGATCCTTTTGTCAGGGGCTTGATGTTTTACTACGGGCTAGATTTCCATGATCTAGCTCCGGACTCCTTTCTTCATATCACGACATTTATTGTTGTGTGCGAGGCCTTCCTCCGGGTTACCCCTCACTTTGGCCTATGGCTCAAGACCTTTGAAGTAAAACTGAAGATGATCGAGGGGCAACATGCGGAGTGTGGAGGTGCCTCAATACGCAAGATGATGGGAGCTACATGGCCCAAAGGTTCCATTCCAGAGGTGTCTGAATTGTGGCAACAAGAGTGGTTCTACATCACGGCTCCTAGAAGTGCCAAGTGGGCGGCCGACCCTGTCTTCCGCCCGGGCCCTCCACCACAACTGATTTCATGGATTAGCAGAGGATTGAGCTGGGGTCCGGCCAAGGACGTGCCTATACTGCAAAGCCGCATTCAAGATCTCTTTAATGGAGATTTCGGTTTGGTTACAAGTTATGCTGGTTCGCCAAGTCCAGCCTTGCAAACACCGGCCTCTTCGCTTGTGGGAGTTTAATCCCGAGGGACCGCGCGCCATTCAAAATTTCCTCGGCCTGACGCACGAGGAGATGTACAAGTCGTTCTTCGGGCCTCAAGTGGAGTGTCCGGAAATCACCGAGGACGCGGGCCTGAGTAGCAACCGCGCCGCCGAACAGGTAAGGCATCTTTCGACCGAGCGTATTACCTCTCCGTTGATGCGAAGTTATTTCTAAGAGTCCGCCTTTTGACCAGGACTGGCTAACGAAGGCGAAGTTGATTCGGTGCTCGGCCCCCTCCCTGAGGGTTTGGAAAATCCGATATTGGAGAAGATGCTCCAGGCCGCACCTTGCCCGGAGCCCTCGAAGGAAAATGCGGGTGGTCTCGGTCCCGAAACGCTGGCCGCTCTAGCTGAGGGAGCGAGCGTCTCCATGAAGGAAGTCGACCAGAAGAGGAAAAGGATTGCGTCTGGGGATTCGGAAGCCGAAGCTTCCAAACGGGAGAAGAAGTCTCCCACAGAGGGTCCTACTCCGGGGGGTGCGGTTGCCGCACAAAGTCCACGGGGGGATCAATCCTCCCGCGAGTCGTAAGTGACCCAAAATACCTTAATAGTACAGATATGTCATCTTTTCTTCTGAGAAGATAACCACTGCATGTATCTTTGTAGTTCGGGCCTTAGCCCCTCTCAAATGAGCTCGTCTTCGGGGCATCTTCTTCCAGAGATGATGGAGAGCGAAACGCCTCCTCCGGACTCCTCCGCTCCGGAAGCGGGCGACCCTGAAGTGTCGTCGCGGAGGGCCTCTCCGAGTCCGGCGAGGCCAGAAGATAATCCCGTCGACCCCCAAAGTTCCCAGTGCCCGTCTCCCGAAGAGAGGAGACAAACGAGTCTGGCACCGTCTAGTGTGCGGTCGGATGTTCTGAAGGAGTTGGTGGGGTGAGCGGCCATCTCAGATGAACACCGTGTGCTGATGAATACGGTGATGGAGAGAATCTCGTCCGCCGAAAGCGGATTGCATAAAGATTTTATGAGTTTACTGACAGGCTTTGAGGTACGTAAAATAATGTATGATAGTCCTGCACATACTAGGTGTGCCCTGTGTAGATAGTAGCCCCTGAGACTCTGGTCGTCGTCGAAAACGACGACGAACAGAGGATCATATTCCCAGGTAATTACCATACTGCCTTTATGTGCAGGTGATGGAAGCTCCGGTGGCTAGCTGGGCTCGCGAGTTTGCCCATTTAGAATGGCAGTTGGATGCGGCAGACACCGACATCGATCTTGTTAACAAAAGGCTTGACGAGGCGCAAGGTAAGTGTCATTATCTGGTAAACGCCACATAGGAAGAGCAGCATGATGCCAATATCTTTAATGTGTTGTGACTGCAGATGGAGCTGCCACTGTTCAAGCCTTGCGGGCAGAACTTGCTCGAGCCAATGAACAAGCGAGGTTGGGTAATGTGGCTGCTTTGAAGGCGGCCGAAGAGTTGCAAGCCAAGAAGGCCGCGCATGGTGAGAGCTGAGATAAGATGTCCAAGATGGCCATAGAATTAAAAGCCGCCACTGACCGTTGCCGGGTTCTTGAAAAGGAAAACCAGGCGAAGGTATCGGACCTTGAGAAGGCTGCTGCAACGGGAAAAGACCTCCGCTCTGCAATGAGGGCAAAGAAGGAGGAGCTGCGGGAAGCCGGGGATATTGTAGCCGGGAAATCCTTTATGCTGCAGAGGAAGTTCGGAGATCCACGGTATGCCCCTCTGGATCGGCTGTGGAGTTCGGAAGATGTGTATATGGATTTGGCGGTGAGCGCTGCCGATGCGGCCAAGTACTTCCAGAGTCAGACGGACCGTGAAGTAGACCAGCTGTTTTGGAAACAATTTCTTTCTCCCGAGCGTCCACTTTCATTGACGGACCAATTAGCCGAATGGGCCGGCCGAACTAAATAGGTTGTACGGACTCTCCATGAGGTCTGTTGTGGATCAGCTATGGCCGGAAAGGTCAAAACCGAGCAGCTATTTCAGCTTGGTGCAGCAGTTCCTTGACGTGGTGCCGCACATAAATGCGATGAAGCGGTCGGCGTGCATAGAAGGCGCACGAATGGATTTTGCCCGTGCTAAAGCATATTGGGCAGAGATGGATGCTACCACTGTTGCAGCGCAGGATTCGGCCATAGGTCGAAGGGCTGCTGAGCACTACTTTGAGGAAGTTCTTGAGGGTGCTCGTTTGATAGAGACCCAGTTCTCAAAAGATATTATGTTTGAGTGACATTTAATCTCATTGTAAGCGAAATGCTTTTATAAATTTTCATAAGGCTACTTTTATACTTTTGCCTGAAAGTATTGTAATGCCTCCTGGGCGGCCGTTTATGTATACATGTGTATAACTTGAAAGATTGAGTCGTTGGCTTCAACCCCCACGCATATAATGCGGAGGTGTTCGCAGAAACACGCGTTCACACTTAACCCAACGTCTTGGTCCTATTACGGAGGTGATAGCAGAGCGAGTGAGGCAACCGGACTATAATGCTTTAACACTTTCACTTAGCCATAGGAGTTTGACGGCGGGGCTACTAGATAGCCCCTGGTGGCTCCGCACTCTCCCGATCCCGGGATGCGTATATGCCTGGCCAGAAAGTGGCCCTTCGTTAAGGCGGGGGAATTCTAACATTCCCATGGGTCATCGAGTGGTTGACCAGTCTCGCGCTAGATCATGACAGTCAGTTTTCGGCTTTCTCTACTGAGGTGCTCGTCCGGATGAACCAGGGCACAATCGCAGTAGTTCTCCTGGTGCTACCTTAGCCGGTAAAGCGGAACGTAAGGCACCAAAACACAGGAGCCGGGCAAACCCAACATTTGACGAAAGACAATGATTCGGAGCTGATGCATATAGGGCCAAACTTGCGACGCCGAACACTCCCTAAGGTATTCGGTCTTTGTGGTATAAACCGGGCCTAAATAATGGCCTTCGTAAGAAGCCCCTTATGTCCAGGTACGTGCATTGGTCTGGCGTGGCCACATGCCAAGACGTCAGCATCCTTCTGAATGGTGGATATGTATCAACAAGAGACAGTAAAAAAGGTTTACGCAGGGTCTTAATCTAAAAAGAATCCTTGGAGCGGGTCCCTGCTGCACGTCTGCACCTGTGTCTCCATTGTGCCGTATCCTGGACGGGTGTGGCACGATGATCGTCTATAAAAGAGAGGAATTTAGGTGAAAAAGGTTGTCGTGCAAAAAAGATAATTGAAGAAACTATGCATAATTCAAGATGAGGAGGAATGGCCACATGTCTGCGCGCGTTGAGCCCCTTGTAAATAGTGGTGTGACCATTTATTCGGTATAAGTAGCGGCGCTGGACTCGATTAGTTGTGTCTGAGGTCTTGACGACCTATGGGGCGCTTTGGCTAGTCCGGGCGCCTTTAGTGTGTGGCTGCCAAGGCAGCCTCACTCTCTTCGGCGCGCAGAGATCGCTTGATATTTCCGTGCACTAAAATGATGCCGCATGGACCGGGCATCTTGAGTGTGAGGGAGGAGTAGTGTGGTATTGCATTAAAGCGAGCGAAAGCTTCATGCCTGAGCAGTGCTTGATAGCCACTTTGAAACGGAGCGATGTGGAAGGTTAAATGCTCGCTACGGAAGTTATCGAGGGAGCCGAATATAACTTGTAGTAGGAGGGAGCCCGTACAACGAGCCCCTGGGCCTGGCGTTACTCCTTTAAAGGTAGTATTGCTATGGCGAATTTGTGTTGGGTCTAACCCCATCCCGCGGATTGTATCCTGGTATATTAGGTTTAGGCTGCTGCCGCCGTCCATCAAGACTCGTGTGAAGTGATATCCGCCAATTACTGGGTCTAATACCAAGGCAGCCCATCCTGCGTGTCGGATACTTGCTGAGTAATCACGATGGTCGAAAGTGATCGGTTGAGACGACCATTGGCAGGACTTCGAGGTGACAGGCACTTGGGTATATTTTCCTGGGAGTGCCACATTGTTTTTTCCCTTGATCATGTGTAGTACGTTTACTGTTTTGACTTCTGGTGGGAATTTCTTTTGTTCCCCCGTGTCTTACTTGGGGGGCTCGTCCTTGTCTTCACTTGGTGTGTCCTCCCCCTTGTGTACGGCGTTGAGCTTGCCGGACTGCTTGAAGACCCAACATTCTCTGTGGGTATGATTAGCAGGTTTACCCGGGGTACTGTGGATCTGACATACTTGGTCCAGAATTTTGTTGAGGCTGGACAGTTCATCCCTGGTGCCTTTAGTGGGCGGCTTTTGACCTGGCCGAGAGCTTTTGAATCCGGCATTTACTGCCGTGCCCTTCGTGCTGTCTTCTTTATTTCGGCATTTTTTATTGCTATTGCGCCGTGATTTCCCGTTTCCATCTCTAACTTCCGATGTACTGGGGTCGCTGGTGCTGCATCTGGCTAGTCAGCTGTCCTCACCCGTGCAAAAGCGGGTCATGAGGTTTGTTAATGCGGCCATCGTTCTCGGCTTATTTTGGCCGAGGTGTCTGGCGAGCCATTCGTCACAGACGCTATGCTTGAAAGCCACTAAGGCTTCGGCGTCCCGACAGTCGACAATCTGGTTCATTTTAGTAAGAAACCTATTCCAAAGCTTTCGGGCTGACTCTCCGGGCTGCTGAGTTATATGACTCAGATCATCTGCATCCGGAGGTCGGACATAAGTCCCTTGAAAATTTTCCCGAAAGGCGTCTTCGAGCTCTTCCCAACTTCCAATGGAGCTTTCGGGGAGGCCTTTGAGCCAGTGACGAGCTGGCCCTTTGAGCTTGAGGGGTAAATATTTGATGGCGTGGAGATCATCTCCTCGAGCCATATGGATATGAAGGATATAGTCCTCAATCCAAACCCCTGGGTCTGTTGTTCCATCGTATGCCTCTATGTTTACGGGTTTGAATCCCTCTGGAAATTCATCGTCCAGCACCTCATCGGTGAAACATAGAGGGTGTGCGGCACCCCTGTAGCTGGGTGTACCGCGTTGTTCAGATATTTGTTGTGTTGCATTGTATGCTGGGGGGCGCTTGCGTGGTCCATAGATGGATCTTGTTGCGCCGTCCTTTGGGTGCGAACCCTCGCCTGGGTCACGTGTTGTATTGTGAGCGGCGTTGTATGCCGCTCTGTGTTGGTAGAGGGGTCGTCTATCTGACCAGGTGGCTGCTTTGATATTTGGTTGTGGGGGGTCTGCGGCCTCCTCATCGAATTCGGGTAGCAGCTTCCGCTTTGGGTAGCTCTTAGAGGGGCGATCGTCGTCGTACCTTGCTGCAGTGTTGAGTATTTTGCTCCATCTGAATTGGAGTGTGTCTTGCGCGGCCTTGAGCCTTCGCTTCTACTTTTTAAGGCTCCTCGCGGTGGCAACAAGCCTTTTACGGGCGTTCTATTGCTCCGGGTGCCTGTTCGGCGTTATGTCGTCCGGACCATTATCCTTGATAGGATTTGTTTTTTCGGTTTGATTATCCGGATTTCCGTTGTCCGGCAGCGGTTCGCCCTGCTCCAACGCTGGGTCTGTGTGATCGCTATTTCTGTCGAGGCGGGATTTGGGGCGGCGCTTGCGTCGCCGCTTTGACTGCTTTTCGAGGGAACAATCCTTCGGTGCGTCCTTCCGCTCCTCGTCGTCATCTTTTGGTGCGTCCACCGTGTATACGTCATATGACGCGGTGGCGTTCCAGGGTCCAACAGGCGCTGGTTCTTCATTGTCCCCTTCATCGGCATCCGTACCGTCAATGTCTTCGGAGTCAAAGTCGAGCATGTCGGTTAAATCGTCGACAGTGGCTACAAAGTGGGTGGTGGGTGGGCTTTGAATTTCTTCATCGTCCGTACTCCAACCTTGCTGACCGTAGTCCAGCTAGGGCTCTCCTGATAAAGAGAGAGACTTCAGTGACTTCAGGATATCGCCGAAAGGCGAGTGCTGAAAGATGTCTGCGGCAGTGAACTCCATGATCGGCGCCCAATCGGATTCGACTGGCAGGGGCGTGGAGGGTTCGGAGTCCGGAGAGGGGTCCGGCTCCTTGGAGTCACGAGCCTCGCAGAGTACGGGGCCGGTGTTTGGCTCAATCACCGTTTGGATCGCAGCCCCCGAGGTGGCGTCCAACCGCCCATCCTCGATTGACGCAGTTGACTCCGAACTAAGGGTTGGAGCCGGTGCGGGTGCGGCCTCCAGGGCACCGTTCGGCGGCAGAGTTAGATCATGCTCGTCATGACAGTGCGGCGCGCTCGGCAGTGGTTCGAATCTGTCGAAGATCAAGTCCCCGCGGATGTCAGCCGTGTAGTTTAAACTTCTGAATCTGACCTGACGGCCAGGGGCAAAGCTTTCGATCTGCTCTAGATGGCCAAGTGAATTGGCCCGCAATGCGAAGCCGCTAAAGACGAAGATTTGTCCGGGGAGGAAGGTCACACCCTGGACTGCATCGCCATTGATGATCATAGGAGCCATCGAGCCTAACAGCGATGACACAGAGGAACTCTCAATGAAAGCACCAATGTCGGTGTCAAAACCGGCGGATCTCGGGTAGGGGGTCCCGAACTGTGCGTCTAGGCCGGATGGTAACAGGAGGCAAGGGACACGAAGATTTACCCAGGTTCGGGCCCTCTCGATGGAGGTAAAACCCTACGTCTTGCTTGATTAATATTGATGATATGGGTAGTACAAGAGTAGATCTACCACGAGATTAGAGAGGCTAAACCCTAGAAGCTAGCCTATGGTATGATTGTTGATGTGTATGTTGTCCTACAGACTAAAACCCTCCGGTTTATATAGACATCGGATAGGGTTAGGGTTACATAGAGTCGGTTACAATGGTAGGAGATCTGAATATCCGTATCACCAAGCTTGCCTTCCACGCCAAGGGAAGTCCCTTCCGGACACGGGACGAAGTCTTCAATCTTGTATCTTCATAGTCTAGGAGTCCGGCTGAAGGTATAGTTCGGCTACCCGAACACCCCCTAATCCAGGACTCCCTCAAGGGGTGATTAGACTACTTGACCAAATAAAAATCTAGCCTTTTCCCAATTTTAGTTCTTGGCAGATTTTAGCAATATAGCACAAGTCAAGCAATCAACCTACACATGCAATTCTAAGAGTATAGCAGCGGAATGTAAAACAATTGCATATGAAGGTAAAGGGATGAGTTTGAGGGAGCAAACGCAATGGTGAGACAGAAATTTTATCCATGGTTCCGATAGGTGGTGCTATCGTACATCCACGTTGATGGAGACTTCAACCCATGAAGGGTAACGGTTGCGCGAGTCCACGGAGGGCTCCACCCACGAAGGGTCCACGAAGAAGCAACCTTGTCTATCCCACCATGGTCGTCGCCCACGAAGGACTTGCCTCACTAGGGTAGATCTTCATGAAGTAGGCGATCTCCTTGCCCTTACAAACTCCTTGGTTCAACTCCACAATCTTGTCGGAGGCTCCCAAGTGACACCTAGCCAATGTAGGAGGCACCACTCTCCAAGAAGTAATAAATGGTGTGTTGATGATGAACTCCTTGCTCTTGTGCTTCAAATGATAGCCTCCCCAACAGTCAACTCTCTCTCATAGGATTGGATTTGGTAGAAAGAAGGTTTGAGTGGAAAGCAACTTGGGGAAGGCTAGAGATCAAGATTTATGTGGTTGGAATGGAATATCTTGACCTCAACACAAGTGTAGGTGGTTCTCTCTCAAACAATATGTATTGGAAGTGTAGGCATGTTCTGATGGCGCTCTCAACGAATGAAGAGTGGGTGGAGGGGTATAAATAGCCTCCACACAAAATCTAACCGTTACACACAAATCACCAAACTCGGTGGGACCAAATCATGAAACTCGGTCAGACCGATTTAGTTAAAAATGTGAACGTTAGGATTCTCGGTGGGACCGATTTCGTTAGGGTTAGGGCATAACGTAATCTCGGTGAGACTGATTACACAAACTCGGTGAGACCGATTTTGGTAATGGACTAACAGAGAGTTGGTCAGGCAAACTCGGTGGGACCGATTCGCTCATCTCGGTTGGATCAAAGTGTCACTAAAGGGAAACAAAGAGTTTACATTGCAATCTCGGTGGGACCGATCGCTCATGTCGGTTTGACCGAAACATTACGAAGGGAAATAGAGAGATTACAATCCCATCTCAGTGAGACAGAGATCCCTATCGGTGAGACCGAAAAGTCTAGGGTTTCTCACAGTGGCTATGTCAACTGAACTCGGTGGCGCCGGATAGAAAATTTCGGTGGGGCTGAGTTTGACTTTTGGTTTGGGACATATGTGTTTGTGAGAAAGTAGTGGAGGGTTTTGGAGCATATCACTAAGCATTTTGAGCAAGCACGTCATTAAGCAACACCTCATCCCTTCTTAATAGTATTGGCTTTTCCTATGGACTCAATGTGATCTTGGATCACTAAAATAGAAAATGTAGAGTCTTGTGCTTTGAGCTTGAGCCAATCTTTTATCCTTAGCATTTTGAAGGGTCCACTTTCTAATCCATGCCATGCCAACCACCGAGCTTTCCTGAAATATTCATCTTGCAATAGCATTAGCTCAATGAGCTATATGTTATTAGGAATTACCAAAACCACCCAGGGATAGTTGCACTTTCAATGACGAACTGTAGCAATGGTGCATACTCAGGGAGAACACTTATACGTTGAAATTTAGTGAGAGATCATCTTATAATGCCACCGTCGTACTAAGCAAAACAAGATGCATAAAAGATAAACATCACACACAATCAATATAAGTGATATGATATGGCCATCATCATCTTGTGCCTTTGATCTCCATCTCCAAAGCACCGTCATGATCACCATCATCACCGGCTTGACACCTTGATCTCCATCATTGCATCGTTGTCGTCTCGCCAACTATTGCTTCCACGACTATCGCTACCGCATAGTGATAAAGTAAAGCAATTACATGGCGATTGCATTTCATACAATAAAGCGACAACCATATGGCTCCTGCCAGTTGCCGATAACTTTGTTACAAAACATGATCATCTCATATAACAATTTATATAATTATGTATTGACCATATCATTGTTGGGGAACGTAGTAATTTCAAAAAATTTCGTACGCACACGCAAGATCATGGTGATGCATAGCAACGAGAGGGGAGAGTGTTGTCTACGTACCCTCGTAGACCGAAGCAGAAGCGTTGACGCAACGTAGAGGAAGTAGTCGTACGTCTTCCCGGTCCAACCGATCCAAGCACCGTTACTTCTGCACCTCCGAGTTCTTGACACACGTACAGCTCGATGACGCACCCCGGGCTCCGATCCAGCAAAGCTTTGGGGAGGAGTTTTGTCAGCACGACGGCGTGGTGACGATCTTGATGTTTAACCGTCGCAGGGCTTCGCCTAAGCACCACTACAATATGATCGAGGTGTAATATCGTGGAGGGGGGCACCGCACACGGCTAAGGAACGATCACGAAGAACAACTTGTGTGTCCTAGGGTGCCCCCTGCCCCCGTATATAAAGGAGCCAAGGGGGGTGCGGCCGGCCCTAGTAGGAGGCACGCAGGAGGAGTCCTACTCCTACCGGGAGTAGGACTCCCCTCCCTTTCCTTGTCCAAGTAGGAGAGGGGGAAGGAAGGAAGAGAGGAGAGGAAGGAAAGGGGGGGCGCCGCCCCTCCCTCCTTGTCCAATTCGGACTAGGGGGAGAGGGGGAGCGCGGCCTGCCCTGGCTGCCTTTCCTCTTCTCCACTTTAGGCCCATGAGGCCCATTAACCCCCCGGGGGGTTCCGGTAACCCCCCGGTTCTCCGGTTTTATCCGAAACTTCCCCGGAACACTTTCGGTGTCCGAATATAGCCGTCCAATATATCAATCTTTATGTATCAACCATTTCGAGACTCCTCGTTATGTCCGTGATCATATACGGGACTCCGAACAACCTTCGGTACATCAAAATACATAAACTCATAATGAAACTGTCATCGTAACTTTAAGCGTGCGGACCCTACGGTTCGAGAACAATGTAGACATGACTGAGACACGTCTCCGGTTAATAACCAATAGCGGGACCTGGATGCCCATATTGGCTCCTACATATTCTACGAAGATCTTTATCGGTCAGACCACATAACTACATATGTTGTTCCCTTTGTCATCGGTATGTTACTTGCCCGAGATTCGATCGTCGGTATCCAATACCTAGTTCAATCTTGTTACTGGCAAGTCTCTTTACTCGTTCGGTAATACATCATCTCACAACTAACACATTAGTTGCAATGCTTGCAAGGCTTATGTGATGTGTATTACCGAGAGGGCCCAGAGATACCTCTCCGTCAGACGGAGTGACAAATCCTAATCTCGAAATACGCCAACCCAACACGTACCTTTGGAGACACCTGTAGAGCTCCTTTATAATCACCTAGTTACGTTGTGACGTTTGGTAGCACACAAAGTGTTCCTCTGGTAAACGGGAGTTGCATAATCTCATAGTCATAGGAACATGTATAAGTCATGAAGAAAGCAATAGCAACATACTAAACGATCGGGTGCTAAGCTAATGGAATGGGTCATGTCAATCAGATCATTCAACTAATGATGTGATCCCGTTAATCAAATAACAACTCTTTGTTTATGGTTAGGAAACACAACCATCTTTGATTAACGAGCTAGTCAAGTAGAGGCATACTAGTGACACTTTGTTTGTCTATGTATTCACACATGTATTATGTTTCCGGTTAATACAATTCTAGCATGAATAATAAACATTTATCATGATATAAGGAAATAAATAATAACTTTATTATTGCCTCTAGGGCATATTTCCTTCAGTCTCCCACTTGCACTAGAGTCAATAATCTAGATTACACGGTAATGATTCTAACACCCATGGAGCCTTGGTGCTGATCATGTTTTGCTCGTGGAAGAGGCTTAGTCAACGGGTCTGCTACATTCAGATCCGTATGTATCTTGCAAATTTCTATGTCTCCCACCTGGACTAGATCCCGGATGGAATTGAAGCGTCTCTTGATGTGCTTGGTTCTTTTGTGAAATCTGGATTCCTTTGCCAAGGCAATTGCACCAGTATTGTCACAAAAGATTTTCATTGGACCCGATGCACTAGGTATGATACCTAGATCGGATATGAACTCCTTCATCCAGACTCCTTCGTTTGCTGCTTCCGAAGCAGCTATGTACTCCGCTTCACATGTAGATCCCGCCACGACGCTTTGTTTAGAACTGCACCAACTGACAACTCCACCGTTTAATGTAAACACGTATCCGGTTTGCGATTTAGAATCGTCCGGATCAGTGTCAAAGCTTGCATCAACGTAACCATTTACAATGAGCTCTTTGTCACCTCCATATACGAGAAACATATCCTTAGTCCTTTTCAGGTACTTCAGGATGTTCTTGACCGCTGTCCAGTGATCCACTCCTGGATTACTTTGGTACCTCCATGCTAAACTTATAGGAAGGCACACATCAGGTCTGGTACACAACATTGCATGCATGATAGAGCCTATGGCTGAAGCATAGGGAACATCTTTCATTTTCTCTCTATCTTCTGCAGTGGTCGGGCATTGAGTCTGACTCAACTTCACACCTTGTAACACAGGCAAGAACCCTTTCTTTGCTTGATCCATTTTGAACTTCTTCAAAATCTTGTCAAGGTATGTGCTTTGTGAAAGTCCAATTAAGCGTCTTGATCTATCTCTATAGATCTTTATGCCTAATATGTAAGCAGCTTCACCGAGGTCTTTCATTGAAAAACTCTTATTCAAGTATCCCTTTATGCTATCCAGAAATTCTATATCATTTCCAATCAGTAATATGTCATCCACATATAATATCAGAAATGCTACAGAGCTCCCACTCACTTTCTTGTAAATACAGGTTTCTCCGAAAGTCTGTATAAAACCAAATGCTTTGATCACACTATCAAAGCGTTTATTCCAACTCCGAGAGGCTTGCACCAGTCCATAAATGGATTGCTGGAGCTTGCACACTTTGTTAGCTCCCTTTGGATCGACAAAACCTTCCGGTTGCATCATATACAACTCTTCTTCCAGAAATCCATTCAGGAATGCAGTTTTGACATCCATCTGCCAAATTTCATAATCATAAAATGCGGCAATTGCTAACATGATTCGGACAGACTTAAGCATCGCTACGGTTGAGAAGGTCTCATCGTAGTCAACCCCTTGAACTTGTCGAAAACCTTTTGCGACAAGTCGAGCTTTGTAGACAGTAATATTACCGTCAGCGTCAGTCTTCTTCTTGAAGATCCATTTATTCTCAATTGCTTGCCGATCATCGGGCAAGTCAACCAAATTCCATACTTTGTTCTCATACATGGATCCCATCTCAGATTTCATGGCTTCAAGCCATTTTGCGGAATCTGGGCTCACCATCGCTTCTTCATAGTTCGTAGGTTCATCATGATCTAGCAGCATGATTTACAGAACAGGATTACCGTACCACTCTGGCGCGGTTCTCGCTCTGGTTGATCTACGAGGTTCAGTAGTATCTTGTCCTGAAGTTTCATGATCATTATCATTAGCTTCCTCACTAATTGGTGTAGGTGTCGCAGAAACAGTTTTCTGTGATGTACTACTTTCCAATAAGGGAGCAGGTACAGTTACCTCATCAAGTTCTACATTCCTCCCACTCACATCTTTCGAGAGAAACTCCTTCTCCAGAAAGTTTCCGAATTTAGCAACAAAAGTCTTGCCTTCGGATCTGTGATAGAAGGTGTATCCAATAGTTTCCTTTGGATATCCTATGAAGACACATTTCTCCGATTTGGGTTCGAGCTTATCAGGTTGAAGCTTTTTCACATAAGCATCGCAGCCCCAAACTTTCAGAAACGACAACTTTGGTTTCTTGCCAAACCATAGTTCACAAGGTGTCGTCTCAACGGATTTTGATGGTGCCCTATTCAACGTGAATGCGGCCGTCTCTAAAGCATAACCCCAAAACGATAGCGGTAAATCAGTAAGAGACATCATAGATCGCACCATATCTAGTAAAGTACGATTACGACATTCGGACACACCATTACGCTGTGGTGTTCCGGGTGGCGTGAGTTGCGAAACTATTCCGCATTGCTTCAAATGTACACCAAACTCGTAACTCAAATATTCTCCTCGACGATCAGATCGTAGAAACTTTATTTTCTTGTTACGATGATTTTCAACTTCACTCTGAAATTCTTTGAACTTTTCAAATGTTTCAGACTTATGTTTCATTAAGTAGATATACCCATATCTGCTTAAGTCATCTGTGAAGGTGAGAAAATAACGATATCCGCCACGAGCCTCAATATTCATCGGACCACATACATCTGTATGTATGATTTCCAACAAATCTGTTGCTCTCTCCATAGTACCGGAGAACGGTGTTTTAGTCATCTTGCCCATGAGGCACGGTTCACAAGTACCAAGTGATTCATAATCAAGTGGTTCCAAAAGTCCATCAGTATGGAGTTTCTTCATGCGCTTTACACCGATATGACCTAAACGGCAGTGCCACAAATAAGTTGCACCATCATTATCAACTCTGCATCTTTTGGCTTCAACATTATGAATATGTGTATCACTACTATCGAGATTCAATAAGAATAGACCACTCTTCAAGGGTGCATGACCATAAAAGATATTACTCATATAAATAGAACAACCATTATTCTCTGATTTAAATGAATAACCGTCTCGCATTAAACAAGATCCAGATATAATGTTCATGCTCAACACTGGCACCAAATAACAATTATTTAGGTCTAATACTAATCCCGAAGGTAGATGTAGAGGTAGCGTGCCGACCGTGATCACATCGACTTTGGAACCGTTTCCCACGCGCATCGTCACCTCGTCCTTAGCCAATCTTCGCTTAATCCGTAGTCCCTGTTTCGAGTTGCAAATATTAGCAACAGAACCAGTATCAAATACACAGGTGCTACTGCGAGCATTAGTAAGGTACACATCAATAACATGTATATCAAATATACCTTTGTTCACCTTGCCATCCTTCTTATCCGCCAAATACTTGGGGCAGTTCCGCTTCCAGTGACCAGTCTGCTTGCAGTAGAAGCACTCAGTTTCAGGCTTAGGTCCAGACTTGGATTTCTTCTCTTGAGCAGAAACTTGCTTGCCGTTCTTCTTGAAGTTCCCCTTCTTCTTCCCTTTGCCCTTTTTCTTGAAACTAGTGGTCTTGTTGACCATCAACACTTGATACTCCTTTTTGGTTTCTACCTCCGCAGCTTTCAGCATTGCGAAGAGCTCGGGAATAGTCTTATTCATCCCTTGCATATTATAGTTCATCACGAAGCTCTTGTAGCTTGGTGGCAGTGATTGGAGAATTCTGTCAATGACGCAATCATCTGGAAGATTAACTCCCATCTGAATGAAGTGATTATTATACCCAGATATTTTGAGTATATGCTCACTGACAGAACTGTTCTCCTCCATCTTGCAGCTATAGAACTTATTGGAGACTTCATATCTCTCAATCCGGGCATTTGCTTGAAATATTAACTTCAACTCCTGGAACATCTCATATGCTCCATGACGTTCAAAACGTCGTTGAAGTCCCGATTCTAAGCCGTAAAGCATGGCACACTGAACTATCGAGTAGTCATCAGCTTTGCTCTGCCAGACGTTCATAACATCTGGTGTTGCTCCAGCAGCAGGCCTGGCACCCAGCGGTGCTTCCAGGACGTAATTCTTCTGTGCAGCAATGAGGATAATCCTCAAGTTACGGACCCAGTCCATGTAATTGCTACCATCATCTTTCAACTTTGCTTTCTCAAGGAACGCATTAAAATTCAACGGAACAACAGCACGGGCCATCTATCTACAATCAAACATACATAAGCAAGATACTATCAGGTACTAAGTTCATGATAAATTTAAGTTCAATTAATCAAATTACTTAAAGAACTCCCACTTAGATAGACATCCCTCTAATCCTCTAAGCGATCACGTGATCCAAATCAACTAAACCATGTCCGATCATCACGTGAGATGGAGTAGTTTCATTGGTGAACATCACTATGTTGATAATATCTACTATATGATTCACGCTCGACCTTTCGGTCTCCGTGTTCCGAGGCCATATCTGCATATGCTTGGCTCGTCAAGTATAACCTGAGTATTCCGCGCGTGCAACTGTTTTGCACCCGTTGTATTTGAACGTAGAGCCTATCACACCCGATCATCACGTGGTGTCTCAGCACGAAGAACTTTCGCAACGGTGCATACTCAGGGAGAACACTTCTTGATAATTTTAGTGAGAGATCATCTTATAATGCTACCGTCAATCAAAGCAAGATAAGATGCATAAAAGATAAACATCACATGCAATCAATATAAGTGATATGATATGGCCATCATCATCTTGTGCCTGTGATCTCCATCTCCGAAGCACCGTTATGATCACCATCGTCACCGGCGCGACACCTTGATCTCCATCGTAGCATCGTTGTCGTCTCGCCAATCTTATGCTTCCACGACTATCGCTACCGCTTAGTGATAAAGTAAAGCATTACAGCGTGATTGCATTGCATACAATAAAGCGACAACCATATGGCTCCTGCCAGTTGCCGATAACTCGGTTACAAAACATGATCATCTCATACAATAAAATTTAGCATCACGTCTTGACCATATCACATCACAACATGCCCTGCAAAAACAAGTTAGACATCCTCTACTTTGTTTGTTGCAAGTTTTACGTGGCTGCTACGGGCTTAAGCAAGAACTAATCTTACCTACGCATCAAAACCACAACGATAGTTTGTCAAGTTGATGCCGTTTTAACCTTCGCAAGGACCGGGCGTAGCCACACTCGGTTCAACTAAAGTTGGAGAAACAGTCACCCGCAAGCCACCTATGTGCAAAGCACGTCGGGAGAACCGGTCTCGCGTAAGCGTACGCGTAATGTCGGTCCGGGCCGCTTCATCCAACAATACCGCCGAACCAAAGTATGACATGCTGGTAGGCAGTATGACTTATATCGCCCACAACTCACTTGTGTTCTACTCGTGCATATAACATCAAACCATAAAACCTAGGCTCGGATGCCACTGTTGGGGAACGTAGTAATTTCAAAAAATTTCTTACGCACACGCAAGATCATGGTGATGCATAGCAACGAGAGGGGAGAGTGTTGTCTATGTACCCTCGTAGACCGAAGCGGAAGCGTTGACGCAACATAGAGGAAGTAGTCGTACGTCTTCCCGGTCCAACCGATCCAAGCACCGTTACTCCGGCACCTCCGAGTTCTTGACACACGTACAGCTCGATGACGCACCCCGGGCTCTGATCCAGCAAAGCTTCGGGGAGGAGTTTCGTCAGCACGACGGCGTGGTGACGATCTTGATGTTTAACCGTCGCAGGGCTTCGCCTAAGCACCGCTACAATATGATCAAGGTGTAATATCATGGAGGGGGGCACCGCACACGGCTAAGGAACGATCACGAAGATCAACTTGTGTGTCCTAGGGTGCCCCCCTGCCCCCGTATATAAAGGAGCCAAGGGGGGGTGTGGCCGGCCCTACTAGGAGGCGCGCAGGAGGAGTCCTACTCCTACCGGGAGTAGGACTCCCCTCCCTTTCCTTGTCCAAGTAGGAGAGGGGGAAGGAAGGAAGAGAGGAGAGGAAGGAAAGGGGGGGCGCCGCCCCTCCCTCCTTGTCCAATTCGGACTAGGGGGAGAGGGGGCGCGCGGCCTGCCCTGGCTGCCTTTCCTCTTCTCCACTTTAGGCCCATGAGGCCCATTAACCCCCCGGGGGGTTCCGGTAACCCCCCGGTTCTCCGGTTTTATCCGAAACTTCCCCGGAACCCTTCCGGTGTCCGAATATAGCCGTCCAATATATCAATCTTTATGTCTCGACCATTTCGAGACTCCTCGTTATGTTCGTGATCATATCCGGGACTCTGAACAACCTTTGGTACATCAAAATACATAAACTCATAATGAAACTGTCATCGTAACTTTAAGCGTGCGGACCCTACGGTTCGAGAACAATGTAGACATGACCGAGACACGTCTCCGGTCAATAACCAATAGCGGGACCTGGATGCCCATATTGGCTCCTACATATTCTACGAAGATCTTTATCGGTCAGACCGCATAACTACATACGTTGTTCCCTTTGTCATCGGTATATTACTTGCCCGAGATTCGATCGTCGGTATCCAATACCTAGTTCAATCTTGTTACCGGCAAGTCTCTTTACTTGTTTTGTAATACATCATCTCACAACTAACACATTAGTTGCAATGCTTGCAAGGCTTATGTGATGTGTATTACCGAGAGGGCTCAGAGATACCTCTCCGTCAGACGGAGTGACAAATCCTAATCTCGAAATACGCCAACCCAACATGTACCTTTGGAGACACCTGTAGAGCTCCTTTATAATCACCCAGTTACGTTGTGATGTTTGGTAGCACACAAAGTGTTCCTCTGGTAAACGGGAGTTGCATAATCTCATAGTCATAGGAACATGTATAAGTCATGAAGAAAGCAATAGCAACATACTAAACGATCGGGTGCTAAGCTAATGGAATGGGTCATGTCAATCAGATCATTCAACTAATGATGTGATCCCGTTAATCAAATAACAACTCTTTGTTTATGGTTAGGAAACACAACCATCTTTGATTAACGAGCTAGTCAAGTAGAGGCATACTAGTGACACTTTGTTTGTCTATGTATTCACGCATGTATTATGTTTCCGGTTAATACAATTCAAGCATGAATAATAAAAATTTATCATGATATAAGGAAATAAATAATAGCTTTATTATTGCCTCTAGGGCATATTTTCTTCAATCACATCACAGCATGCCCTGCAAAAACAAGTTAGACGTCCTCTACTTTGTTGTTGCAAGTTTTACGTGGCTGCTATGAGCTTAGCAAGAATCGTTCTTACCTACGCATCAAAAACCACAACGATTTTCCGTAAAATGTGCTATTTTAACCTTCAACAAGGACCGGGCGTAATCACACTTGATTCAACTAAAGTTGGATAAACAGACACGCACTAGCCAAGTGTGTGTGAAGCACGTCGGTAGAACCAGTCTCATGAACGCGGTCAGGTAATGTTGGTCTGGGCCGCTTCATCCAATAATACCGCCGAATCAAAGTATGACATGCTGGTAAGCAGTATGACTATTATCGCCCACAACTCTTTGTGTTCTACTCGTGCATATAACATCTACGCATAGACCTGGCTCTGATGCCACTGTTGGGGAACGCAGTATTTCAAAAAAAAATCCTACGATCACGCAAGATCTATCTAGGAGATGCATAGCAACGAGACGGGAGAGTGTGTCTACGTACCATTGTAGACCAAAAGCGGAAGCGTTTAGTAATACGGTTGATGTAGTCGAATGTATTCGCGATCCAACCAATCAAGTACCGAACGCACGGCACCTCCGCGATCTGCACACATTCAGCTCGACGACATCCCTCGTACTCTTGATCCAGCTGAGGCCGATGGTGAGTTCCGTCAGCACGACGGCGTGTTGACGGTGATGATGAAGTTATCGACGCAGGGCTTCGCCTAAGCACTAGGACAATATGACCGAGGTGTAAAACTGTGCAGGGGGGCACCGCACATGGCTAAAGATCAACTTGTGTGTCTATGGGGTGCCCCCTCCCTCGTATATAAAAGAGAGGAGGAGGATGAGGGCCGGCCTCAAGGGGCGCGCCCAAGGGGGGGGATTCCTACTCCTAGTAGGAGTAGGCTTCCACCTTTCCTAGTCCAAGTAGGAGAAGAAGGAAGGAGAGGAAGAAGAGAAGGAAAGGGTGTAATGCCCCAGACACACCCGCCGGTGGTCGTTACTCCTGGCGGGATCTAGACTGGCCCCACAGATCAATACTAGTCTTTTCTGCGCACTTTGTCCTCACTCGTGCGCATCCGGGAGCAACTTCCCGGTTGGTCACCCATTCTGTAACTACTCCAAGCTGAGCACGCTTAAATTTGAAGTTTTGTCAGAATGGGCTCCCAGAAAAGAAGGAATTCCTTATTGATATGAGTAGTCTATCATCCCTAATAAGCCAGGCTATCACAATGGGGGTTCCGGCCCCCCAGACCTAGTCCAATTCGGTTTGGGCTAGGGGGGGGGGGGCACCACACCTTGTCCTGCCTCCTCTCTTCCACCATTAGGCGCATGAGGCCCAATAACTTCCTGGGGGGAGGGGGTTCCGGTAACCCCCGGTACTCCGAAACTTATCTGAAACGACCCGAACCATTTCGGTGTCCGAATGTAGCCTTTCAATATATGAATCTTTATGTCTCGACCATTTCGAGACTCCTATTCATGTCCGTGATCACATCCGGGACTCCAAACAACCTTCGGTACATCAAATCACATAACTCATAATACATATCATCATCAAACGTTAAGCGTGCGGACCCTATGGGTTCGAGAACTATGTAGACATGACCGAGACTCATCTCCAGTCAATAACCAATAGCAGAACCTAGATTCTCATAGTGGTTCCTACATATTCTACGAAGATCTTTATCGGTCAAACCGCATAACAACATACGTTGTTCCCTTTGTCATCGGTATGTTACTTGCCCGAGATTCGATCGTCGGTATCATCATACCTATTTCAATCTCGTCACCAACAATTCTCTTTACTCGTTCCGTAATGCATCATCCCGTGACTAACTCATTAGTCACATTGCTTGCAAGGCTCATAGTGATGTGCATTACCGAGAGGGCCCAGAGATACCTCTTCGATACACAGAGTGACAAATCCTAATCTCGATCTATGCCAACTCAACGAACACCATTGGATACACCTGTAGAGCATCTTTAGAATTACCTAGTTACGTTGTGACGTTTGATAGCACACAAGGTGTTCCTCCGGTATTCGGGAGTGGCATAATCTCATAGTCATAGGAACATGTATAAGTCATGAAGAAAGCAATAGCAATAAACTAAACGATCATAGTGCTAAGCTAACGGATGGGTCTAGTCCATCACATCATTCTCTAATGATGAGATCCCATTGATCAAATGACAACACATTTCTATGGCTAGGAAACTTAACCATCTTTGATTAACGAGCTAGTCAAGTAGAGGCATACTAGGGACACTCTGTTTGTCTATGTATTCACACATGTACTAAGTTTTCGGTTAATACAATTTCTAGCATGAATAATAAACATTTATCATGATATAAGGAAATATAAATAACAACTTTATTATTGCCTCTAGGGCATATTTCCTTCATCTGGTCCATCACATCATTCTCTAATGATGTGATCCCGTTCATCAAATGGCAACACTTGTCTATGGTCATGAAACTTAACCATCTTTGACTAACGAGCTAGTCAAGTAGAGGCATACCAGGGACACTCTGTTTGTCTATGTATTCACACATGTACTAAGTTTCCGGTTAACACAATTCTAGCATGAATAATAAAACATTTATCATGATATAAGGTAATATAAATAACAACTTTATTATTGCCTCTAGGACATATTTCCTTCACCAGCTTCAAAAGGACCCGTGGTTGTTTAAGCTGGTGCAGCTGCCGTGCCATTTGTTGGACGTGGAAGTTGTCGTGGATGCTCCTCCCAGTGATGAAGGCACTTTGGTTAGCATAAATAAGGTCCCTAAGCCTGGGAGCAAGACGAAGCGACAGGACCTTGGCAAATAGCTTGGCCACCAAGTGGATGAGACTAATTGGACGATACTCAAAGAGCATGGCCGCATCCGGCCTCTTCGGCAATAAGATGATGAGAGCCTCATCGAGCCGTTGGAATGCCCGACCATTGATAGAGAGTAGAGCTTGTCGAAAACATAACAAAGCTCCCTTCCGGCAAGTCGCCCGAACGGATGGGTTCACGGCCGAGTTCCCCCACTCGCTTATATTATTGGGAATGAATTCTAGAACTCTACAGGTAGTATGCAATTGAGTGTGCGATGATAAAAGGCATGATGATGGAAAAATTATTAAAAAGTGCCTTGGTCATGTAAATTCAGTAGAAAATATTGCATGAGATTTTGAAACATCCGCGTCATATTTCAATAATCACCGCCATGCTAAACAAATTTGGGGCTAATCTACACTTTTTAGTGCATTGCAAAAGAACCTAGAGGGGTATTTGAAAAAAAATCTTGGAGGTAATATCACCTGTGGTGCGTAAACTTTCATCGATATTCATTTTAGTGTCTGAACTTGAAAAATACACCAATCTAATTCTAAAACTTGGCACAACCATGCAAATATGGTGTTGATCCCATTAGTAGACGTAAAATACACTGACATGACACTGTATTTTCATTAGCATGCACATGTGGCATGCCAGCATAACGTGGGCCCCCTGAACAGAATGATTGCATAGCATATGTCCCTATGACCAATAGGTCCCACTTGTCAACACAGAGTGAAAATGACCGCAAAAAGTGGTGAGCGCTGCGATTCGAACGAGCGACCTGCTGATAGCGAGCCAACTGCACAAAGCCAACTTATTTCACGTGTATTCCCATAAAAAAAACTTATTTCACGTGTACATTTATGAAGCAAATACCGAAAATCCGCATCTAAGCCCGGGCTCAGATGCTCCCGCTCAGAAAAAAATTCAAAACAAATACTAGAAAACTTCAAAAAACCCCAAAAAAATTTGTGTGGTAGATAATTTGATGCGCGAGGTCCGCTCAAAATTTCAACTCATTTGGATATCTTAGCAGTTCTCGGCAAAAACGAAAAATCGGATCAAAACAGTTCGTGAACAATAAACTTTTTTACAGACCTTGATTTTGTCTTTTTTGCAGAGATCTGCTCAAATGTCCAAATGAGTTGATATTTTTAGCGAACCTCACCCATCAAATTATCTACCGCACAAAAAAATTTGGAATTTTCTGAATTTTTCTAGTATTTGTTTTGATTTTTTTCGTCGGAGAGGGTGCAACTTAGCCCGGGAGCCAAATTGGCCTTCTCAGGAAATACGTAATGTATTGTTAATAAACAAGCCCGTGTAGTTTTAATGACCTGCAGTTAGTGCAGCCCATGTTGCACATGTTGCCCATGGCGTGCTGTTATTAATATTCACATTTTTTAGAATTCATTTATTCTTGTGTTATAAATATTATACATACAAATAGAATAACTTATTTAGCAAAATGTTCAAGTAATTTTTAAAATATTGACATATTTGTTTTTAAAACATCCTATATATAAAACAGTATTTCTGATTATAATTTTTTTTGCATAATTTAGAATTATATAAATATTTTCTAAATTAAAATTCATAAATATTATTTTAATTACACAAAAAGTTGAATAATTACATGCACATTTTTATGATTCATAAGTAGGACTTTATTGTTTAAAAATCTTTCTAATAATTCAAAAATATTTATAAATAAGGAAATTTTGATTTTTTAATATATTCACTCCCAACTATATTTATATTATATAAAATTATGAATATATGACACGATGAAAGTTATACAGATGTGAATATTAATAAAAATGTCTCAATTAATAATTTTATATAATTTAACCATAAGCCAAGAGTATATAACTATTTTGAAATTTATAAAAGAAATCAAATATTTTTAAAATATATTTTTGCATTTCCTAACAATTAAATTTTTTATTTACTAAAAGCCTTAACTATAATTCACATGTAAACAACTGAGTATTTTTCAAAATTACATAAATTTTTTGAATTAATTATTTTTTGTATGTATAATATTTATAAAACATGAATGTTTGAAATGTATTTTTATTACCGTGATTATAATTTACAATTTATTTTACATATTCTAATTTTCTCTGAGGTAATTTTTACAAATTCTAAAAAAACTAGCATGCGCAAAATGGGTTGCACTGGCTGCAGCCGATTAAAACCCATAAACATGTCTCTTTACCTAATAATAAGATCTGTTATCCTTATCTGGGTCATGAAAATGAGTGGCCTAGTGGCTATTATTGCCTATTTGCTAGGGCGAGGTCGTGTGTTTGAGTCCCAGAGGCCGCTATTCTTTTGGGCACAATTTTCCCATTGTATTGTGCTGATAGGTGGTACCCACGGGTCATAGAGAGATATGATATGCCGTCCATCTTATTCAACGGGTCCCACGTCATGCTGGCATGTGATGTGCATGCTAAACAAAATACGATGCCATGTCAGCATATTTTACATCTACTAGTGGGATTGGCACTGTATTTGCACGCTCTTGCCATGTTTTGAAACCACTTCGGTGTATTTTTCAAGTTCATGCACTAAAGTGAACACCGGTAGAAGTTTAGGAGGTGTTTGTTTCCAGGGACTTTTTTGTGTAGGGACTAGAAAAAGTCCCTCTTAGAGACTTTTTTACCAAACGGGAGGGACTTTTTAGGGACTAAATTAGGCATTTGGGACTAAATGAAGAAGACTCTCAAGGAGAGTCTTTTTAGGACTTTTTGAGACTTTTCCAACAATGCCCCTCCATGCACCCATTGGCCCGCCACCCCATGATGTTATTTGATTGTTATTTTTCTATATACTAGGGGCAACATGGTCATTTAATAACCTCTAGGAAGGGACTAGGGACTTTTTAGTCTCTGAAAACAAATAGGAAGAGACTTTTTAAGGACTAGGGACTTTTTAGTTGGGACTAGAAAAAGTCCTAAGACTAGAGAACCAAACACCACCTGAAGCACCACGGGTATATTTATCTCGAAGTCTTACATCAGGCATAGTACGGGCCGATAAACGAGGCCCATATTCATGCCCAACTTCTAAACCTTTATATACACTTATATATAACTACAGTGCTAGCAGAAATGATGACAGAGTTAAATAAGAGCGATAAAGATAGGACGTACCATGTTATTAAGGTTTCTTACTCTGGCGATGATTTCAAATCTCCATCAAGGGTTCATAGTTATCTACCTTGAGCTCGTCGAAGCGGGGCGTGGAGGCAGGATCTGAATGGCTGAAGGTGCTAGGGCGAAATTAGGTCATGGAAAGTGAACAAGGCTCGTCATCGGAGGCGGGTGGGCGGCCCGGAGGAAAACCTTGAAGAGATGCTGCAACATCTCGATCTTTTTTTCTGAAATTGCAGGATTCATGCATTCATTAAGAAAAGAGTTGCTTGGTTAATTAGGGATAACTTAGCGGAAACTAGGTTGCCAAGTTAATTATGGAAAATCGGGCAAAACCATCACAACTGTTGAGCGACATGCTTGACAGAGTAAAATACCGTCAGATCCCTTGGTAGGGTTCATGACAAGGTCGAAAGTACTAGGACGGAGTCTGCACGCATAGTTTACCTAGGTTCTAGCCTCTACCCTACGTCCCACTTCTTGTTATTCATGGCGAGGGGATACCTCGTGTAGAGGATTACAATGGTGTACGGAATTGCTACCGAGAGTTTTTGGATATGAAATTGGATGATCATGAGGATCTTAGACCTCCCTTTATATAGGTAGTAGAGGTCTAGGTTTTTCATGACGGTGGATGCGATCTAGGGCATCGCCGCCCTCTAGTCTTCGAGGGCACGAAGGTCATCTCCGCCTCCTAGGGCTTCCATCGTGTCTTGGGCCAAGTGGGCCCCATGTAGTTGACGAGGTTGGCTCCCTTACGTAAGATACCCCTGGTATACGGCCCAGTCAGTAGCCCCCGAGCGTGGTGGAGGTCCCTGGTGAGGGTATCCTGGACTAAGGGTCCCCCGGCTGCCGGTCTATCTCTCATGGGCCGGACACGTGGGCCACTCTTCATCCATTATTGGAAGGCCGAGCTATAAGCGATTCCGTGTGCAGGTAGGAAACCTCGGAAGCCTTGGTGTATCCTCCAAGTCAAGATAATAAAGTCAGTATGTTTATCCCCTGATGGTACCCGACCACATGTAACCCTAGGTACCCATGGTGTCTATATAAACTAGAGGTTTAGCCTGTAGAAGGGAGAATGGTCATCATACCTACCTAGGGTTTAGTTCATCCAATCTCATGGTAGATCAACTCTGTAATTGTCATACAAACACATCAATACAATCAAGCAGGATGTAGGGTTTTACCTCTTCGAGAGGGCCCGAACCTGGGTAAACACCGTCCCTATGCCCCTTGTTACCCATCGATACAAGATCCACAGCCCGGGACCCCCTACCCGAGATCTACCGATTTTGACACCGACATTGGTGCTTTCATTAGAGTTTCGCTGTGGGATCGTCAAAGGATTAATGGCTCGTCTGGTCATCAGCGATGGCATCCGTGCCGTGGACATCTTCATGCCCGTCCAACCCTTCGCGTTTGGCGGCATCGTCCTACACGCCAACTCGACTAGTCACCTTGACCAGATCGATAGCTTGACCCCTGAGCAGGAAATCAGGTTTGGTAGCCTAGAGTATGTCATCGACGCTGATACGTCTCCAACGTATCTATAAGTTTTGATTGTTCCATGCTATTATATTATCCATCTAGGATGTTTTATATGCATTTATATGCTGTTTTATATGATTTTTGGGACTAACCTATTAACCTAGAGCCCAGTGCCAGTTTTAGTTTTTTCCTTGTTTTTGAGTATCGCAGAAAGGAAAACCAAATGGAGTCCAATTGACCTAAAATTTCACGGAGATCATTTTTGGACCAGAAGAAGCCCACAGAGTACCGGAGATGGGCCAAAAGAGTCCCGAGGCCACCATGAGGGTGGGGGCGCGCCCTACCCCCCTAGGCACGCCCCCTACCTCGTGGCCGCCTCGGGGACCCCCCTGACTTGTTGCCAACTCCAACACCTCTTATATATACCCAAACTTTCAGAAAGAAACCTAGATCAGGAGTTCCGCCGCCGCAAGCCTCTATAGCCACCGAAAACCAATCTAGACCCGTTCTAGCATCCTGCCGGGGGGGATCCCTCTCCGGTGGCCATCTTCATCATCCCGGTGCTCTCCATGACGAGGAGGGAGTAGTTCACCCTTGGGGCTGAGGGTATGTACCAGTAGCTATGTGTTTGATCTCTCTCTCTCTCTCCCTCCCTCTCTCTCTCTCTCGTGTTCTTGATTCAGCATGATCTTGATGTATCACGAGCTTTGCTATTATAGTTGGATCTTATGATGTTTCTCCCCCTCTACTCTCTTGTAATGGATTGAGTTTTCCCTTTGAAGTTTTCTTATCAGATTGAGTCTTTAAGGATTTGAGAACACTTGATGTATGTCTTGCATGTGCTTATCTGTGGTGACAATGGGATATCACGTGATCCACTTGATGTATGTTTTGGTGATCAACTTGCGAGTTCCGTCACCTCGTGAACTTATGCATAGGGGTTGGCACACGTTTTCGTCTTGACTCTCCGGTAGAAACTTTGGGGCACTCTTTGAAGTTCTTTGTGTTGGTTGAATAAATGAATCTGAGATTGTGTGATGCATATCATATAATCATACCCACGGATACTTGAGGTGACATTGGAGTATCTAGGTGACATTAGGGTTTTGGTTGATTTGTGTCTTAAGGTGTTATTCTAGTACGAACTCTAGGATAGATTGAACGGAAAGAATAGCTTCGTGTTATTTTACTACGGACTCTTGAATAGATCGATCAGAAAGAATAACTTTGAGGTGGTTTCGTACCCCACAATAATCTCTTCGTTTGTTCTCCGCTATTAGTGACTTTGGAGTGACTCTTTGTTGCATGTTGACGGATAGTTATATGATCCAATTATGTTATTATTGTTGAGAGAACTTGCACTAGTGAAAGTATGAACCCTAGGCCTTGTTTCAATGCATTGCAATACCGTTTGCGCTCACTTTTGTCATTAGTTACCTGCTGTTTTTATATTTTTAGATTACAAAAACCTATATCTACCATCATTATTGCACTTGTATCACCGTCTCTTCGCCAAACTAGTGCACCTATACAATTTACCATTGTATTGGGTGTGTTGGGGACACAAGAGACTCTTTGTTATTTGGTTGCAGGGTTGTTTGAGAGAGACCATCTTCATCCTACGCCTCCCACGGATTGATAAACCTTAGGTCATCCACTTGAGGGAAATTGCTACTGTCCTACAAACCTCTGCACTTGGAGGCCCAACGACGTCTACAAGAAGAAGGTTGTGTAGTAGACATCAAGCTCTTTTCTGGCGCCATTGCCGGGGAGGTTAGTGCTTGAGGGTCTATAAAAGAAAACTACAAAAAAAGGAATTGAGGGTACCTCATATGCTTCATCTTTTTTTAATATCTTTCATGAAAATAAGGATTCCGATAATTGTGCCAAAATGCTAGAAGAAGAATGTATTAAAATGCTTGGCACTAAATCTTAGGATGATGAGCATGATTGCAATGTTGTTAGTATGGATTCTTTGAATATCCATGATGCTAATGATATGCAAAGCCACAAGCTTGGGGATGCTATGTTTGATGAAGATGATATTTTTTGTCCCCCAAGTTTTGATGAGCAAATTTATTTTGATGATAGCATGCCTCCTATTTATGATGATTATATTGATGAAAGTGGGTTTGGAAGAGTGTCAACTTTAGGAAGTAACGATCCCACTATTTTGGAGGGTGTTGAATCTTATTGTGATAATTATGAAAGTGGGTTTGGAGAGGTCATGACTTTAGTTAATATTAATCCCACTATTTTGGAAGAGTGTCAACTTTGCATACATGTGGATCGTGTTAAGAATATGTTTTGTGATAGCTATATTGTTGAATTTGCTTATGATCCTACATGTAATTATTATGAGGGAGGAACATATGCTTGTAGGAATTGCAATAATATCAAGTTTGCTCTATATGTGTTGAAAATCTTGAAGATTTGCTTGTTTTACCTTCCTATGCAAGTTGATTCTTGTTCCCACAAGTTGTTTGCTCACAAAATCCCTATGCATAAGAAGTGGGTTAGACTTAAATGTGCTAGTCATTTCTTCATGATGCTCTCTTTATGTTACAGTTCTTATCTTTTATGTGAGCATCATTCAAATCATCATGCCTAGCTAGGGGCGTTAAACGATAGCGCTTGTTGGGAGGCAACCCAATTTTATTTTTGTTTCTTGCTTTTTGTTCCTGTTTAGTAATAAATAATTCTTCTAGCTTCTGTTTATATGTGGTTTTATGTTTTTAATTAGTGTTTGTGCCAAGTAGAACCTTTGGAAAGGCTTGGGGGAAGTCTTTGCGATCTTGCTGTAAAAAACAGAAACTTTAGTGCTCACGAGATTAGCTGCCATTTTTTACTGGAGAGTGAGATTAGGTTGATACGTTTTGCAGATGATTAATAGACAAATTCCTCACGTCTACCAATTTAGTTCAGAATTTTGGGGTTACATAAGTACTCGAAACCTACAGATTACTATAGACTGTTCTGTCTTTGACAGATTCTGTTTTCATTGTGTTGTTTGCTTATTTTGATGAATCTATGAGTAGTATCGGAGGGTATGAACCATAGAGAAGTTGGAATACAGTAGATATTACACCAATATGAATTTAGAATGAGTTCAAAACAGTACCTAAGTGGTGATATATTTTCTTATACTAACGGAGCTTACGAGTTTTCTGTTAAGTTTTGTGTTGTGAAGTTTTCAAGTTTTGGGTAAAGATTCGATGGACTATGGAATAAGGAGTGGAAAGAGCCTAAGCTTGGGGATGCCCAAGTCACCCCAAGGTAATATTCAAGGACAACCAAGAGCCTAAGCTTGGGGATGCCCCAGATGGCATCCCCTCTTTCGTCTTCGTTCATCGGTAACTTTACTTGGAGCTATATTTTTATTCACCACATCATATGTGTTTTGCTTGGAGCATCATTTTATTTTCTTTTGCTTTGATTGCTGTTTGAATAAAATACCAATATCTGAAATTCTTAAATGTTAGAGAGTCTTCACAACATAATTATTCAACTACTCATTGTGCTTCGCTTATATCTTTCGGAGTAGTTTGTCATTTGCTCTAGTGCTTCACTTTTATCCTTTTAGAGCACGGCGGTGGTTTTATTTTGAAGAAATAGATGAACTCTTGTGCTTCACTTATATTATTTTGAGAGTCTTTAGAACAGCATGGTAGTTTTCTTTGGTTATGAAACTAGTCCTAATATGATGGGCATCCAAGATGGGTATAATAAAAACTTTCATATAAAGTGCATTGAATACTATGAGAAGTTTGATACTCGATGATCGTTTTGAGATATGAAGATGGTGATATTAGAGTCATGCTAGTTGAGTAGTTGTGAATTTTAGAGATACTTGTGTTAAAGTTTGTGATTCACGTAGCATGCACGTATGGTGAACCGTTATGTGATGAAGTCGGAGCATGATTTTATTTTTTGATTGTCTTCCTTATGAGTGCCGGCCGGGGACGAGCGATGGTCTTTTCCTACCAATCTACCCCCCTAGGAGCATGCACGTAGTACTTTGTTTCGATAACTAATAGATTTTTGCAATAAGTATGTGAGTTCTTTATGACTAATGTTGAGTCCATGGATTATACGCACTCTCACCCTTCCACCATTGCTAGCCTCTCTAGTACCGCGCAACTTTCGCCGGTACCATAAACCCACCATTTACCTTCCTCAAAACAGCCATCATACCTACCTATTATGGCATTTCCATAGCCATTCCGAGATATATTGCCATGTAACTTTCCACCATTCTGTTTATTATGACACGCTTCATCATTGTCATATTGCTTTGCATGATCATGTAGTTGACATCGTATTTGTGGCAAAGCCACCGTTCATAATTCTTTCATACATGTCAATCTTGATTCATTGCACATCCCAGTACACCGCCGGAGGCATTCACATAGAGTCATATTTTGTTCTGAGTATCGAGTTGTAATTCTTGACTTGTAAGTAAATAAAAGTGTGATGATCATCATTATTAGAGCATTGTGCCATGTGAGGAAAGGATGATGGAGACTATGATTCCCCCACAAGTCGGGATGAGACTCCGGATGAAAAAAATAAAAAAAAGGAGGCCATAAAAAAAAGGAGAAAAAGGCCAAAATAAAACAAAAAAAATAAAAAAATGAGAGAAAAAGAGAGAAGGGGCAATGCTACTATCCTTTTACCACACTTGTGCTTCAAAGTAGCAGCATGATCTTCATGATAGAGAGTCTCCTATGTTGTCCCTTTCATATAGTAGTGGGAATCTTACATTATAGAACTTGGCTTGTATATTCCAATGATGGGCTTCCTCAAATTGCCCTAGGTCTTCGTGAGCAAGCAAGTTGGATGCACACCCACTTAGTTTCTTTCATTGAGCTTTAATACACTTATAGCTCTAGTGCATCCGTTGCATGGCAATCCCTACTCACTCACATTAATATCTATTGATGGGCATCTCCATAGTCCGTTGATACGCCTAGTTGATGTGAGACTATCTTCTCCTTTTTGTCTTATCCACAACCACCATTCTATTCCACCTATAGTGCTATGTCCATGGCTCACGCTCATGTATTGCGTGAAGATTGAAAAAGTTTGAGACCATCAAAAGTATGAAACAATTGCTTGGCTTGTCATCGGGGTTGTGCATGATTTAAATATTTTGTGTGATGAAGATAGAGCATAGCCATGCTATATGATTTTGTAGGGATAGCTTTCTTTGGCTATGTTATTTTGAGAAGACATGATTACTTTGTTAGTATCCTTGAAGTATTATTATTTTTATGTCAATATTAAACTTTTGTCTTGAATCTTTTGGATCTGAATATTCTTGCCACAATAAAGAGAATTACATAGATAAATATGTTAGGTACCATTCCACATCAAAAATTCTGTTTTTATCATTTACCTACTCGAGGACGAGCAGGAATTAAGCTTGGGGATGCTTGATATGTCTCCAATGTATCTATAATTTTTGATTGTTCCATGCTATTATATTATCCATCTAGGATGTTTTATTTGCATTTATATGCTATTTTATATGATTTTTGGGACTAACCTATTAACGTAGAGCCCAGTGCCAGTTTCTGTTTTTCCCTTGTTTTTGAGTATCGCAGAAAAGGAAAACCAAACGGAGTCCAATTGACCTAAAATTTCACGGAGATCATTTTTGGACCAGAAGAAGCCGAGGAGTACCGGAGATGGGCCAGAAGAGTCTCGAGGCCACCACGAGGGTGGGGCCGCGCCCTACTCCCCTGGGCACGCCCCCTACCCCGTGGCCGCCTCGGGGACCCCATGGCTTGTTCTCGACTCCAACACCTCTTATATATACCCAAACTTCCAGAAAGAAACCTAGATCGGGAGTTCCGCCGCCGCAAGCCTCTATAGCCACCGAAAACCAATCTAGACCCGTTCCGGCACCCTGCCGGAGGGGGGAATCCCTCTCTGGTGGCCATCTTCATCATCCCGACGCTCTCCATGACGAGGAGGGAGTAGTTCACCCTCGGGGTTGAGGGTATGTACCAGTAGCTATGTGTTTGATATCTCTCTCTCTCTCGTGTTCTTGATTCGGCACAATCTTGATGTATCGCGAGCTTTGCTATTATAGTCAAATCTTATGATGTTTCTCCCCCTCTAATCTCTTGTAATGGATTGAGTTTTCCCTTTGAAGTTTTCTTATCGGATTGAGTCTTTATGGATTTGAGAACACTTGATGTATGTCTTGCATGTGCTTATCTGTGGTGACAATGGGATATCACGTGATCCACTTGATGTATGTTTTGGTGATCAACTTGCGAGTTCCGTGACCTCGTGAACTTATGCATAGGGGTTGGCACACGTTTTCGTCTTGACTCTTCGGTAGAAACTTTGGGGAACTCTTTGAAGTTCTTTGTGTTGGTTGAATAGATGAATCTGAGATTGTGTGATGCATATCATATAATCATACCCACGGATACTTGAGGTGACATTGGAGTATCTAGGTGACATTAGGGTTTTGGTTGATTTGTGTCTTAAGGTGTTATTCTAGTACGAACTCTAGGATAGATTGAACGGAAAGAATAGCTTCGTGTTATTTACTATGGACTCTTGAATAGATCGATCAGAAAGAATAACTTTGAGGTGGTTTCATACCCTACAATAATCTCTTCGTTTGTTCTCCGCTATTAATGACTTTGGAGTGACTCTTTGTTGCATGTTGACGGATAGTTATATGATCCAATTATGTTATTATTGTTGAGAGAACTTGCACTAGTGAAAGTATGAACCCTAGTCCTTGTTTCAATGCATTGCAATACCGTTTTCGCCCACTTTTTTCATTAGTTACCTTGCTGTTTTTATATTTTTAGATTACAAAAACCTATATCTACCATCATTATTGCACTTGTATCACCATCTCTTCGCCAAACTAGTGCACCTATACAATTTACCATTGTATTGGGTGTGTTGGGGACACAAGAGACTCTTTGTTATTTGGTTGCAGGGTTGTTTGAGAGAGACCATCTTCATCCTACGCCTCCCACAGATTGATAAACCTTAGGTCATCCACTTGAGGGAAATTTGCTACTGTCCTACAAACCTCTGCACTTGGAGGCCCAACAACGTCTACAAGAAGAAGGTTGTGTAGTAGACATCAAGCTATTTTCTGGAGCCGTTGCCGGGGAGGTTAGTGCTTGAAGGTATATCTTTAGATCTTGCAATTGAATCTTTTAGTTTCTTGTTTTATCACTAGTTTAGTATAAAATAAAACTACAAAAAAATTGAATTAAGGGTACCTGATATGCTTCATCTTTTTAATATCTTTCATGAAAATAAGGATTCCGACAATTGTGCCAAAATGCTAGAAGAAGAATGTATTAAAATGCTTGGCACTAAATCTTTGGATGATGAGCATGATTGCAATGTTGTTAGTATGAATTCTTTGAATATACATGATGCTAATGATATGCAAAGCCACAAGCTTGGGGATGCTATGTTTTATGAAGATGATATTTTTTGTCCCCCAAGTTTTGATGAATATCCTGGCACACACGTTCGGCAAAATGAGGTCGTGTGCGACCGGCGAGTGCTCAAATACAGAAATACGTACAGTAGAGCTAAAAATATTCAATTATATGGCGAAATTGTTTCCGGTCGCATGTACATGCCAGACAGTCAGTCCCCGCTAAACGTTTCCATTCGTATGTACATCCCACATAGTCGCTCGAAGGAAAACGTTTCCGTTCGCAGGTACATGACACACAATTTTTCCCATTAAATCGCTTGCGTTATTGAATATATCACACACGGTCCGTGGAAGAAACTGTGTGGCAAAGGCTGTCCATCACACACAGTTTTCATGTGGTAAACATTTGCACAAGGTGGCCTAATGCAAAAAGTTTTCAAGAGAAATTCGTGTGTGATTGTTCATTGATCCAACACGGTTTATTCCTAGGAACTGTGTGCGTTGCCTGAGGTCATCGCCCACGGTATTTTACAATCATTTGCAATAGCAAAACCCAATTAGCAGGCTAATTATCTGATTATTCATAATCCATTTATTAATATAATTGACAGTTCATATTAAGCACACAATATATTTCATTTTTATAATTGAAATACATCAGAGTACAACATCATATAGCTTCAGCACTCAGCTACCCCATTACACAACTACACTAGGACCAAGTTTCACATGCAACATCTATAAACTTTCGAAATTAGCATCATAGACGGTGCATAGACAGTTGTATCTCATCTGGAAAACTGCTGAAGCAGAAGGCGAATATTGAGCCTTCATTGATGTTGAAGGTCTTTGTAACTTTAGGCCAGTGCCTGTGGATGATTGACCGTCCATCCTTCCTCCTCTTCAGGAACACTTCAATATTGAACCATGGGTGTTGTATGAAAACCTTCCTCGCCTCCTGACCATAGAGGTGGTTTGAGAGGTAATCATCAGTGAACTGCTTTGGAAAAGCTTGAAAACAAGGATGTGCATAAATATCTTATCTATATTGGAAATGGGGCAAAGGAATAAAAAAAAGGCAAGGTATAATAGTTAGTACCATCTTGTAGTGAACTGATGTCTTCTTCATTGTGCAGACAAAGATCTTGTTGTTTTTTGTCGCTAATTTATTTATCCTAACAATCTTTCTGAGTTTCTTGACTTGATTGATATTCATGGACAACTCATTTCCCCATATGCAAAAAGGTCGAACAGTGGGTCAAAACCTCTGACAGCAGGACCTACATGTGCAAGACCAAATTGTTAAAAACCTAAATATTATAATGATTCCTGTAATTGCAAAATAATGTGCTATTATACAACGGACCATGCAGGTGCAGTTAACTAAACACCACAACAAATGAACCAAACGTTAACTGAGCACCACATTGCACAATATAACGTACTCCTAATAGAAGATCAGATAGTTAACCAAACCAAGCATGCTTAACAACTTGGAAATATAACAATTGTATTTGTTTCTCATGTATTTAGTACAACCAAATTCAGTTTATTTCTCACGTGGTATACAATAACAGAATGCACCCACAACAATTGAACATCGCATTGCAGAATTGAACCAAGCAGTTAACTAAACACCATAACAAATGAATCAAACGTTAACTGAGCACCACATTGCACAATATAACATACTCCTAATACAAGGTCAGAGAGTTAATGATACGTCTCCAGCATATCTATAATTTTGGATTGTTCCATGCTATTATATTATCAATCTTGGATGTTTTATAATCATTTTACATCATTTTTTGGTACTAACCTATTGACATAGTGCCAAGGCCAGTTGCTGTTTTTTTTCCATATTTTTTACATCACAGAAAATCAATATCAAACGAAGTCCAAATGCCACGAAACTTTATGGAGAATTTTTATGGGCCAACAGGAACACAATGGGCCCTAGCTGCGCCAGGGGGTGCCTTGAGGGGAGCACAACCCATCAGGGCGCACCAGTAGGCCCAGGCGCGCCCTGGTGGGTTGTGCCCACCTCGGGTGCCCCGGACCGCCTCTTTTCTCTATAAATACCCCAATATCCCCCAAACCCTAGGGGAGTCGACGAAATATTGATCCAGCCGCCGTAGAGTCCATAACTACCTGATCTAATCTAGACACAATTTCGGATGGGGTTCACCACCTCCATTGGTGCCTCTCCGATGATGCGTGAGTAGTTTTTGTAGACCTTCGGGTCCGTAGTTAGTAGCTAGATGGCTTCATCTCTCTCTGTCTTGATTCTCAATACAATGGTCTCTTGGAGATCCATATGATGTCACTATTGCAGGATGCTGCTAACATGACACTATGATCAGAGACCCTTTGACGAAACTGTGTGCGATGCATTAATCACAAACAGGGATGTAAAAACCCGTCAAAAAGGTGCAAAACGTTTGCGATGGTGGAGCCATCAAACACGGTTCAGATTTTAGTTGCGTGTGCAATTCAGGGCACACGGTTAAGCCGTTCGAACTGTTTGCGATGATGTAGAACAACAAAAATGGGCAGCCATATCAATGCGTGTGTGATATGCGGCATACAATTTGCTCTGATGAACTGTTTGCTATTAGGGAGGGCAACAAAAATGGTTAGCCAGATCAAGGTGTGTGTGATATAGGGCATACGGTTCACTCGGACGAAATGTTTTTGCTTAGCGAACACAACAGAAACGGTTGAACTTAACAAGATGTGTGTGATACGTGGCAAACAACTGACTCAGATGAACTGTTTGCGTTGAGAAATTACAACAGAGACGGTTAACACAGTTAGTTCGTGTGCGATTCTATGTGTACAAAAAACTTTGAAAAATGCAAATTAGTTGCTTGCGGTGGCTAGGAGTATCGGACACGATGCGTTTGCGAGTACTCGTGTGTGATGATTAGTAAGTTACACATATGTTTCCTTATGTTAACACTTGCGTGATAAATAACACGTGGCACCGGATACGGTATTCCGGTTGTGTGTGTGCTCCACTTAGTCTTCCCGCGCTCTAGCGAATGCTTCCCACGCTCCAGCGAATGCTTCCCTCGCTCCACATGGGTGAATTGTAAAATCCATGCCTCTTCCCTCACCTGTTTCCCGCCACCAGCTAATGGCTTGCTGCATATAACCCAGGCGGCAATGCACCACCGCGACACTCTGCACAAATCTAGTCCTCACCCATCTACCATTAGTTATTCCAAGCATGTCAGACAACGACCAAAGCTTTAACGTCGATGCCTACCTGCGTTACATCTTCAACAAGGAGAACGAGCTGGAGTAGGTGGGGGAGCAAGAGCTTCATCGCCAGGTGCAGGCACCATGGCCCATCGACAGCAATATCGGCGTGACAGTCCTTGGGAGCACAATCAACATATTGCAGATGAGGTGTGATGAGCAGTTTGCCATCCACCGTGCAAAAGATCCAGAGCTGCTCGGCGGCATGATCAACGACCCACCCGAAGAGCCACCATCACCAGTGCTCATCGAGAGCCTGATGCCCCGCAAGGAATGGGTAGAGGACCTCTGTGATTCAGTCAAGACAAAGGCAGCCTGCGGTTTCATCATTACCCACTGCGGCCGTGTCAACCTCGATCGCAATGATGTGGTGGCCCGGCTCGAGCGCATCCTTGGCGGAGTTGATGTCCCCGACGAAGTAGAACATCACCAACGTGATATCTTGAGGATGTAGGTGATGGACATAATTCACTACCAGGCCAGATACATGGAAATGGAGCGGTTCCGCAGATTTGTCATGCGCGCGATTGCACGCTGTCAAGCTCTTCTGGAAGAGGCCCAGCAGCCCCAAGATCCTCCCAGCGCCAGCAGCTCTGTAGGCGGAGGCGGGTCAGGACACTTGGAGTGAGCGGCCGGAAGGGTGCCATGCTGATCATGGAGTCCGAGAAGACCATCGTCGGAAGGCTGCCAGCTCAGCCTTTTAGCTTATATTTTATTATAATTGTATGCATATGTAGGTCGTGAGTGTTCTGGGCCTTGCCACATGTGGCATTTTAAATTATCCTAAATATGTAAGATAATCATTAAGAATTATTAACCGTTGCCATTGTAAATTTGCCTCGACGGCGAGCAGAGCGCGCGCAGGGACGCCAGAGCGGAGCGCGCCACGGCCGCCTCAACGACGAGCAACCACATGGTCAACCTTCTGCAGATTACAACGCAATGAGTAATTGCAAATCTGTTCACATCTATCAAACTAATATGTGTTCACACTTAGCACCGGGCTATAAAAACTACCCACTCAAAAATTACTTCACAGTTCCTCTCCTCATCACACAAAAAACTGGTCTTTCCTATCAAGTCGTTCTGCCATGACCGGTAGGAGTTTCAGGTGGACATATAACCGTGCAGCAAAGACCAGGCCGCAAAAGCACTAGAGAGGCCCCGCCGTGAAGCCGCAGCCGCAGTAGAGATGTCTCAACGCGCCGCGGAGCCCTCGAACGAGCTCTCACGGGCACGTGAGGGCTCTCACAAGCACATTCGCGGTGTCGACTGTCGCAATGAGCCGATGTTCTTGAAGTGCTTCACCGGCGATGACGACATTCTCGCTGGCGTCACTACGCAGCAGGAGCTGGTCGACGACTTGATGAAGCTGCTCAAGATTAGCAATGCCTCGGTTGACAAGGCGACCGGCCTCGTCGAGCAACTCATGGGTGACAATGTGAAGCTCCTCAAGTTGCTCACCGAGAAGGAGGAGGAGGCCGCGGGCTGGAAGATGCTGCATGAGCAAAGCAGTGCCTCGGAGATGACGCTGAAAGTGGTCGTCGAGGAACTGATGGGTGGCTTGAGGACGCTCCGGATCGAGTGCGAGTAGGAGGTGGAGGAATCCATGGCTACTTTCAAGCAAAGTCGTGAGGAATTGAAGAAGGAGCTGGATGATTTCGTCGCCCGACGATCCATTGACGAGTACAGACAGTAGCGACCCAGATCGTTGTCTGGAATTTCCTTCTTCTCTTGCCCTCATGTCTTTCGGGCTTTGCTGCAGGTGGCATTTTAAATTATCCGGAATATGTAAGACAATTATTATCTGCGCCATTGTAAATTTGTCATCGTATTATCCGTTGCCATCTTATTTGTGGTCGTATTATCCGTTGCCCTATGTGGAAATTTAAATTAGGGCGGAATACAAGTTGAAAACACAAACAAAGCAAATGCTGCCATGGGATCACAAGCAAACACCATCCGTCCACGTGCTTTAATTAACCCATTAATGGAGAAGTTGTGAACGAGGCGGGCGATGGCTGGTGCATGGAGGTCAAAGAGCTCGCTTCCCGGTGAGCACGGGCGGCCTTGCTGCTTGCACGTGTCCCATCGAGCCTGTGAGGTGGACAGGATGCACACGTCTCATTGAGCCTGCGCGGCGGACTGCTCGCACGCGTCCCGTCAAGCCTGCGCGGCGGACTGCTCGTGCTCATCCCGTCTAATCAAACAGTTGCACGCACGCCACCGAGTATGGTTAAATTTCGACACGGTTAACATAATACAACCGTTTGCGATATTAACGTGTTAGTTTTTTGTTTCAAAAAGGACTTCATTGGCTACTAATGTGTGCACCTCTTCTCGAACTGGAAGATTTTTTTACCACGGCATATATGTGCCATGTCATGAAACCATGACAAGTTTCATGTTTTTTGGGTGAGTTTTTGATTTACTGGGATTCAAAAACTGAGATTCTCAATGTTTCAGGACGACGACAAGTTTGTAATTCATTCTCATTCCTTAAATGAGACCTAAACATGCACTCAATGACAATGTATGATTTCCCACCCATTTGGCCTCACTGGAGCAAGTGCTTGTAGTTCAAATTTGAATTATGGACTACATTAAATGGGTAGAAAACTTAGTAATTAGTAATATATATATATAAAATGGTCAAACGAACCCTGAACAGTTTCAAATTTCAGCCCGACACTCATGTTATTCTATGTTGCCCATGGAAAACAATGTTCAAGGCGAGAAGATGCAGCGATTATCGTTTCGCCCACAAGAGGGGCCTGTTTTCCTACCGGAACCACGAGGGTTGTGACAGGCTCCGGTTTGTAAGAGGCTTGTAATATAGATTCGCCCAAATTGGACAATTATATGTACCATGTAGCGACACCATGCCAAGTTTCATGATTTCCTAGTGAGTTTTGGATTTACAGAGATTTGAAAAATGAGATTCGCAATGTTGGTGGCCAAGCCAGGACGGCGAGACGGTTGAATTCGTTCCTATTCGTTCCATGGGACCTAAACATGTACATTTTTTCTAGCCATTTTGGTGCACTGGAGCATGTATTTGTAGTTCGGATTTGAATATGGACATTAAATTGCCTAGAAAACTCAATTAATGAATAAAAAGGTCAAACGAACCATGAATAATTTCAAAGTTCAACATGAATCTCCTGTTGTTCCGTGTCGCGTGTAGAAGAAAATACGAGGCTAGAAGAGGGAGTGATTATCGTTTGGCCCACAAGGGGACACGTTTCCCTATCGAAACCACGAGGGTTCTTGCAACAGGCTCCGGTTTGTAATAAAGCTTGGCCCAAATTGGCAATGTTTTTACCATGACATATATGTTCCATGACATGACACCATGCCACCTTTGATGACTTTCTGGTGAGTTTTGGATTTATGGGGACTTAAAAATCGAGATTCGAAATGTTTGAGGACGAGCCAGGACACCGGTACAGTTGTAATTCATTCCCATTCCTGGCATGGGACCTAAACATGCACCCAAGGACACATGTATAATTTTTCTAGCCATTTTGGTGAACTAGAGCATGTATTTGTAGTTCAGATTTGAATTCTGGACATTAAATGCCTAGGAAACTCAATTAGTGTATATATAAAAAGGCCAAACGAACCCTGAATAAGTTTAAATTTTGGCACGAATATCATGTCGTTCCATGTTGCCTGTGGAAGAAAATACAAGGCGAAAAGAGGCAGTGATTATGTTTCGCCCACAAGGGGAACACGTTTCCCTATCAGAACCATGAGGCTTCTTTGAGAGAAGCTCCGGTTTTTGTAAGAGGTTTCTAATAAATCTTGGCCCAAATTGGACAATGTTTTTACCACGACATATATGTGCCATGACGTGACACCATGCCACCTTTGATGACTTTCTAGTGAGTTTAGGATTTACGGGGATTTAAAAACCGAGATTCCAAATGTTTGAGGACGAGCCAGGACGCGGGTACGGTTGTAATTCATTCCCATTCCTGGCATGGGACCTAAACATGCACCAAAGGACACATGTATAAATTTTCTAGCCATTTTGGTGAACTGGAGCATGTATTTGAAGTTCAATTTGAATTATGGACATTAAATGCCTAGGAAACTCAATTAGTGTATAAAAAGGCCAAACGAACCCTGAATAAGTTTACATTTCGCCCACAAGGGGGACACGTTTCCCTATCGGAACCACGAGGCTTCTTTGAGAGAAGCTTCGGTTTGTAAGAGGCTTGTAATAAAACTTGCGCCACAATGGATGAAAAAAATTCCTCGACATATAAGTGCCATGTCGTGGCACCATGCCAGGTTTCACAATTCTCGGCTTAGTTTTGGATTTACGGGGATTTAAAAAACGAGATTCTTCTCATGAAATGTTTTCAAATACCACACAGTTCACTCACGAAAGCCGATATTCAACGAAAACTTCATGCAAACCATATTTTAAAGTTTCATAAAAAATCTGAAAAAATGTGGGATGTTAAGAAGGTGATGTTTTATTGTGACACAAAATTTCAAGTTGAAAAACATTACGAGATGTGAGCTATGAAAAAGACAATTCAGCCCTGAATAGTGACATTACTATTCGACACTATTAACGCTGATTTTGCCTTTTTCATAGCTCACATCTTGTAATGTGTTTCAACTTCAAATTTTGTGTGGCAATAAAACATCATCCTCTTAACATCCCGCATTTTTTTCAATTTTTTTTGAAATTCAAAACTTCTTTTTCTCGTGGTAATGCATGATGTAGATGTTCGTTTAATTCTTATAGTTCATCTCATCCAAAATCAATTAGTTTTATAAAAAAGTCTATTTTAAGATTCATTGAATTGTGCATTGTAAAGGTAAAAACAAAAGGTGACAATTCATTTAGAAAAAAAAAGTTTGGGCAATTAGGATATGGAAGATTCTAGAGAAGAAAGGAGAAGTGCTTGTGTTTTGAGGTTTGTGCATTATGCTTAAGTTCAACCATGGAGTCTTCTAGATTGTACATGTGGCAGAATCTGATGCAATGTAGATGATATCCAACGGCCAGTAGTGCTTGGATTTCCCATCTCTGTACCATCGGATTGGCTTCTTCCAATGACCAAATTTCAAAGTTATTCGCACACTATATAGATGTGTGTATATATATAGATGTGTCCCATGCTAGACCAAATAAAGTTTGAGCGCATGCGTGGGACGACCCCCCAGCCGCCGCCTCGAAGTTGGGAAACTGACATCGTACGTATTGAACCAGGCTTGGAGTCGGGTATGATGTTTGGTTTGTAATGTAGTTGGTGGCCATCGAAGTTGTGCATTTGGGATTTAAACACATCACACACCACCGTACCCATACATATTTTCTGGTCGCACGCAATGTATACGGGGTCTTCTGCTCGGCCACGTCTCCCTTGTGCGGTTTTTTGTGACTACGCGCATATCTGTGGGCTCCTCGAGTGTATATATATCATCCCTTTGATCGATAATGAGGGGTATGTGTTGGCCATGAATGGATTCCTCCTAGTTCGTGTTAGGGCCGGTCACCGTCACATGTCTCTCAACCAAAGCTCGAGCTCATGCATTGTCAGGATTCCCTCCGACATGCTCGGATTGCTGGGTTCGACCTACATCAAACCCTGCGTATCTCGTCCTTAACTACCTTGCCTTCATGGTTGTTGTCTATATCGAGAGGTAGGCACCACATCTAAATTGTACATTATTCTATATTGAAAACACACATCACCCCTTCTCAACGTACATCATTTTGGGTCGCATGCAAGAGGTGCTAGTTTTGTGGTCCCTCTCGTGTGATTTTTATGATGGTTCAATCTATTGGCCCAAGCGGTTTATCGACAACAACAACTGTCGATTGACCAAATGATAGATTCATTGGTCCGTGTTATGGTAGGTCACCGCGACATGCATGTATGACCAAAGTATCGATCATTACATGCATCCGCCCCGCCGACACGAAGTGGGAGGTGGTGGGCCAAGCATCCTAGCTAGGTATGAAATTTAAATGCTTCCCGTTCCTAGAAAAAATAAGAGTACGAAATTTAATTTAGAAAAGAAATTGTTTAATGCTTATTTAAAAACTTTTTTTGAAGAATACATGGCCGAAGTTCAACGTGAAAATAGTGAGCAATTCAACTACTATACGGAATGCGTTTCAGATGAGAATAAAATAATACAAAATTAAAAGCCTAAAATGTTTGATGCAAGAAGTTCACGTGCTCCACCCTGCATGGTTCAAAAATTATATTACGAGACGTCCGACCTTCAATTACATGTTAAAAAAGAGAGAAAAACAACAACATTTCTGCCATTTTTAAAACTGCCCTCAAATGGCGACGAATTGGTAAAACTTGTCTACATGAAAAAGTTGCTCCTATTCATAAGCTTTCCAACGGTATATTATATGCTACATTCCGATATATGGTTTAAAAGTTTCATGCATACCAACTAAAACACATTTTTATGTATTAAAAAATTCTTTTGAACCATCAAGAGTATGAAAAAAATGACCGACATGGCAAAGTTACATGTTTTCAATAGCTTTCCATTGGTATATCATTTTCTCAATTCCGGTAAGTGGTTGGGGAGTTACGGGTAAAAAACAAACACGTGAAAAATAGAGTGAAGTTCAAAACGAACTGCTCTAGAAGTTCAACCTCTTCACAAAGTGCATTTGCGGAGACTTTGTTTTTTCGATGAAGGCAGAACGCATGATCTCAGAAATTCAGATTGATAACTGCCAGAAGATCACGTACTACACGGTGTGCATTTTGTATTAAAAAAAGAATGAAAATGCAAAACCTAAAGTTTTGTTGCTAGAAGTTCAAGTGCTCGGCATGAGAAAATTCAAAAATTCTTGTGAGAGGGGTTGAACAAAAATATGTGCAAAAGTTCAAGGTGAAAACAATGAGAAGTTCAACTACTGCAAAGAATGCATTTCAGGTGAGGATAAAATGTATATAAAAAATCTGAAAAGGTTTGTTGAAAGAAGTTCAAGTGCTCTGTGCGGGGAAGTTTAAAAATTCTTGCGTGAGAGGTTTACCTTGTATTTCCATGTTCGATTTTTTCCATATAAAAATCGAATACAATTCTTTACTCAAAATATAAAAAGATGAAGTTCAAATTGAAATACAGAGAAGTTCAGAGTTTATTAAAACCTAGGATTTACCTATTCAAAAAATAAAAAACATAATGCCATTTTTTGCACTTTTAAAAATAACTCATAATCGGAAAAAATGGTTGCTAGAAGTTCAAGTGCTCGGCGAGGAAAAGTTCAAAAAAAATCTTGTGAGAGAGGTTCACCGTGTATTTAGATGTCCAAAATACATTAAAAATATGTTGTTTTTTGTGTTTTAAAATAATTCTCTCAAACCAGAGAGAAGTTCAAAGTGATAACAATTAGAAGTTCACGTACTACATGGTGTGTATTTCATATAAGAAAAATACAATAAAGTGAAACAGAGTGAAGTTCAAACATACATGTCCTAGAAGTTCAACTACTTCACGCAGTGCAAGAAAATAGCACATCAAAAAATAACACGTTAAAAACAGAGTGAAGTTCAAACAGACATGTCCTAGAAGTTCAACTACTTTACGCAGTGCAAAAAACAGCACGTCAAAAAATAACACGTCAAAAATAGTGTGAAGTTCAAACAGACATGCCCAGGAAGTTCAACTACTTCACGCAGTGCATTTCCATTCGCGATGAAGGCAGAAATCATGATCTCGTCATTTTCTATTTTACTTCAAAATGGTAGAAATATCATTTGTATAAGTTCAAGTCCTCAGACGGAGAAAGTTAAAAACAATTATTGTGAGAGAGGTTTGTGCAAAAGGAATATTATTTGTGTGACATTGACGAATGTATGAGGAAATTACAAACGAAAAGATTTCACAGAAGTTCAACGTGAAAACAGCAGGAAGTTCAACTACTACACTGAATGAATTTCAGATGAAAAACTTCTAAAACCATCGCGAGTATGAAAAAATGATCAACACGGGAAAGTTCTGTGTTTACAGCAGCTTTCCATCGGTATATCACTCGCTGAATTCCGGGGAGTGGATGGAGAACTACGATTAGTGGATGGAGATCTGCGAGCAAAAAAAAAGCACGCCGAAAACAGTGTGAAGTTCAAGTAGACATGCTGAGAAGTTCAAGTTCTTCACGCGGTGCATTTTCGAAGAATCTGTTTCGCGATAGAGGCAGAACGAATGATCCCGCCATTTTCGAAATTACTTGAAAACGGATAGGAATCAGAGAAAACCATCAACATGAAAAAGTTTCGCATTTTCCGTAGCTTTTCAATGGTATATTATTTACCCCATTCCGATAAAGTTTGTTGAAATTACGGCAAAAATATGTTTTCGTCCATTTTCGAAATTTACTTAAAACCGTCACGAATTAGGAGAAACAATACATACTAAAAAGTTTCGCATTTCCACAAGCTTTCCAAGGCCGTATCATTTGTTGCATATGGGCTTACGGTTAATAAATTAGATTGAAAATACGAACTCAGTGGAACTTGGCCTGTTTTCTAAATTACTTTTAAACCGTTCAAAATTAGAAAAAACTTTAAACATGAAAAAGTAGCGCATTTTCATAAGATTTCCAACGCCATATCATTTGCCTCAATTGGATTAGCTGTTTAGAAATGGCATCGAAAATACCAACTCGGCTATTCGGTTTGCGAAATTTTTCAATTTCCAAATTACGCTTTAACCATAGGGAATTAGAGAAAACTTTCTATATGTGGAAGGAGCGGTTTTGCAACAGCTTTCCAACGCCATATTATTTGCCTCATTCCGACAAACGGTTTAGAAATGAGATCGAAAATACGATTCATGTTTTTTGTATGAAGAAAGAAACGGTTTTCAAAACTGCTCTTAAACCGCTTACATTTTGCCAAAAAATTAACTTGGGTCATGATACTGGTGTCCATAGCTTTCCAACGGTATATAGCAAGCCCCATTTGGGCAATGTTGGCGGAAGTTCAACCTAACACAGGGGGAAGTTCAGGTCGAACAACTCAGGCAGTAAAATTGCAAAAAACGCAATTTCATCATGATCCGAGTGCAAAATCCGCCAACGACCGAGATTCCTATTTAAAACTAGTATTTAGTTGCTAAAAATTGTTTCTAGATTACACTAACATCATATAGAACACGACTAACCAGAATAATTCACGGGGGAAGCCACGGTTGCGAAGATAGCCCGAAGGTCGGGTTCGTATAGAGGGAAGTTCAGGCGCATTACTCAGGCAGTTCAGGTTGTGATCAGAATAGTGTTTATGTGTGTGTGTGTTTGTGTATCCAAGGGTGCTTTCGGGTTTACGAGGCAGGTGCCACCAAAGTTATGCATTGTGTATTTAAAGTTCTAAACATTCCCAATATTCCTACATATATTTGGCCACTTCCAGGTGGTTCTTGACTTCTGACTCCTCTCATCGATCTTCAACGACGCGCTCAACCATGGGCCCGCGCGATCAAAGTTGTGTATTGGAAATTTGAACATCACAGACCACCCTTTTCACTCATATATATTTGGGCCACATGTTGGTGTGGCTGTCTTCTGACCCTCTCTAACATTATTTTTTGCTGCAAAGATTCTGATGATGCTCAACGGACACAGGTATAATATCTTAACCATGTGCGATACAACTGCGCTGTGAATCACCACACCTGCGCAAGCGCGAGCAAAGGTGGAGGTACTGGCTCAACCGTGCGCGATGTGAGTGCGCTGTAAAATCACAACGACCGCGCAAGCACGAGCAAAGGGTGGAGGTACTGGCTTAACCGTGTGCGATGCAAGTGCGCTGTAAAACCACCACCTATGCAAGCTAAAGGCGGGTAAGTTTATTTGGAAATTAGGATGAACCATGTGCGATAGACCAGCTAGCTAGAAATATAAAAACAAAGTACCCGCCTTGAGCGTTGCAAAAATTGGTGTTTCTGCGCCACTTTTCCTTATTATCATACACACATACTGTTATTGGACTGTGCGTGATCTTGGGCACTCCCGCCCCGCATCAATTCCTTTACCCAAATTTTAGTAGCCGCCGTACTTCAACCGTCGTCCACACTCCTCCAGCACCGACCTTATAGTAAAATTGAGTAGCCGAGGCTCTTGAACCGTCACCCTCCCTCGTCCACCACCATAAATTTTCAGTAGCCGCGGCGTATCCTCAAACACCAGCCCCCCCTCCATAGTCCCCCACCCCCCTCCCCCCTCGAACCCTAGCTCGCGACTGCCGTCGGCGCCGCCGCCAACCCTTGCCGGTCTGCCCTTCCTCCTAGCTTAGATAACAAAGTTCAGGTTACCCAACGATTCCCATACCGTCGCCCCACTTCCCTGAGTTTTTAGATGATGCCTGCGGTGTCCCTCCCCACCAGATCCACATCCCCTGCTCCAGAATGTTGTAGCCTAAGCTCGACCACGTATCCCAGGGAGCCTGACGAGTGTTCGGCCAAGAAGAGGTTTATAATGGCCTCTCCGGCGGACGTTGGCGAGGTGGCCGCCGTTCGCCCCGACCTGTCGATCCCGGAGTAACACGTCGCCGCGGAAGCCGGCGAAGATGTTGACTATGTTGCCATGCTAAGGGCTTCATGTCAGTGGGCTAGCATATTATTGTATCTCGGGAAAGCTGGCTACGACATCAAGCTTGTCCACATCGACGGCTTCACGCGGGCCATGTCACAGGTTAAGTGGTCCATCCCCAACCCCTTTGGTTCAACTACCATCGATCTCTTCGACGGCCCTGCCGCTGATCTCCTCCGCCAAGCGATCAAGGATTTGCTAGCTTTATACGCCATCGAGCCCATTTTTTCATTTCTGAAGGACACATTCTACGGCGGTGGCTTGGGATCCTCAATTGCCAAGTCATATCTCATCGACCATGACCACGACCACGAGGAGGGCACCCACGAAGGTTCTTCCAAGGTGAAACAGCCCATCTGTGACATCAGAGAGCGCACCATGGGTCTGTGCTCTTCCAAGGGGAAGGATCCCGTCCATGAAATGCGAGGCAACATTCTATCAGCAAATCTTACCTTTTCTAGCTTGCCAACCCGTACCCTTTATTGTAATGGCATTTGCCACACGGTGCTTTAACTGTGCCGTGTTTAATTATTTCACTTATGCAAAAATGTATTGTTCAATAGGGCTATGTGATGTTTAAGTATGAATTGTCCACTTCAGTTTCACGAATGGCTCTATTTGGTTGTTTATAGTGAGTAGATGCCTTGTTTATCTGTATTTGGTTGTTAGGTTGGTTGGAGTGAGCATTTTTCCAGTTATCGAGCAGATGCCTTGTTTATATGTATTTGGTTCTTAGTTTTGTTGCAGTGAGCATTTGTCCAGTTATCAAGCAGATGCCTTGTTTATCTGTATTTGGTTGTTAGGTTGTTTTTTAGCATTTGTCCAATTATCAAGCAGATGCTTTGCTTATATTTATTTGGTTGTTAGGTTACTTTTTTAGCATTTGTCCAGTTATCAAGCAGATGCCTTGTTTATCTTTATCTGCTTGTCAGGTTGGTTGCAGTGAGCATTTATCCAGTTTTCAAGCATATGCTCTATTTATCTGTATTTTCTTGTTAGGTTGGTTGTAGTGAGACTTTGTCCAGTTTTCAATGGCTATATTTGGTTGTTATACTGGTCATTTATGCCTTGTTTATTTCAGTCATTCGCAATGTGTTGTTCATTATGTGCAAGTTGGAACTATGCTGCTCGACTACATCAATACCAGTTTGAACGACTATATTTGGTTCCAGTTATTCCTGGTGTAGTTAACACATGCCCTTTATTTTAGTTTTGCACATTTATCCAATGTGATGTTTAAGAATTACCTACGTTCTATTCATTTTCAACAATACCAGTTTGAATTGCAACATTTGATGGGTGTTAAGCCTGCTGTCGGTAACATTGCCTTCCATTTTATATCTGCTTTGACAGTGGAACCAACACATTCAAGCGATCATTTGGAGATGATGTTGTTTACCTTTGCTATATTTGTTTGATGTTAAGGTTGCTATACTTATCATGCATTTCCACTAATGCAGGACAACAACGGGAGTGGCCACCATTTTCCGCCGAGGTTAGCTTCTGTAACACCCCGGATGTAATTTACCTTATATGTATCCCAACTCTTGCCGTTTCCGGCGCTAAGTTATTTTATTTTCCTTGAGTTCGGGTTTTTGTCTCCGTGTGTTGTTGCCTTTTTCATGCATCTCATATCATGTCATCATGTGCATTGCATTTGCACACGTGTTCGTCTCATGCATCCGAGCATTTTCCCCGTTGTCCGTTTTGCATTCCGGCGCTCCTATCTCCTCCGATGGTCCTTTCTACCTCTTTTCGTGTGTGGGGGTTAAACATTTCCGGATTGGACCGAGACTTATCATACGGCCTTGGTTTACTACCGGTAGACCGCCTGTCAAGTTTCATGCCATTTGGACTTCGTTTGATACTCCAACGGTTAACCGAGGGACCGAGAAGGCCTTGTTTGTGTTGCAGCCCAACTCCCTTCCAATTTGTCCCAAAACCCACCAAACACCCTTACATCATCTAGAGCGTTCGATCACGATCGCGTGGCCGAAAACCGCACTCCATTTGGAGCTTCCTAGCTCCCTCTATGCCTATATATAGATCCTCTCCCAAAAATCCCAGGTCTCTTCCTACCCTAACCCTAAAGAATCTCCTCCTCGCGCCGCCGGACGAGATCCGGTCGGCCGGACATGTCTGCTCACCCCGCCGTCCACTCCTGAAGCGGCACCTATGCCGGGGCGGGACCGCTTTGCCGCCGCCGCCCGAGGCCCGCCAGGCCCGCGGGAAGCCCCCGCGGCCCGGTCTGCCCGCCGCCGCCCGGGTCGTCCTCCTCCCCGCGTCCGATCCCCGCGCCGCCCGATCCGCCTCTTCGCTGCCCTACTCGCAGCTCACCGGCGCCGCCGCCCACCGCCATCGCCGCCTCGACCGGCCGCCGTTCCACCGCCCGCCGGCCAGAGCTACCGCGGAGCCGCGCCACCGCCGCCTACCGCCGCCCCGGCGTGCTCCCCGGGCCGGACCTCTTCTCCAGCGACCTCTCCGACCTCCAACGAACTCGGCAAGTCCGGCTACAGTGAACTCCGGCGGTGCCTCGATCCGCGTGCGATCTGGATCTAGATCTCGGTTGACTTTTTCCCACGAGACCCTAGTTTTTTTGTGTTTTTCATCATGTCGTATCTCTGCATCCGTAGGTCCGATTTGCGCGTGTAGCATATCAAAATGTTCGTCTCAGAGAGTACATCATTTCATCTCATTGCATCATTTTCATTTGAGTTCATACTGATGCCCGAAATGCTGTTGGAAGAGGGCTATGTGATATAATTATTAGATCTGTTTCATCAAATAGATATTTGTCATTTTTGCCATGTTTAATGTGTGCATGCTATGCCCCTGAGCTCTACATGAGTTTTGTTATATGCCATGCCATCTTTACAGAGGTGCTTACCATGTATTTTTGTGATATGTGTGGTGACTAGCACAAGCTTGCAAAGTAGCGTACTCGGTAATGCTGATTTCAGGGACTTAGAATTTCACCAAGTCCTTGTCCTGATTTTGTCATTATGCCATATGTTCTTGTTGTTTCCTAGTGATCCGTGCCTCTTTTGAGGATGATCAGTAAGGATGATTTGTTAACATTGTGGTGCTCTATCCATCCATATCTTTTTTTGCATTTATGGAGCACCCTAGCTTGAGTCAATCGAGCTCTACTTTTGCTATTTCGTGAATCCTGGCAGATTGTTGACTCGTTAGCGATTTTGCCGAGGATGTTGCTATTGATCCGTGCATGCTATGTTGTTGTTCTTGCCATGTCTAGATTCTATGCCATGTATTATTGATGGGTGTATGCTTAGTTTGTCATGCCATGCTCTGTAGTGAGGGCATCGAGCTCGTAAACATGCCTACTCGTTAACTGTTTTGCATGCTCCAGTTTTTCACTGAGATCTGTTTATGTTTTTGCCATGTTCACATGCTTGCAATTGTATTTTCTGATCCCTTTTGGCTCACGTTCACTAAGGGACTTTTGTTAAGTGCTTTGAGTAGCTTCATGTCATGCCTTGCTTTGCCATGTTAAGTTCCTGTAGCTTGTAGTTTTCATGCTCTAAAGTGTGCTACCTGATGTTAAATTCCAGACTTGTGTTAATTTCACTAAGTCTGAAACCTGTTATCATTTGCACTTTTGCCATGCTTGTTTGAACCTGTTAATGGATGAATTGGCCGTAGCTCAGTGTTCATCTTTTGTCAAGCATCATGAGTGGATCCCTGCCATGTATTTTGTTGTCATGTTTGAGTGCTGTAGCATAATTATCTTGATGATTTTAGATGGCTACTTGCTGATTATCGCAGACTGGTGCCATATTTGTTTTGCTTGCCATTTCCAAACCGTGCACCCGATTCTGGTGATCTTTATATCGATTTCAACCGAAATCACCTCAACTTTACAGTGGCACTCTTGGAGTTCCATGTTGAGGCTAGGTTCAATCATTCCTTGTCAAATCTTGCATATGCATCACATAACGCATCCCGCATAGCATACCATGTTTGCATCATGTTGTTCGAGCATTGCACGCGGTTGATTGTGTTCATTTTGCTTGTTTGTATTCTTTGGGTAGAGCCGGGAGACGAGTTCGCTAACGAGGAGCCCGTTGAGTTTGCTTACGAGGATCAAGTCAACTCTGACAACTTTGCAGGCAAGATGATCATACCCTCGAAATCACTTCTATCTTTGCTTGCTAGATGCTCGCTCTTTTGCTATGCCTATGCTACGATGCCTACCACTTGCTTATCATGCCTCCCAAATTGCCATGTCAAACCTCTAACCCACCATGTCCTAGCAAACCGTTGATTGGCTATGTTACTGCTTTGCTCAGCCCCTCTTATAGCGTTGCTAGTTGTAGGTGAAGATTGGAGATCGTTCCTTGTTGGAACATTGTTTATTGTTGGGATATCAACATATTATCTTGTTATCTTAATGCATCTATATACTTGGTAAAGGGTGGAAGGCTCGGCCTTTTGCCTAGTGTTTTGTTCCACTCTTGCCGCCCTAGTTTCCGTCATATCGGTGTTATGTTCCCGGATTTTGCGTTCCTTACGCGGTTGGGTGATAATGGGAACCCCTTGACAGTTCGCCTTGAATAAAACTCCTCCAGCAATGCCCAACCTTGGTTTTAGCATTTGCCACCTAGCCTCTTTTTCCCTTGGGTTTCCGGAGCCCGAGGGTCATCCTTATTTAAACCCCCCCGGGCCAGTGCTCCTCTGAGTGTTGGTCCAAACTAGAGCCCTGTGCAGCGCCCCCTCGGGGAAACTCGAGGTTTGGTTTTAGTTGTATGGAGCGCTCATCTGAGTGTGCCCTGAGAACGAGATATGTGCAGCTCCTATCGGGATTTGTCGACACATTCGGGCGGTGTTGCTGGATTTGTTTTACCATTGTCGAGGATGTCTTGTGAAACCGGGATGCCGAGTCTGATCAGAATGTCTCGGGAGAAGGAATATCCTTCGTTGACTGTGAGAACTTGTGATGGGCTAAGTTGGGACCCCCCTGCAGGGATTTGAACTTTTGAAAGTCGTGCCCGCAGTTATGGGCAGATGGGAATTTGTTAATGTCCGGTTGTAGATAACATGAAACTTAACTAATTAAAATGAATCAACCGCGTGTGTAACCGTGATGGTCTCTTCTCGGCGGAGTCCGGGAAGTGAACACGGTGTTGGAGTAATGTTTGACGTAGGTTGTTATAGGATCACTTCTTGATCATAGTTCTTCGTTCGTGCTTTGCTTTCTCTTCTCGCTCTCTTTTGCGAACAGGTTAGCCACCATATATGCTAGTCACTTGCTGCAGCTCCACATATTACCTTGCCTCACCTATAAGCTTAAATAGTCTTGATCGCGAGGGTGCGAGATTGCTGAGTCCCCGTGACTCACAGTTTACTTCCAAACCAGATGCAGGGACCGATGATACCATTCCAGATGTTGCGCTTGAGCTCAAGTGCGAGTTCGACGAAGACTCTCGCCGTTACTATGTGTCTTTCCCAGATGATCAGTACTGGTGCCCAGTTGGGGCGATCGGGGACCGTGTCGCATGTTGGGGTTGATCTTTTATTTTGGTACCGTAGTCGGACCATGAGTGTATTGGATGATTGTAATGTTTATTCATGTATTTGTGTGATGTGGCGAGTGTAAGCCAACTATGTACCTTTACCCCTTTTATCAATTTAAATGGGTTGTTGTGAAGATTACCTTACTTGCGACATTGCTTTCAATGCGGTTATGCCTCTAAGTCGTGCTTCGACACGTAGGAGATATAGCCGCATCGAGGGCGTTACAGCTTCATCCCTCGGCTTGTACTCCCCCCGTCGTTCCATAATGTAGTGCATATAGATCCAGGCCTGGACACTTGTTAGCTTCTAATATTGACTTGTTGCTTGTAGGTACATATGCCCTTGGCAAGGATCCACGCATCAACCCTTTTTGTGTATGGGGCAATGAGATATTCATGAACAAGCATCAAGTGCGGAAACTGGTAAGGATTATTAGCAAAAAGATATGAATGGTGGCAAGCAAATTATTTTTTTATGCTCTATCCAACACAACAGGGAGTTGTAGGATGGTAACTACAAGCTCTGCAGCCTTCTCTTTTTACTGCCCATAATGAGTATTTAGACAACAATGTCTAAATCTTTTTGGTTCCCAGTGGTTCCCGAAGCAGTTCACTCAAGATTACCTCGCAAAGTACATGATTGGTAGACATGCAATGAAGGTTAAAGTATTTCATCTAGACTACAATGAGCATCGAGAAGTCGTAATGAAGACAATGAAGGATGGACGGGCAGCCATCACAAGGGGTTGGCCTAGAGTCGTGCGTGCATTACGCATGGAGGATTGTACAATATGGGCATTCCGCTTCACCTTCTCCAGCAACCAGAATGTCTTTCGCCTCTCTCTTTACAATCTTTAGTACAACTTTGGTTCAACATTCTTTACTTGGTGCTTCTGTAGTTCTTCAGTATATGTACGTGTGCATCGAATTATGCATTCATGGTTAAACCTATATTTGTAATAAACATGGTTGGATATGAAATAAGTGATTGCCCACTTTCATATTCAAAACATGTGATTTTTAAGTTACGGATTAATTAGGGATTACACTGCACACGGTTTGCAAAAGCGAAACGTCTGTGATAGACGTGGAGGTCAGAAACGTTTCTAGGAACCACTACGTGTGCGATCAATCTCCACTTCACACGACATCCTCTGGAAAACTATTTGCATTAGGCCACCTTGCGCAAACGTTTACGACATAAAAACTATGTGTGATGGACAACCTTTGCCACACAGTTTCTTCTACAAACTGTGTGTCATGCATTCAGCAACGCAAACGATAAAATTGTTAATATCGTGTGCAATGGCAACGCTATCACAAACGATTTAACGGGAACTATTGTGTGTGATGTACCTGTGAACGGAAATGTTTTCCTTGGAGCGACCGTGTAGGATGTACATACGAACAGAAACGTTTAGCGGGGACTGACTGTGTGGCATGTACTTGCGACCGGAAACAATTTCGCGTGTATAATTGTATTTTTTAGCTCTACTGTATGTATTTCCGTATTTGAGCGCTCGCCAGTTGCACACGAACTCATTTTGCCGAACGTGTGTGCCAGGAGGGCCGTATCCCTGACAGTTTCTGGGTCCTGTGGGAAGGACCCCCCTATCACCGTCACTCACTCGACGGTTCCAAATGCCGTCGTGGAAAGGGGTTTAAAACCGTTTGTCTAGCACCGACGCGTAGCAACTATGCCAAGTTGTTAAGCATGCTTGGTTTGGTTAACTGTTTGATCTTCTGTTAGGAGTATCTTATATTATGCAATGTGGTGCTCAGTTAATGTTTGGTTCATTTGTTGTGGTGTTTAGTTAACTGCTTGGTTCAATTCTGCAATGCGATGTCCAATTGTCGTGGGTAGAATTTTGTATTGTTGTGCATGTGAGGAATAAATCAAATTTGGCTACACTTAATACGTGAGAAACATATACAAGTCCTATATTTCCTTGTTCTTAATCATGCTCGGTTTGGATATATGGGTTTTCCATGTGGCTTGAATTAATCTGATGAATCTGTAATGTGCTTATTTTTCATCAACATATTTTACCCATAGCATGTGAACCCTCACTTAACCTGATGACTAACTACCTTATCTGTGTTGCAGGGAAACAATGGGAAGCACTGAGGTTTACAATCGAGGTTTGCACATGCATGGTCCTTTGTCTAATAGCACATTATTGTGCAATTGCAGGAACCATTCTAATATTTAGTTTTTAACAATTTGATCTTGCACATGTAGGTCCTGCTCTCAGAGGTTTTGACCCACTGTTCGACCCTTTTTGCATATGGGGAAATGAGTTGTCCATGAATATCAGTCAAGTCAAGAAACTCAGAAAGATTGTTAGGATTAAGAAATTAGCGACAAAAACAACAAGATCTTTGTCTACACAATGAAGAAGACATCAATTCACTATAGGATGGTACTAACTATTTACCTTGCCTTTTTTTATTCCTTTGCCCCATTTCCAATATAGAGAAGATATTTATGCACATCCTTGTTTTCAGGCCTTTCCAAAGCAGTTCACTGATGATTACCTTTCAAGCCACCTGTATGTTCAGGAAGCGAGGAAGGTATTCATACAACACCCACAATTCAATATTGAAGTGTTTCCGAAAACGACGAAGGACAGACGGTCAATCATCCACAAGCACTGGCCTAAAGTTACAAGAACCTTCAACATCAATGAAGGCTCAATATTCGCCTTCTGCTTCAGCAGTTTTTCAGATGAGATACATCTGTCTATGTATTGTCTATGATGCTAATTTTGAAAGGTTATAGATGTTGCATGTGAAACTTGGTGCTGGTGCAGTTGTGTAATGGGGTAGCTGAGTTCTGAAGCTATATCATGTTGTACTCTGATGTATTTCAATTATGAATTTCTGCTTCCTTAATATGGAAATGAAATATATTATGTGCTTAATATGAATGTCAATTAGATTAATAAATGGATTATTAATAATAGGGCAATTAGCCTGCTAATTGGGTTTTGCTATTGCAAACGGTTATTGAAAAAAATACCGTGGGCGATGACCTCAGGCAACACACACGGTTTCAAGGAATAAACCGTGTTGGATCAATGAACAATCACACACGACTTTCTGTTGAAAACTGTTTGCGTTAGGCCACCTTGCGCAAACGTTTACCACATAGAAACTATGTGTGATGGACAGCCTTTGCCACACAGTTTCTTCTACGGACCGTGTGTGACACATTCAATAACGCAAACGATAAAATTGTTAATATTGTCTGGAATGTCAACACTATCACAAACGATTTAATGGGAACAATTGTGTGTGATGTACATGTGAATGGAAACGTTTTCCTTGGAGCGACTGTGTGGGATGTACATACGAACGAAAACGTTTAGCGAGGACTGCTTGCGTGGGATGTACTTGCGACCGGAAACAATTTCGCATGTATAATTGTATTTTTAGCTCTACTATACGTATTTCCGTATTTGAGCGCTCACCAGTCGCACACGAACTCATTTTGCTGAGCGTGTGTGCCAGGAGGGCATATCCCCGACGGTTTCTGGGTCGTGTGGGAAGGACCCCCTATCGCCGTCACTCACTAGGCGACAGTTCTAAGTGTCGTTGCGGAAAGGGGTTAAAACCATTTGTATAGCACCGACGCGTACCAGTGTGTGGTAAATGTTTGCGCAAGCTGGCCTAACACAAACAGTTTTCAAGAGAAAGTCGTGTGTGATTGTTCATTGATCCAACAAGGTTTATTCCTAGAAACTATGTGCGTTGCCTGAGGTCATCACCCACGGTATTTTTTCAATAACCGTTTGCAATAGCAAAACCGAATTAGCAGGATAATTCGCCATTAGTAGGCTAATTGCCCTATTATTAATAATCCATTTATTAATCTAATTGACATTCATATTAAGCACATAATATATTTCATTTCCATATTAAGGAAGCATAATTTCATAATTGAAATACATCAGAGTACAACATGATATAGCTTCAGCACTCAGCTACCCCATTACACAACTGCACTAGCACCAAGTTTCACATGCAACATATAGAACCTTTCAAAATTAGCATCATAGACAATATATAGACAGATGCATCTCATCTGGAAAACTGCTGAAGCGGAAGGAGAATATTGAGCCTTCATTCATGTCGAAGGTCCTTGCAACTTTAGGCCAGTGCATGTGGATGATTGACCGTCCATCCTTCGTCCTCTTCAGGAACACTTCAATATTGAACCGTGGTTGTTGTATGAAAACCTTCCTCGCCTCCTGACCATAGAGGTGGTTTGAGAGGTAATCATCCGTGAACTGCTTTGGAAGGCCTGAAAACAAGGATGTGCATAAATATCTTCTCTATATTGAAAATGGGGCAAAGGAATAAAAAAGGCAATGTATAGTAGTTAGTACCATCTTGTAGTGAACTGATGTCTTCTTCATTACGCAGACAAATATCTTGTTGTTTTTGTCGCTAATTTCTTTATCCTAACAATCTTTCTGAGTTTCTTGATTTGATTGACATTCATGGACAACTCATTTCCCCATATGCAAAAAGGGTCGAACAGTGGGTCAAAACCTCTGACAGCAGGACCTACATGTGCAAGACCAAATTGTTAAAAACTAAATATTAGAATGGTTCCTGCAATTGCACAATAATGTGCTATTATACAAAGGACCATGCATGTGCAAACCTCGATTGTAAACCTCAGTGCTTCCCATTGTTTCCCTGCAACACATATAAGGTAGTTAGTCATCAGGTTAAGTGAGGGTTCACATGCTATGGGTAAAATATGTTGATGAAAAAGCACATTGCAAATTCTTGTGAACCATGCAGTTAACTAAACACTGCAAAAAATGAACCAAATATTAACTGAGCACCACATTGCACAATATAAGATACTCCTAATAGAAGAGCAGACAGTTAACCAAACAGTTAACTACAGCCAATTGTAGCAATTGTATTTTTTTCTCATGTATTTACTACAGCCAAATTCAATTTATTCCTAACATGGTATACGATAACAGAATGCACCTACAACTATTGAACATCGCATTGCAGAATTGAACCGAACGGTTAACTAAACACCACAACACAGATGAACCAAACGTTAACTGAGCACCACATTGCATAATGTATAACCAAAGCAAGCATGCTTGGCAACTTGGAAATATAGCAATTGTATTCGTTTCTCATGTATTTTGTAAATATAAATTTGATTTATTTATCACATGGAAGACAATACAAAATTGCAGCCTGAAGAATTGAACAACACATTTGCAGAATTGAACCAAACAGTTAACTGAAGACGACAACTAATTAACAAAACAGTTAATAAGAGAGCACCACACTGCACGACATATAGAACATATACACTAAAGCAACAGATTGCATGGTAAACTTAGATAGCACAATTCACTAGAATTTGTGAAGGAAAGGCAGGAGCAGCACACGCAACGGGTAAACCGAGCATGCTGAACCAGCGTAGCTAGCAAATGGCAAGGTGATCCTCCAAGATCTGGGGGTCGACACGAATGGCAGCCATCGCGACCTCATCCGCGCGTGCGGCCGGGATTTGCTTCTCCGCTGCCAAATGCTCCTTGAGATCCTAGCTATACTGCGTACACCATGGCTTAGGGTGGCACTTATTTGGTGGAGGGGTCGGTGATTTGGGTGGAAGGTGTCCCGCTCGCGCCGGCGGTCAGGGCATGTGGGATGTGGAAGGAGGAGGAGGATGGGAGTCGGGTGTGGATTACCTTCCTGGATAGACGAGGCCGAGCAGCGTGAAGGAGGGTCGCCGATGAGGAGGCGGCGCTGCAAGCAAGGAGTGAAGGTTTCAACTCGGAAAGGAAGGCGTATATAGGGCAAATGTGGCTTTTGGCAAGGGGGAGGGCCGGGGAGGTAGATATTTCCGTGGAAGTCGAAAATTTGGAATCGCTTCAGCGAAAAAACTGGCACGCAAAGTGTCATCAGACATGGTCCCTTATTCAGAGCTGTGTACGATATGTGAACATCGGAAACGATTCAAATAGCTTAACCCATGTGTGTTGAGTTTGAACATAAAGAAATTTGGTTCAAATTTCCATGGTTATAGTGGTCATCCACGTCATTGCATAATTTGGGTACACAAAGGAGACTACAGCACACCCACACTTCTTAATCGAGCAAGTTCAGTAATTAAACAGAGCTAGCTGACCTAAACATTACTCTAACAAATTAAATACTAGCGCTCTTAATTAAACAAAACAAAGAGTCTACTATGGCTGGTGGTTGTCGATGTCCACCGCCGCCTCCATGTCCAGCTCGCGCCCGACGGTCTCCTGGGGAAGGGGCTCCATGGCATTCATCGCACCATACTCGGCAAGCATCTCGCCATCCGCGTCTGCCATCTCTTTGGAAAAGGCCGCCATGAGCTGGGTGTGGGCTAACACGATCTGGGCTTGGACGGGCTCCGTCGTCGCAAGGTATGCGGCGGAGGAACGGACGACTGCTTGAACGCTCTCGACGATTGCCAGCTCTTCGGCCGTGGGTTGCCGACCATTGTCAGAGAAACTTCGTCCGATTTGTGTGGTGACCGCCAAGAGATGGGCGTGGGCGGCCTCAACATGGTCGTGGGCGGCCTCCGTCGATGTCAAAACCGACGGATCTCGGGTAGGGGTCCCGAACTGTGCTTCTAGGATCGATGGTAACAGGAGACATGGGACACAATATTTACCCAGGTTCAGGCCCTCTCTATGGAGGTAATACCCTACTTCCTGCTTGATTGATATTGATGAATATGAGTATTACAAGAGTTGATCTACCATGAGATCGTAATGGCTAAAACCCTAAAGTCTAGCCTGACTATGATTATGAGGATCTATATCTACGAACCTAGCCCTCCGGTTTATATAAACACCGGGGGGATCTAGGGTTACATAAGGTCGGTTATAGAGAAAGGAATCTTCATATTTGGTCGCCAAGCTTGCCTTCCACACCAAGGAGAGTCCCATCCGGACACATGTAGAGTCTTCGGTCTTTGTATCTTCACAGCCCATCAGTCCGGCCCATATCCAATAGGTCGGACGCTCGAGGACCCCTTAGTCTAGGACTCCCTCAGTAGCCCCTGAACCAGGCTTCAATGACGAGGTGTCCGGCACGCAGATTGTCTTCGGCATTGCAAGGCGGGTTCCCTTTCCGAATACTCCAAGATAGTCTTCAGTCGTAATGAACGTGTCCGGGTCTGCAACACAAGTACCACACACGACAACATAGATATAATATTTGCACGAGCCCTATCTGTTGACAACTTTTTGTAGCGTGACATCACGTTTGCCCGGTCATTATTCCAGATCATTTCTTGTCCCGCCGTTTCGTGTTTCGAGGCATGGTTTTTATTGGCACGTTCTGTAGAAGCAGATATCGTGTCCCCTTATTGCGGGATCCTCATTAATACGAGCATGGGTAACCCAACCGTTCTACTGGAAAGATTCCTTAGGAATAGGCAGGTTTTTAGGCTTAGGAGGAGGCGTTCAATACCCGCTGCCTTTATAAAGGAAACACGGGCCGTCTTTTTTTGCCAAACCTCTTCTCAACCTTTCCAACCTCGATTTCTAGCACCCAAGGTTCAACTTCATTGCGTCAAGCTTCCCCACCATGTCCGGACCCAGCCCTCAAGGCCGATGGGTGGCTTCCTCCATCACAGAGGAGGATATTGCAAAGCTTCGGGCGGCCAGATACCTGACCACGGAGATCCCCCACAGGCTTCCTGCTCAAGGACATGTTATTCCGACCCTAGATCTGGTGAGAGGGTCGTATTCATCTCTCACTTCCTCTGAGGGCTAGGGTTCGCTCTCCACCCCTTCGTCCAGGGGCTAATGTTTTATTACAGACTAGATTTTCATGATCTAGCTCCGGATTCTTTCCTTCACGTCTCGTCGTTTATCATCACGTGCGAGGCCTTCCTTCAAATCCCCCACACTTCGGCTTTTGGCTCAAGACCTTTAGTGTGAAGTCGAAGCACTACAAAAAAAGACACATCCGTGACATTTTGGGCCAAACGAAATTTCTTTCTGGCATACATATGACACTTCTATGACGATAATTGTGACAAAACCCGATATCATCATAGATGTGGTGGGCTCCTACTTCTATGACAAAAAATCATGACAGAAAATGGGCTTTTCATCCTGGGCAGGCCGGAGACGCAGCTGCATGACATTCTTTGGGCCGTCCATGACGGAAAAAACTGTGGTAGAAGCAAGGGGGAGGAAAATTTCGGGGAGTTCCCGGTTACGGTGGGAGGTCGGGGGCCGAGCGATGCGCGTTTCTCTCGTACACGTACGCGCGTGTGTGCGAGGCGTTGGCTCTAACTGAACCCGAGCGAGGCGTTGGGCTCTAACTGAACCCGAGCAATTGCACTGCAGGCTACGCGTTACTGAACCCGAGCGATCGATCGATGGCTGTTAACTGAACCCGATCGAGCGATTCCTTGGCTACTGCTTCTAACTGAAGCCGATCGATGGGATGAACAGTGAGCGTTGCGGGGGGGGGGGGTTGGATGAACAGTGAGCGGTGGCGTTGCCTCTGGATGAACAGGACCCGTGGTGTGGTGGAGGGCTGGATGAACAATAGATGGTGGAGGGGTGCCCGTGGAGGGGTGGATGAACAGAACCCCGTGGTGTGGAGGGCAGGATGAATAGTAGATGGTGGAGGGGTGCCCGTGGAGGGGTGGTTGAACAGGACTCCGTGGTGTGGAGGGCTGGATGAACAGTAGACGGTGGAGGGGTGGTTGAACAGTAGCCGGTGGAGTAGCGCGCGGTGGAGGCTGGATGAACAGGAGCCCGTGGAGGCTGGAGGAGGTCGACGGTGGATGAATAGTAGCTCGTGGAGGCTGGAGGGATCGACGGTGGAGATGAACAGTATCCCGTGGAGTTCCGTTTTGCGGTACGCCACACCCCTCCCAATGAACAGGACCCCCGTTTCGACTGTAGCGCTCCAACACAAGTCCGTTTCCTTCGTTTTGCGGTACGCCACACCCCTCTCGATCAACAGGACCCCCGTTTCGACCGTAGGAGGTCCGTTTCCTCCGTTTTGCGGTACACCACACCCCTCCCGATCAACAGGACCCCTGTTTCGACCGTAGGAGGTCCATTTCCTCCGTTTTGCGGTACACCACACCCCTCTCGATCAACGGGACGCCCGTTTCGACCGTAGGAGGTCCATTTCCTCCGTTGTGCGGTACGCCAGGCCTCGTTTCCATCGCCTCTTCCGTCCAAGCCCTCCCGATGAATACGACCACGCATTCCGTTCCTTCCCATGAACACGACGACGACGCTGTTTCTCTGTTCCGACCCAGCCATGTACACGAGCCCTCGCTGTACGTATGCGCGAGTAGGCGTTCGAGACCCTGCCTGTATGTACACATACGTGGCCGTATTTTCTTTCTTGCACCCTGGCCGATGTACGTACGTGTACATGCTACGTGCGCGCCTCTACTGCGACACATGCACGCCTCTACTACGACACGTGCACACCTCTACATCGACCAGTATGTACGTACACGTTCGCGACCAGAATGTCAACGCTACGTACGCTTCGACCAGGTGGGTCCCGACTGTCAAGCACTTCCTTACTTGGAAGATGTAGCTGGTGGGTCCCAGCAGTCAGGGGGCGAATCATTTTTTTTGCCCGGACGCACTTCCTTGCATGCAAAGATGTAGCTGGTGGGTCCCAGCAGTCGGGGGGCTGGTGGGTCCCAGTAGTCAGGGGGGCGAATCATTTTGTTTTGCCCGGACGCACTTCCTTGCGTGCGAAGATGTAGCTGGTGGGTCCCAGCAGTCAGGGGGCGAATCGTTTTTTTTGCCCGGACGCACTTCCTTGCGTGCGAAGGTGTAGCTGGTGGGTCCCAGCAGTCAAGGGGAAATGTTTTTTCACGAAATACGGTGGCCCGTCCGGTGGGTCCCTGATGTCAGGTGGAGGAATCATTATTTTCCGCGTAATAAGGAGGCACTTCCTTGTTGCCGCCGTGGACCCAGCTGCCAGCCTCTCCACGTACAGTCCATGTCCGATGGAAGTTGTTCCTTGACCACATTGACCACGCCACACCGAGAGCACCAGGGCGATGGACGACGGCGAGGCCTAGGAAGGGGACGACGGGGATCCGGGGAAGACGCGGCAGTGGAAGCCCCCGTGCGCGCGGAGAGGAGTACGAGGGTTCACTAGTTCGGCTGCGGTGTGAGGCTGCCGTCGCCGCAGGGCCTGGCCAGCGGTGGGAATAGTAGGGGGCGGTGAGGCCTCCGCGGCAGCACAGCCGGCCACGGGAGGCAGGAGCATGCGGCACGACCGGCGCTGCTTTGGGCGGCTGGAGCAAGAAGACCAAAGGTTGAAGAAGCACTACGGCCGTTGGATGGACATCGTACGGTCAATGGAGCTAGAATCGTTCATATTGACTAAGTTGACAAAGCCCTTCGTCCCCGTCAACTTAGTAGGCCCACAAGTCAGCCTTCCACCAAGGTGGGTCCCAGCTAGCCCGGGGAGTATTCATTTTTTTGTGCGTAATAAGGAGGCACTTCCGGTGGGTCCGAGCTGACAGCGGGGGGAACGTTTTTTTTTGCGAAATATGGTGGCCCGTCCGGTGGGTCCCAGCAGTCAGGGGGAAACGATTTTTTTCGCAAAATACTGGTGGCCCGTCCGGTGGGTCCCTGCTATTAGGTGGAGGAATAATTATTTTGCACATAATAAGGAGACACTTCCTTGCTGCAGCCGTGGACCCAGCTGCCAGCCTCTCCACGTACAGTCCACGTCCGATGGAAGCCGTTCCTTGACCACGTTGACCACGCTGCGCCGAGCGCACCAGGGCTATATATAATAATTTATATATAGCTCATGGAAACTTCCTATGCAATTTATTGCAGTCGTTTTTTTGGTTGGCCAGGGCCAATTTCACATATTTCTGTGGGTTCCAAACTATTTTTAATACCGAAATGTCCAGCCAGATTTAAAGTACTTTGAAGATATATTTAAATTAGGTTAATGCCTAGTGAAATAGGAATCTGAAAATGTGATAAAATTCAGAAATTATAAAGTAATTGCCAATTTGTCATATGTTTTTATATTTACAACCAATTTCATATTACTTTCAAGATTTGCAGGCGTCTTGAAAGAGTTGCAACCCATCAGGGCGTAGAAAAATAAGTAGGCATGGATTGGGTATTCTTCAGAAAAAATAAACTAGGCTCATTTTCACAAAGAAAAAATAGCTGGGCTGGTCACATGGTGAACATAAAATATAAGCCTGGGCTAGACGGGCCACAGCCCAGTTCAAACCCTGCTCCGTCTCAACAATACCAAACAAAAAAAATACTGCTCGAGTAGCTACGTCCCAGGTGTCAGCCGATCTTGTGTTGTTCTCTTGTCTATTGACTATATACGCTCACAATGTCGTGGGTCCCAGATGTCAGGAAAACACTAGGAGGAAGCATTTTATTTTTCCATACGCTGACGTGGTGGGCCCCTACTGTCATCCTCTCCATGTACTTCTACCGATTCCTGTTGTTTGTTGACCATGTTGACAACGCGAGAGGGCGGCGCCGCGGCGAGCGCACCAAAGCGCACGGAGGACGTCGGCGTTAACGATTTAGGAGACGGTGGGGCGGCGATGCGTGCGCTGAGGCGCAGCCAGCCGTGGGAGGCGGAAGCAGGCGGCCCCGCCGGCGCTGGTTTGGTTTTGGTGGCTGGATGAAGATAGGACTAAAGAAACACGACATACTGTAAAAGCAGCAGGAGTACTTAACAACCTTAACTGAAACCAGCAGGGGCACTTAACAACCAAAGCTGAAAGCAGTATGAGTACTTATACAGGTTCAACCGTACAAAGCACGCCTCGAACAGTGCTACTTTGCCTACAGTTAACCAAGGGTGAGGCCGCCAAGCCCCAGGACAAGGCCCAGGCGCCACCCCGCGCATCCACAACCTTCTAAAAGGGGCTTCATCTCACAACGTGGTCAATAAATAGGATATTCGCTTTAGAGCCATGGAAAAGCATGAACATAATCTTCTGTCCTATTCTCCAAGATGGACGGGCCTTCATTATTTGAGACCACCCATGAATAAGTATCTTTTCACCTCCAAGGGGAATTGAGTAGGTCGACATATACATCATGTTGTGACCAAGCGGAAGTCTGACCCGACCATGGTCAGGCATTTGTATAGGAACAATAGAACTCGGCAGTTCCTGTTTTAAGAAGATCACAGCTGTAAAACTGTGTATAAGCAATAGTTTATGAACAACATATATAACAGAAAACAGCTCGTACCATAAGTTTCTCGACATAGTTGGACCTATTCAACGAGTGCAGCAGTGGCACACATATCCCACTTGGCCTTCCACCATTGAAACGCCCCACAAGGACCTCAAGACGATCAATAAAGTGTAGGAACTTGTGGATGTCGATCCAGTCAACTTCAGTGCCATTAGTAACAGCCGAGTTATTACAGAGTAACAAACGAGAAGACTGCTTAACTCTGAAAAAACCTACACGTGCCACTGATTATAAGAAAATATTAGTTAGAAGTAGCATCTTCGTGAGAGATTCGTTGCTACTTCTAAAGTTAAATTGTGATTAGTTAGACATAATAGGTGGATTAAGAAGTAATCGAGGCAACAAGCAAGAACCAGATACAAAACTAACATGGATGAACAATTGGAACGACGTCGGGGTGGAAGATCGCAGTGAAGATGAGACCAGGTTCTGCTATTTCCATCAACATTCGTGCGCCAACTTTCAGTCCATAACACTTGAGAAAGTTTATCCAAGTTCGGCCATAAAAAAGCAGTGATCTTCTTGGTTCATGAACCCAACTCGAAACTTATATCCATGGCCTGTCTTCACTGTGACCATTAAACTAGTGTATTCAGTTATGGCAAGGCCGAGCATCTTGAGTACATGTGTTCTGGCAGAGCAAATAATACACTGCAGGAAAAATAATATGAGAACACAACATGTTCAAAAAAACCCCACCCTCCCGGATAGAAAAGAGGATTCTAGGAACATACTGTGTGCGTTTCAAAATGTTGTGTTAGGATGAGAAGGAACAAGTGTGGCGTCTCGCCGAGGGCGCAGAAACCTGTAGGGTACTCGCACTTTGGGCACTGCGAATGAAACACACTAGATTCAGTAGGAAGAAAAATGCATCAACGGCGGCGGCTGCCATCTTAGGATTACCTGCGACCAAGGGCCTTGGGTTTATCGGGGATGGATGAAGAATTCGTACCTGGTTCTCCATGAGAAAACCCTATGCAATTGCCGAGAGGGGGTTTTCTCTGAACAAGCAGACGAGGGAGAAGGGGATTCAGGCCCAGTGAAATATTGCCGCTTCGTCCGTCCAGCTTACTGCTAAAGCTGGAAAGGGGGGGGGTTGTGATTTTATGGCTCATTGGGCATTACTACGGCGCTACGACCGAGGTGTATCTACCGTGAAGTTGTGCACTCTAATTTGTGCATATGGCACGTGGACCCCGTTGCCGGTTGCCCACATATCAGCGAAAGGAAGTAGAAAGACAGGAGTAACTAGTTACACATAAATATATATTTTGACAGAGAGATACTCCCTCTATAAAGAAATATACAAATCTTTTATATCACATGCTCACCTTGCCGAGAAATATACTCCCTCTGCATCGCACGAGCATTATGGGGGTTCAACTTTTTTTATGGGGGTTTAGCTGAGAATATAATACTCAGATAGGCTCACGGTTCTGGACTTTGGGCCGCAGGCCGACCCTGCATGTTTGGGGGCCCATGTGTTCTACCTCAGCGCTTTTCATATTGCAAGCGATCGGTAAGGCGCTGATTTTAGATGCTGTCGCAAGGCGAATACACAAAATTGAATAAAGCACGACAGCTGTTGGAATGAAATCGAACGACAGTTCCTAACCAGCAATCAGAGTTGCAATTCTATCAACGATATACCATGTGATAAATAATACTGTCGTACTACTTATACACACATGACACTTGTTTCACCATGCCAGGTTATTACATCAAAATCTCTCGGAGGATAGATCAGTTCGGCAGTTGCGTGCTGCTAATTTCAAAGTTGATTTGGACCAGCTCTCCTTGCCGAGAAAGTTCGATTTTGACATCATCCCCTACCGCAAGATATGATTTAGATTTGAACCTTGACCATCCTTTAGCATCAATCATCATGCGACCATCCTTTGTACTTATGGTATATTGAGCAGGTTCATTCACACCAAGGCTGCGCATGGTAAGAGAAACTTGGCCGCGGTCGCCCGGATTGTAGAACGACTCCCTCGTTGCTCTAGGAATTCTCTGTTTGCAAACAAGAAGACATACCCAAACAATTAGATAAACACAGTGAATCATGTGAAACAACATGGAAAGAAAAAAGAACGAAGCACTTGGGCGGCCAATGCTTACCAAGAAGGTGGACATGTCGGTTTTTGTAAGGACTTTGGTATATGAAGTGCGAACTGCAGCCCAGTCTGTTGCCGGTGCAACTGCACGGGCCGGAGCAGATGCAAGTGCAAGTGTTGGTGCAGGTGCCGAAGCCGCCGCTGCTGCCGGAGATGGTGCTCCTTGTAGAGCTGGTGCCGGTGTCGGAGCAGGTGCCGGTGTTGATGCCCGATCCTCCGGTAGATCAGACTGATCCGCTGACGCGGTCGGTGCCCAATCCTCAGCTGGATCAGACTAAGCTGCTGCCGTAGTCAGTGCTAGAGCAACTTCCGGTGCTCAATCTGTGCGAGACAGTGGCGATCGTGTCTGGTCTGCTATGATCAGCTTTCTAACTTGACTAGGATCCGTGACCGTGATCCAGTTTTCTTCTTCATTTCTTTTAAACGCGAGAAGGACTAATTGTGGCGTTTTTGTTAAACCAAACTGCTGTTCATCATAGGGATTCAACTTGTACTCAGACAACAGACTGATCCAATTTTTTCCAGTAATATAAGTGATGGACAGTGCCTTCGTTACTGACACGACATAAGAAGTGAAACCTGCAAAAATAGCCATCGTAGAGCAAACCAAACATTTTATTCTGTGATGAATGTCACATGGCAAAACCTGCATCGTAAAATTGCAGGAAAAGAAAGAAAACATGACATTAAATCAATAAGATTTAGACAGTAAATCAATAAGATTTACTTGATGTGACATGAGTGAATCCTTACCAGGAAATCACTATGTTGAAGTACTAAACAGAAGATTGGTCGTCCAACTACGCGTGGCATGCAGGGGCCCTGCCTACTCCCACAAGCAGGACAATCCAAAGGTCGTGACAAATCGTATGGACCAAACATCCATGGGACTGGAAATCCTGGTGGGTGCGATAAACCCTGCAATGCATACAGATATTGGAGTGTAACCATAATTGATAAACCGTCCTAAAAAAATATGATCTGGATACTTCAAAATATACAGACTGAATTGAGTGCACAGACATTAACATAGACCGTTCCCAGGACTGACCACACACCAAAAGCGGCAGTACTAATAAACAATAGAGGGTTCACAAACACAAATCAAGTACTGAACAATAGTACTTACTACAGACAAGCAAAGTTGCACTAACTAAACTCTGCAGACTATTTCTTGCCACCGACCTATGGGATGAACCCCACATAACTGACTAGGCCATGGACTTCGTGTGAGATGTCTTCACGCACCATCACCATCTTGTCAACCTTGGAGAACCTAACAGAGTGGTATTTCCACTCATAAACATGATGATGAAGACAAGCCGCATCAGATTTGTTGGGAAGCTTTACAAGAACCACACCCTTCGTAATCGAAGGCACAGCTAGGAAATTGTTGTGGTCAAGCACAACCTCGAGAACACGCCTGACAACAATGCTATAGGAAAACACTAGTTCAGGACACGTGGCGACAAGGACACAACAGCTGGATAGTTCAGCAGTAGAACTCATCATCAGGTCTTCCAATTCACATGGCATGACTTTGAGAACTTCATCTCCACCGCGGACCTGGTTCTAATTCAAACAGAAACCATATTTTATTACTACTTCCTTTTAGAAATATAAGATGATTTTCGATATTATACTCCATATATGACTACATATACGCACAGAAATGAGTGAACAAGGACACTAGAACATGTCTTCAAAGGCATGAGAGCAGAGGGATTACATGCAAAATCCATAACACAAGTTACTGAGGCAAATATACCCTCTTAAAAGGTAGCATTGATGTTCATAAAGTACTCCCTCTGTCCCAAAATTCTTGTCTTAGATTTGTCTAGATACGGATGTATCAAGTCACATTTTAGTATTAGATACATCCGTATCTAGACAAATCTAAGACAAGAAATTTGGGACAGAGGGAGTAGTTGAAAGTAATCTATAAGAAATCAGTGTTAACCTCTCGCATGTTTTGGTCAAAAGAGGAATTTAGAACCGTCATTTGGCACACAAAAATCACATGCAAGTGTCGGCGTTCTGGGAACAGGGGTCCCCAGACTTGCCTGCCTGCGGCCTGCGGCGTGGCTCAAAGGGGGGCCCAGCACGGCCCATCTTCACCAACACAGACCCAAGACCCTCGCGAGGGGCCAAGCCTCGCGGGGCGGACGACGCGGAGCTTCCTCAGGCACGGCCTCATTAGGCTGGCTCGCGAGGAGGCGGAGAGATCAAGGCGGGGTACCTCACGAGGTGCCCGTGACGCAAGCCATGACGACCAAGGGCGCCAGGCGGGTGCCAGCCTGCGCAGTGTCCTCCTTTCCTCTTTGGTGCAAAGGGGGCAAGCGCAGCCGCGGAGTACTGAGGCATCAGGCAAAGGTTGCCATTTCGGTGCAACGAGACCAAGGCCAGGAGGACTGCAAGACGGAGGTCATCGTGGAGCCCAAGACGGCGTCACCACCAGAGCTTTGTGCAGGCGAAGTCTACTTTTGTCAGGATAGCTGGTACTAGCTGTCCCCCTTCAAATTAGCCCGCCATTGTTGGCTCCCTTCCCGCTCGATATTTGGGAAGAGGACCAGGGCCTCTATAAATAGGACCAGCCACCCACAGGGTTGGAAGAGAGAGGTTGAGGGGGATTGAGACCAACGATCGAGTAGAGAGGAGATCGAATCAGATCAACAATCGAGAAGAAAGAGAGAGAGAGAGAGAGAAGGGTGACTGAACTCCTCCCAGCAGTTCAGCGCCCCAGCCAAGAACAGACCCTCGCGAGGCCGTTCTTCCTTGTATTGTTCATCATCATCAGCCCAAGAGGAAATCCACCACACCACACACTGGAGTAGGGTATTACACCACAACGGTGGCCCGAACCAGTATAAACCCTGTGTCTCTCGTGTTGTTCTTTCCATAGCTTAGATCTCAGCGAGGCGGAGGGGTGCAGGTAGGCAGGAGGCGAAATCTCCGCGCGCACCCTAGTGTTCGAACCTCAAGGCTCTGCTGGAACCCGAAATCCGACATTTGGCGCGCCAGGTAGGGGTGCACCAGAATTCGTCTTCCACCACCCCGTTCTCCTCCGACCATCGCGCCCATGTCTGACGCTCGTCGGGCCCGCGCCGAGCGCCGGGCTGCTCTCCCTTCCCGCTTCGCCTAGATGGCTCCTGTCGGCGGGCGTCCTCGCCGTTCCCCGTCACCTGCCGTCAACGCCGCCACCGGCCAGGCGGGGGACGAGCAGCAAGCATCGTCTCAGCATCCATCCGTGCGGCAAGACGGCCGCACCGCAACTCCCTTACTCACCCCGGCTGGTTCTTTGTCCCGCGCACTGCGCGCACCCATGGAGGCTCGAGCTGCGCTCATCGCGGCAAATGAGCTCCTGTGCTACCGTCCCGTCGACGACGTCTACGAAGAATGGCTCGACCGCGTCGCCAAGCTCATCCGCGCCGTAGGGGGCTCTCCTGCGCCGTCCGTTCCGCTGCACCGCACCCCGCCCCGCGCGGGCGACGAGGCTCTGGCGGCGCCCCGGCCTCCTCCTCCTCAAGAAGGCGCCATGGCTCCAAGGCGCGTGGCCCCTGGGCGGAACCCGCTCCGTCAGGTGCCAGCGCGGCAAGAGCAGAGCTGCCAAGAAGTCCCTCGCCCACAAGAAGCTGCCCGGGCGCTCCCTGCTCCAGCACGTCGCGACCATGCTCCTGCTCCCGCACGTTAAGACCCCGCTCTGCTCCCAGCTGCAGCGCGAGGGGACATGCAAGACCAAGCTCTCCGTCACCCAAGGCCTCCTATGGCCACAGCAGGCTGCCGTGCCTTCACCACCGAGCTACGTAGCGTCGCGTGGCCCGGCAAGTTCAAGCCAGACCTGCCTCCTCGTTACGATGGCACGGCTGACCCTGCGGAGTTCCTCCAGCTCTATGAGCTGGGCATCGAAGCTGCCAACGGAGACGAGAAGGTCATGGCGAACTGGTTTCCCATGGCGCTCAAGGACGGGGCCCGCACCTGGCTCCTGAACCTGGCTCCAGGCACGATCTCCTCCTGGGACGAGATGCGCACCCGCTTCATCGCCAACTTCCAAGGTACTCGCGACCGGCCACCCGCCGTGAGCGACCTGCGCCGCATCAAGCAACAACCCGGGGAGACCCTGCAGAAGTACATCCAGCGCTTCAACGACACGCGCCTCAAGATTCCCAAGGTGACTAAGGAGGCCATCATCTCAGCCTTCTCCGACGGCGTGCGCGATGTCAAGATGAAGGAGGAGCTGGCGATGCATGAAGACCTATGCACTTCCTTGGAGCTGTTCAACTTGGCAACCAAGTGCGCCAGGGCTGAGGAAGGGCGTCTCTCCCTCCTCGAGCTGCCTGCCGCAGACCCAGAAGAGAAGAAGCCCAAGGACAAGGATGTGAAGCGCAAGGGGGCTGCCGTGCTCGTGGCAGAACCAGACACCAAGAGGGGCAGAGATCAGCCCGAACCTTCCAAGGGCAGTCGGTACTGTGTGTACCACGACCTCCACACCCACAACACCAACGATTGTCAAGAGCTCCGAGCCGTGCGAGAAGGAAGGATCGGCCGTCGCCCCGACCGTGATGACCGGGGTTACGGTCGAGGAGGAGGAAGGAATGCAGGACGCTGGGAAGACCGTGGCCTGTGCCAAGGGTGGCGCGATCAACCTCGCGAGGATCGCTGGCAAGACCCGCCTCGCGAGGGAGACTATAGGGATCAGCCTCGCGAGGATCGCCTGCCAGGCAACGCAGGCCTCCCTCCGCTGCCGCCACAACCAAGGAGAAACAAGGACCGTCACCAGGACGAGGGGGCTGGGGGCTTCCAGGAGCCGCGCGCGATCGCCTGCATCCTGGGCGGGGCTCAAGCCCCAGCCTCTCAACGCATCTTCAAGCAGTTCGCCCGCGAAGTGAATGCAGTCCTCCCCAGGCTTGAAGCCACGCGCCCTCTCAGGTGGTCGGCGTGCGCCATCACGTTCAGCTTAGCAAATCAGCTCAAGTGTGCGGCTACAGCCGGAGTCCTCCCGATGCTTTGTTCCCCAATCATCAGCAACGTGGTGGTCACCAGGACCCTCATCGATGGCGGGGCAGGGCTCAACGTCCTGTCCGTGGAAACATTCAACAATCTCCAAGTGCCCTACAGCCAGCTTCAGCCAACCAAGCCTTTCTCCGGAATCACCGACGGCTCCACGGTCCCGATTGGGCAGGTCCGCCTCCCTGTCACCTTCAGGGCACGCGACAACTACCGCATCGAGCTCATCGACTTTGACGTCGCTCACATTCGCCCGCCGTACAACGCCATCCTTGGGTACCCAGCGCTGGCCAAGTTCATGGCCGTAACTCACCACGGCTACAACGTCCTCAAGATGCCAAGAAGTGGCGGAGTCATCACGGTGCCCTGTGAAGAGAAGGACGCGGTGTGTTCCCTGGAATGAGCCTTTCAGGCCGCGTCATTGGAAGACCCGGATCACGGAAGCAGGAGGCTTTCCGAGACCGCCCCAAGAAGAAGAAGACATCGTCCGGCCCGGCCCCTCAGGAGGCAGGCCCCTCTGGGCCCGTGCCTGCCCAGGGGGAACCTCCTTCCATCGCATAGGAAAGCGCGCCCGGCGCCCTCCTCAGGCAGGGCTCGGGGGCTCTCCCCTGGAGGGCCACCGACCTAGCTAGGGTCACGAGGGAGGCGCTTGGGCACCACATGGAGGCGTGTTTCAAAGCATGTTTCCCTCAAGAAGGAGCAAGGCAAGGAGAGCCAGACCCTCAGGAGTTCGTCAGCAAGGCCATTCATGAGTTACAGGACTCAAGAGTCATGAAAGGCGGCCGCCGCCTACCAGCAGTGGCTCCCCATCCAGGCGAGGATGGTGGGCTGCGCGTCTGCATCGACATACCAGGGCTCAACCGAGTCGCCTCTCTGGAGTGCCTCTGGCCCTCGCAAGTGGGGCACTGCAGAGGTCCACCCCATAGCTACGTTCGCATGCCTTACGGCTTGTCGAATGCGGCTGCCACGTACCAGCGCCTCATGAGGGGCATCACGGAGGCACAAGAGGCCAGGCGTTCCGCAGCCCTGGTGGAGATATAGATGGTCAGCGAGGAGCCGCCAGCGCCTCTGGAGCCTCCCGAGGCCCCTGGGCCTTGGGGCTCGTGAGGATCGGCTTCCGCAGCCCACCGAGTCTGCTACACCAACACCCCTTCGTCCTCAACGTCATCAGGTGACATCTTTCAAGTTTCACTTCCAGCTGGGAGCGCCCCCAGGGCTGCATTATTCCCAGGCCGCGTGGGTCCGTCCCTGTGGCGTGTATCCCTTTTATTTCATGTTGTTAGCTTACCTTGTTGGGGGCGCCCCTTGGGCTGCATGATCCCCAAGTCGCTCGGGCCTGACCCAGTGATGTCCGCCTTCCCAGCATCTATTTGAATGAATCCACTCCTTCGCGGCTAATGTGCTTGACCAAGTTGCCCGCTCAACTGACGGAACTGCTCCCAAACGGCACGACGCTTGAGCATGGGTCCGTCCCTGCAACACCGACAAACCTGGATGGCAGAGCTCTGGCTGCGGCAGCCCCGCATGGAGCCACCTCGTCAAGCCTTCAGTGCCTCATTACCCCTCGGAAGCAACCAACGGCTGACTATCAATTGTCATGGCAACCCCTTCGTTCTTTCTCTGATGGGTCTACATGATCTCTTAAAGGAGCTGCATCAGGTGAGGCCCTTGCGGTGTCTCCTTCACTCTCATCCGCGCGAACCGCTTGCACGTTAAAGGGGGGGTGCCTGAGCATCACGACTCAGGGCTCCTACTGGCTCTCCAGCCCTCACCCTCTGGCCTTGTCCACAGCATCGCGACCTGGCATACCAGCGACGGCTGAGACTCGCTCGAGGGCCGGGACCCGAGGACGTAGAGCAGAAAGGGGAGCAAGGGCGAGAGGGGAGGGACACACGAGGACCTCGCCGAGCAACCTCGCGCCTGCCGATGCACGGACCCGGCGACACACCAGAGAGCGGCCCCTGATTCTTGAGATAAGTCACCACCCGGAAGCGCCAGCTACCGTGGCACCATCCCCACACCTAATGCAATCCCGTGTTAGCGACGCCGCTCTCCTTTCTCACCGAACGGCGGCTGCTTGAGCGCCAAAGGGGACCTCCTGAGCATCGCGACTCAGGGGCTCTTATCGGACTCCGGGTCGCTCACCTCCTGGCCTTGACCACGGCATCGTGACCTGGCATACCAGCGACGGCTGAAGCCGCCTTGGGACTGGGACCTGTCGGCGCAGAGCACCAAGCCCTTGCGAGGTTCGAAAGGGAGGACTGAGCTAAGACGGAATGATCAACTCGCACAATTCTACGACAAGGGTTATATTAACAAAACAGGATCACAGGCACCTTACAAGCCCCCACGGGACGCATCTTTGATTCCTCGCAGGGAACAGATCCTAAAGGGACACTAACTACGCGCGCCCCTGCAAAAGACGCCATCATCAATAGTGGGCCGTCAAGCACCGGCGCCAACCCCATCCAGATCAGAGTCGGCGGCGGCCTGACGAGCCCGCCCTGCTCCAGGAGCGGCGCTGGCTCGGGGGCTCGTAGCTGTCGTCGCTCGTCTCCGGAGTCGCGAAGAGCTCGCCGGAGTCGCTGGAACCTTCGACGCCTCCACCGCCTGAGGAGCCGCCAAGGGAGCGGTTGGCGGGTCCAGTCCACGCCGCAGCAGGATCCTGGCCACCTCTCCTGGGGCAGCACTCCAGCCAGCGCCCGTTCGCATCGAAGACCTTGAAGAACATCACCGAAGCACCGTCGTACTCCAAGTGGATCGCAAAGGCGCCTCTTGTCCTACAAACCCGGGCAATTTCACTCCAGCCCTGAGTCATGAAGACCTCGCCCGGGGCAACGACCGTGACCTCTGCCTCGGTCACGAGGGTGCAGCAGCCGGCATGCTGCAGCCAAAGCTCCAGGAGTTCTCCCTGTGGGATGATGGAGGCGAAGAAGGGAGTAAGGAGAATCCAAGACTGAGGAGGCATGGCGACGTGGAGCACGAAATCTCGGGAGGAGCCCTCGGTGTGGACCCCAGGGGGGACGACCCACACCTTCGTGACCCGTCGGCGCCGCCCGTGGCGATCAGCATCAGCTCCTTCAGGCCCCTCGATGTGGGCGTACAAGGGAAGCGCGAACCCCGGCGGTGCCCGCTCGCACCAAGGCCTCGACACCACCTGATGGGCCCCCTTGTCCGGGCCACGGAGGACGAGTCGTTTCTTCGGCGGGAGCGGGTCTGGTTCCTCTCGGGGAGCCTTTCCCTTCTCTGCCGTCGAGAACCGGCGGATCAGAGCCATCGCAGCAAGACGGAGCAAGGACCGGGAAGAAGGAGAAGCAAGGAGGGATGGACTGGAAGAGCGCGCGCCATTCCGTACTTATGGCCGGCGAAGGCCAACCGCCGACCTCCACGATCGCAGGTAATCATGACCCACTTTACATGCAGGGACTTGTCCAATCCGTGCAGTTGCCGAGGCACCATGGGGAAGTGGAGACGCCCACGTACAATCAACCGCCATGCGGCGCCCAAGGCCGCAGGCTGTTAGGGCCCGCGGCGCTTCGCTCTTGCCCTTCTGCCTCCCTGCACGGCCAAGTCCGGGCGCGCCTTGGGCCTGGGGGCTACTGTCGGCGTTCTGGGAACGGGGGTCCCCAGACTTGCCTGCCTGCGGCCTGCGGCGTGGCTCAAAGGGGGCCCCAGCACGACCCATCTTCACCAACACAGACCCAAGACCCTCGCGAGGGGCCAAGCCTTGCGGGGCGGACGACGCAGAGCTTCCTCAGGCACGGCCTCATCAGGCTGGCTCGCGAGGAGGCGGAGAGATCAAGGCGGGGTACCTCACGAGGTTCCCGTGACACAAGCCATGACGACCAAGGGTGCCAGACGGGTGCCAGCCTGCGCAGTGTCCTCCTTTCCTCTTTGGTGCAAAGGGGGCAAGCGCAGCCGCGGAGTACCGAGGCATCAGGCAAAGGTTGCCATTTCGGTGCAACGAGACCAAGGCCAGGAGGACTGCAAGACGGAGGTCATCATGGAGCCCAAGACGACGTCACCACCAGAGCTTTGTGCAGGCGAAGACTACTTTTGTCAGGATAGCTGGTACTAGCTGTCCCCCTTCAAATTAGCCCACCATTGTTGGCTCCCTTCCCGCTTGATATTTGGGAAGAGGACCAGGGCCTCTATAAATAGGACCAGCCACCCACAGGGTTGGAAGAGAGAGGTTGAGGGGGATCGAGACCAACGATCGAGTAGAGAGGAGATCGAATCAGATCAACAATCGAGAAGAGAGAGAGAGAGAAGGGTGACTGAACTCCTCCCAGCAGTTCATCGCCCCAGCCAAGAACAGACCCTCGCGAGGCCGTTCTTCCTTGTATTGTTCATCATCATCAGCCCAAGAGGCAATCCACCACACCACACACTGGAGTAGGGTATTACACCACAACGGTGGCCCGAACCAGTATAAACCCTGTGTCTCTCGTGTTGTTCTTTCCATAGCTTAGATCTCAGCGAGGCGGAGGGGTGCAGGTAGGTAGGAGGCGAAATCTCCACGCGCACCCTAGTGTTCGAACCTCAAGGGTCTGCCGGAACCCGAAATCCGACAGCAAGATCACCCAGAAAGTTGTACTACCAGTACTAGTACTGCGTGTTAGATGAAAAAACATGATCAAGATCGAGAAAAAGATTGTCAAGAAGAGATATTACCTGGACTTGCTTAATGAGGGATCCCGGAGAGGGGGGCTTGGACAAGGTGATGGCTTTGAGCTTGTCTGTGGTAGTCTTGGTGGGGTGCTTGCGCTTCTTCGTACCATGAGCCTCGACGGTTTTGGCCAGAGCCATAGACATCACTTCGGCCGGTGCTCTAGCGTCCATCAAGAAACTCTCAAATAGAAATAAAAGAAAAGAAACCATAATTACAAACCCAAAAGAAGAAAAGAGAGGGAGTTATAGGATCAGTCTCGGGGTTGCAAGACCGGGCCTTGGCCAGAATCAACACCATTGATGCACTCACCTTTCCTTCAGTGGGAGAGAAGAACAATGGAAGAAGCAGGTCGGGGTTTTCTTGAAGAAATGAGGAACAAGATGAGGCAGAAGCGAGGGTTGGGTAGAGAGGAAGCTGAGAGAGAAGAGTGAAATGATGGTTGCTTCGTCCGTCCAACTTACTGCTGGAAAGGAGGGGGTTTTGTGATTTGACGGCTCATCGGGCATTACTGCGGCGCTTCGATCGGGGTAGTCTACCGTCACTCTACTACGGAGTAATTTAGTGCATGGCTGGTGGACCCTGATGCTGGCTGTCCCACACGTCGGCGAAAGTGAGTAATTTAGTGCATGGCTGGAGGAGGATCCGCACGGTAGAGCGTGTTCACTGTTTTTCAAAAGAAAAAATGATTACAGCAAGCGTTTCCACTCTTACGACGGAGGAGTGCGAAACACGGCAGCCACTTGAACATACATAGTGCTCCTACTACTAGGCATGTGCAGTGGTTCATACGTCAGTACTACACAATCTTGTTGCTAGGGTAGTAAGATATGACGATAACAAATGATGTTGTGCGCATGTCAACTACTCCTATATGTAACAAATACACGAAGAGGAAACAACTATATTGAGATGAGAATGCAACCAAACACACCCACACGCTTTGTGCTACAGTGACTGATCTGCACCATCTGAGTTTGATCCAACGGTCATGTTGCACCGAGACATGGACATGCCCATGCAGAGGGCACCTAAACACCACCGAAGTCCCTCTTCTTCTCGAGGCGCACGACGTTGGTGATGCAGGGTGCAACCGCCCGCAGAGCCCGCTCCCGGTCGACGGGAGCCAGCTCGTCAAAGACGGCGTCGAATGGCACGAATGGATTCCGGTGACGGAGCCCTGAAAGGATTCACCCGGCAACGGCGACGGCAGCCCGCAACCCCTCCTTGTCCAGCTCAGCCCCCACCATCGTGCGGAGACGGCTCAGCTCCTCGGAGATATAGGTGAAGAAGGAGACCAGGTCAGGAAGCCGTAGCTCGTTGAAGTCGACTGAGTGGTCGAACGGGTTTAGCCCGACGGCCGGCATCGTCGCGCTGGCACGATGGTAGGCATCGCGCAGCCACAACACGTGCGTGGCAACTTGGTTCACCAAGTGGCTGAGGCGATCCTGGACCTCGTCACGATTGGCCCGCTCGCGCTCCAACCGGCTCCCCTGACGGCCTATCATATCTCCCTCTTTCTACAGCAACTCCGCCGATGCCTCGAGCATCTTTGTGGTGGATGCCTGCCGCTTTTGAAGCTCCGTGAACTCCCGCACATAACGGAGGAGCATGGCACTCCTCTCCTCCTTGAGCTCACGGAGCTCCACGTCCTTGGCCCTGAGCTTCGCATCCTTGGCATGGAGCTCCTGTGTCAGGAGCCTCACCTCGGACTCCGTGATCTGCTGTGCTACCATGGCACTAGGTAGAAGCAATGGGGAGAGGAAGCAAAGGGGGTGAAACGGCTGAAAGGCAATGCAATCTACGGGATGGCGGAGGGAGCGGGGAATCTTTTGGTTTTCACCACGGTAAAACACCAGTCGACGACTTCTCACATCATCGTGACTAATTACTGCCGCGCCTGCTCCCATCAATCAAAAAAATTAAAAATCCTGCTGCTCTTGCTCCCGTCAATCAAAAAATAAAAATCCCGCCGCACCCAAACACCAGAGCAATGACGTGGTGGATATTTATATTTAGCTGCCAGCAAGTAGATAAAAAAGGGGTGAAAAAACAAATGTGGCTGCGGCCTAGCTAATCGGTCGAACTAGCCCAACCAGCTAGCCACCGTGCTTCACTGATGTACTCGGCGGGAAAGGTGGTCTTTCATGATTTGACAACTCATTTACTTGCTTCAGCGCTACGACCGAGGAGGACCTAGAAAATGCGCGGTAGGGCGTCCCATGTCAGGAAGAATATATGCGTGCACCACCCGGGAGGACCCCGAAACCGCGCGGTAGTGTGTGCCACGTCTCGTCACGGAGGAAAAATGTGCGTGTAAAAATATACTGTATCAGACATAGTACCTATGGTTCGACCTCGGGACCCAGCCAGTCAGTCGAAAACACCCCACTAGCCACACATCTTCATCATGCAAACGTGGCACGGAGGATAGATGTGGTTAGCTCCGTCTCGACCAGCCTCAACGTCTCTTGTTCTGGGCGATTCTTCTATTTTCCAAGCTTTTTTTAGTTGTAATAACACCATGACAAGCTAGCGCCACTCTTCGTGTGTGTGCCCGTGCAAAGGTTAGACGATGGAGATAAGAGAGATTGAGATCGCAGACCTGGGACCCACCAGTAAGTGAGACAACAGTCATGCACGTGTTGACGAGGCACTCCCTCTACTCTACTCAACGAAAGTACTGTATAGATAAAATCAAGTTATGGGACAAAGCCAACAACCGTTCGTTTTTTCAGGCTATCAACTTACGCTTTGTAGTCCAGGTTGCCAGTTCGAATCTCATCTTTCAGATTTGTTAGTTTTAGGTCCAAATTTGATTAATGACAAGTGGGACCCCCGTGTGTTGTTCCGATATTTCAGTGTAGGATGGTTTTTTTGAACAAAAACTTTGCGCGGTTAGACAAGTAACGACACGAGTTACATGTATTTTGCAAGTTTACAAACAAAAATGACAGCGGCATAGAATATCACATCCACCCTGCAGCTTAGATACTATGGTGATATGAGTTTTTACACCGTTGGAAGTGAGATCCAATGGCTTGGGAGTAGTCTTTGTAATTATGCGCAATTTCCAAACTCTCCAAAGGTTTTTTTGCAAATAAAACATTCATGCCTCATGTGTGCCGCTGCATCTTCGATCCAACGGCTCCCCGGTGCTCATATTAGGTGCTCCTCATAGCTTAATTACCCGCTACGGTGATATGAGCTTCTAGGTCGTATGATCAGTGATCAGATGACACATGCGTAGTACTTGTACTTTCTATGCATTTCCCAAACTCTATCAGCCATATATTGCAAAAACATTCAAACCTCTTATTGTGGGCCGTTAGATCTCAGTGAACTCGTATCACCATAGAATCTACGGTGCGGGAGCACCTCATACTCTCCCGTGCGAGAAAACATAAGGTGCTATCGCAGCTTGGATGCTACGGTGATACGAGCTTGGAGGTCGTTTGATCTGAGATCCAATGGCATCTGAGCAGTCTTTGTGCTTGTAAGCAGTGGCCGAACTCTTTTGGGGCTTTTCTGCAAAAAACCATTCGAACCACCGAGGATGTGTTGGGTCACAAATCCAACGCCTCCGAAGAGCTTGTATCACCAAAGCATCTAAGGTGTGGTAGCACATGATATTCTTACATACAGGAGAATATGATGTCCTCCTTCATCTTAGATGCTACGGTGATACGAGCTTCGAGGTCGTTGGATATGGGATCAAAGGGCATCTAAGTAGTTTTTGTACAAATTGTGTGCAATTCTCAAACTCATCAAGGTTTCCTGCAGAAATATTAAGACACATCATGTGAGCTGCTATATTTCAGATCTACAAGCTCCAAGCAACTCGTATTGGCATATAGCATCTAAGGTATGGGGGCACATGATATTCTCCCGGGGAGGAGGGGTGGGGGGTGCACAACCAATCGGTGGCTGGGAGGGTGGGGACAAATATAATCTAAACAACCCTAAACAGAGCTCCACAGTTTTATCTAAGGTCGAGGGGTTGACCCCCGACAATCATAGCTCCGCCTAAATAGAACATTTGCATGTACTGTAGTAATAGACTTAATATTCATGTTTCAGTTTCATGTTCATTTTAAATATTGAACTGAGGACCATGGATGTCTTACATTTTACTCCCTTCATTCCCAAATATTAATCTTTTTAGAGGCTTCAAATGGACTGGCACATACGGATGTATATAGACATATTTTAGAGTCTAGATTCACTCATTTTGCTCCGTATGTAGTCACTTGTTGAACTCTCTAAAAGACTAATATTTAGGAATAGAAGGAGTATTTTTGAATTCGTGTCATACATGCATGGTTTGGAAAAATAGATGCACTATACTTATTGGATTGTTGTTGTGTTCGTGCGTGTGTGTGTGTGTCTCTCTCTCTCTCTGTGTGTGTGGTCATATGCTTGATACATACAAAGTTTTCTCACCTCCATGTTGTTCATCTTTTAAATTTGAATTTGCATTGGAAAAATTACTAGGGATACCATGAAATGTGAAATCCATGTTGAGATCACTATATCACAAACTCACTCTAATTCAACAACTCGTCATAAATCAATTACCATGTTGAGATTAGTATTTGCAAGGAAAATACAGGTATTGTAATACACATAGATTCATTCGGCAATTTAAAAGGTTCCTTTCGTATTCTCGAATGGTAGGACCCAACGGCGTACCAGCCAGACCTTGGCTCGTGTTGATCCTAAAAAAAGCGGGCTCGTGTCCTTCGGTGGCATGCGTGGTACGCACATTAGGAAACCCCATTACCCCAACCAGTCGAGCCTCAGCATTTCAAGTCGAAATATCTGGCGGCCAGAATTCCAGCCCTAGGAAATTCCCCTCATGTCCCCGGTCCATAATGACTACCGATGAACAACGGAGGGATGCTTTAGTAACTAGACAACGTTACCTACCGTGCCGAGCACGGTTCAATTCCCTCGGTCGCCGCTCGTCAAGGTCACCCATCAACTGCATTGCCTACTACTACTACTACTACTACTACTACTACTACTACTACTACTACTACTACTACTACTACTACTACTACTACTACTACTACAGGATGAGCACGGAATTGAGCCCGTTTGTTCGTGCCTAGTACTTGAGTTAATAAATCAGGCAATGCACTGGTATGGAGGGATTATCCTTTTACTCTGCATATATAACTTGTCTGAAGTCTAACTAAGCAAAATGTTTGACCAAATCCTTTCTTAAGAAATACAACAGGACATATGTACGGCTTGAAAATTAATGCATGCATGCATTGCAATTAATGCATTGCTAAACATATTTTTTTGAGAAAAACAAGAGCATTAATTGGGTGCTTTTGCAAACTACAAAAAGTATTCCACCACTCACCATCTACCTTGGTTGGTGAGATTTTTGAATTGAGCCTTATAAACCGGAAAGGAGGGAGTATCGCTACAATCCTCTCTCTTCCGCTCCGATTCTCCTGTCGTCTACCTCCAACTAGCCTGACCTAAACGTACGCCATGCCGCATCACGATGGTCTGCCCTTAGTGTTCCAGTTTCCCGAGGAAGACACCCAGCCGGAGTCTCAAGAACATAAGGCGCTTTGGGACGAGCTTGAACTGGCCTTGCGGGAAGACGCCGCGCCTGTCCCCGCTCTTGTTCCGGCTCCCATCGCCCCGACTGCGCCATCGCCCATCCCCGTGGCATTGATGGGCTGGGAGCCGCACATTGTCGCCGATCTTGATCCCACGGGGTTCCACGAGGTGCCCGCCGACTTTCACGCCCCCGTGCACCTGCCCGCGCATGCGCCTGCGCGTGCACTGACGCGCACGCCCGTGCCGGTGCCCGTGCACCTGCCAGCGCCTGCGCCTGCGCGTGCACTGACGTGCGTGCTCGTGCCGGTGCCCGTGCACACGAATGTCTCCGCCGCACCGTTGACAGCGCCTGTCCCCACGCGGGTGCCAGTGCCCTCCTCAGCGGCATGGATGACCGCCGTCGACCGCTTTCTTGCACCAACGCCAGTCGCCTCCTCCCGCCAGTCAACTCACTCCGAAGTCCAGAACATTTTGGCCTTCCTTGAAGCTAGGCCAACGTCCAGGAGTACACCAACAACGGCACAAGACGCCGCCGTCGCCGTCGGTCAGTGGCCCAACAACACACAGAGCACGGCAGAGGAGCCGCTTCCCACCGCGAGACGCCCCCGCCGCCGCCGCGTAATCTAAATTTGCCATGAAAAACATTCGGATTGCCATGCTTAAAATCCAAACATTTATCATTTCCGTTTATTTTATATCGATCGTCGTATAATTTAAAGTCGGAGTCAGACTGAACGAAATGTATGGTTTAATCGATTGAATGTTCTGCTAGAGCCGTATCAAATTAAATATAAAATGTCATCAAGCCACATGTATTCCTTGTCATCCAACGACCTAGACTGCTTCAATGTCGAGTGCTCAACACGTTTAGCGTGCAGTTAATTTAATGCCAAAAATAGTGCTAATCACATGACAACACGCAAATAATATCCTAGTAGTTAATATCTGCATGCACTTAACATACATCCAAATTAATGTGCATTGCACGTACACACTGACTAGTGCTGCTAGTACGTGAAACTGGTGCCGTGACTTGTGAACGCGTCTAGATATGGTCAACGGCAACATCACCCGCGAGTTCTTCCTATTTGCCCGTGCGTCTAAACGTAGAAGGGGAGGAGAGAGAGAGAGCACACATGGAACCCACCAGTAAGTGAAGACGTGTAGATATATTTTGTGCGTGGGAGGAGGCAAGGTCAACTGATCACATAGGGTCGCCGTGCGATCGAAAGAGTGAGACGGGTTGGAGAGAGTGACCTAGATAGACGATGTGCGTGAGAGAGTATACAATGTGAATATGTCGAATTGGGCTCAAACATGGTGATATATCGTTTGTTGTGCTATTTTGTAGGTCATATGTGTCGTGGTTCTAACTCTGACAGTGATGTAGGGGGGTGAGTATGGAGAGGCTAGATCCTAGCTATTGGGAAGTTGTTACACGCGAGGTTTACGAGTTCAGGCCCTTCTCGGAGGAAGTAATAGCCCTACGTCTCGGAGCCCGGAGGCGGTCGACTGGATTATGCGTGTATGGATTATAGGGGTGCGAACCCTTCCTACTGAGGAGGGGGGTGGCTTATATAGAGTTCGCCGGCCCCCTCCTGCCCTCAGTAATGCAGGGTTTAAAGTACATTTAAGATGGGGCGTTACTGGTAACGCCTCCAATAAAGTGCTATAATGACCATGAAGACTACTTAACAGCTGACCATTTGCCTACAGAGTGACTGTAGGTCTCCTGGCGGTCGAGTGGTAGCTTCATAGTCGAGTGGTAGCTTCTTGGTCGAGTGTCTTGAACCTGTCGAGTGGAGTACCTTCAAGTCGATTGATAGGTGATTTCTTCTAGGGATGTCCTTGGGTAGGACTCTTTGAGACGGGTCCATGCTCCTACCCCAGGTATGTAGCTTCATCATTAGCCCCCGAATGGGTCGAGGTTAGAGTGGGGGTAGAGTTGGGGATCCTTCCCGACTGGTTCTTTGGGGCTGTATGAGAGCCTCGTTTAGAGTCAGTTGTCGCGGGTGACGTCACCGACCTCTTTCAGTCGCCTTGATCCATTCCAGGCCCTTTGTCGAGTGAATATCTTTGCTTGCGACACGCCGAGTGTTGGTGCGAGCGGGATACTCTGTTTTGGCCAGTGGTTCTGCGGCCCGCGGATCTCACGGGATTTGGATTTTGGGAAGCGCGCGGGACGGGAGCAGCCGCAGTAATCGGAAGTGATAAGGCGGAAACTCCTCGATCTTCGCGTCGCCTTTTTCGCCACGTACTGCGCGCGCGTCCGCTGCGGGATTTGACTGGACCGCCTGGGCCTACCGGTCAGCCACTCGGGAGCAGCCCCTTATAAGTTGCCGGCTTGGGGTTTCCAAGCCGCGCGCTCTTCTTCTCTTCCTTCTTTCTTCCTCTCTATTTTTGCCAGCCCTCCCGCGACCCTCGGCTGTACCCTAGCGCCATTAGACCGTGCGAGACCTAGCTGGCGACGATGGTGAAGGGCAAGACCACTGCTTTGGAGCGCGCGAAGAAGGCGGCGGCGGCGGGGAAAGGAAAGAAGTCTTCGCGAGGTGGATCTTCCTCCCGGACCACCCTGCCCAAGGGTTGGATTCAGGGCGACTGAATGCCATCGGTGCTCCGGCAGGAAGATCTCGATGACATGGTCGAGGGAGGAGCCATTCCCCACGAGGCTGCGCGTCTCCCGGGGAGGGAGATCGAGCCGCAGCCCCGCGACGGTGAGTGTGTGCTCCTCGCCACCCACATCGACCGAGGGTTTTCTCTGCCTCCCCATCCATTCTTCCGGAGCTTCTTGAATTTCTTCGGAGCGCAGCTCCATCACTTTACCCCCAACTCCATAGTCTATCTTGCCGCGTTCATTTCCATGTGCGAGGCCTTCCTGGGTTGTCGTCCGCATTGGGGGCTTTTCAAGCATATTTTCACTTGCCGCTCCCAGTCGGTTAAAAAGGCCAAGTCAAGTGATGAGAAGATGCAAGTGATCCAGCTGTGCGGGGGCCTTGCGATCCAGACGAGGGGGAAGAGCTGTTTCCCCTCTATCACCTTCCCGGAGTCGGTCCGCGGCTGGCAGTCGACCTGGTTCTATTGCCAGGACTAGGCGACCCCAGGACAGTCGACCGGTCTTCCTCCTTTTTCTCTCGACCGAGCCGAGAAGCCCATCTCTCTGAAGGTCACGCCGGAGGAAAGTGCTCAAGTCAAGGTATTGGCGGGTCGAGTGGTTGAGCTTGTCCGTGAGGGAGTGACTAGGATGGATCTGTTAGAAGTCTTTCTCCAGAGGCGCATCCAGCCGCTCCAGGCGCGAGACCACCCGATGTGGCTATATTCTGGCCTTGACGACACTACTCGGATCCACCCGGAGGAGGTCACCGACGAGATGCTGGAGGGGTGGCTGTCAAGCATCACGGGGAACAAAGACAACCCCCGAGGAGCCAGAAGGGTAATTCCACTCGACAACTCATATGAAGTGGATCAGGTATGTCTTTGTGTCGGATATCTGTCCTTCTGTATTAGCCTTCTTTGGATAAGTCGATTGACTTTCGTCTTGTCTGTTGTCTTCCAGGCTACCACTGAGACGTACTCGACGCCCAACGGGGCGCAAGGGTCGACCGAGGAAGGTGAGGGGAGCGGAGGCGAGAGCGGGGACGACCAGGTCGAGTGGGAGTCCGACGGCGAGGGAGAGGACGGCGACGACATCTTCTCCAGCGAAGAGGAGGTGGAGGCTGAACCCTCCCGTCTGGAGGGGCGGTCCAAGCTCGCCCACGATCCAGTGCAGGAACGTGGCAAGGCGGCTGCTCCTGTTGGGCAGTCGTCGAAACGCCCTCGGACTTCTTCTCCTCCGCCGGCCGGAAAGGCTCCCAAGCACCCACGAACGACGCCATCCAAGCCGCCCAAGGCCTTGCCCAAGATGAAGATAGCTGTTCCCACCATTTCGGGGTAATAACACTTCCTTTCCTTCGTCGACTGTGGACGGATCCTTGGTCGATTCACTGGGTCAACTGACTAACTTTCGAGATTTGCAGTGGTGCAACTTCTGAGGTCTCCGCCAGGAACGACGACCAAGAGATGGAGGACGCTGTCACCTCCAACCCTGGTACGATCACTGACGTCCTGCTTACGAGTCGACTGAAGCGTTGGTCGATTGAATGTTTTCCTTGCAGCTCCTCCTCATGTTATCGACCTCCCGGAGGACGACAACGCACCACTGAGGGTGAAGAGGAAGAAGAAGGCGTTGGCTGGCAAGACTCCGCAATCCACTCCGGCGCCTGAGGCCGCAGTTCGGGATGATGGCGAACCTACTCGGGCTTCCGTGACTTTCGCTGTTCCTCTGACGAGTGTGCAGCCTTCAGCGTCGACTGCAGATCCGTCTTCGCTTTTTGCTGCATACCCCGTCCCTGAGGACCAAGCGGCTGCTGCGAAGGAGGCAGTACGCCAGGCTAGAGTCATGATGGAACAGGTCAAAGTGGCTCGGGAGGCTTGCCAGGCGGCTTATGACGCAAGCTCGGCTCTTCAGAGCAATGTCCAGGTCAGTCGACTTCAACACTTGGTCTGTTTTGGTATGTCCTTTGAAGAATCTCTTTTCCGAAGATTTTTAAGTTTGTACACCCACTGGGTGTGTTTGCCAGTTTTTGGACGAGTGGGGGCACGCTAAGTGCACCCACTGGGTGTAGTCCCCGAGACTACGGTCGACTGCTGGCAGTCGACTGTAGTCTTTAAATTGAGTCGTAGTTGAGTTTCTTCGCTCCGTCTGATCGGGCCATGTCGAATGGAACGGTATTCCATCGACTGCGGGCAGTCGACGTCTTTCTCTCTTTTTTTTACTGTGGGGGTACGCTGAGTGCACCCACTGGGTGTAGCCCCCGAGGCTACTGTCGAATGTTTTGCTTCGGCTGTAGTCTTAGAAACTCCATTATTGTCTCTTAGCTGTTCGGAAGCAACTTGTCTTTGACTCGACTTCAGGGGTCGGTCGGGTGGGATAGGAACCGGTGGGGGCACGCTAAGTGCACCCACTGGGTGTAGTCCCCGAGACTATGGTGGACTGCTGGCAGTCGACCGTAGTCTTAGTATTTATTGTCTTTGTTGCCCTTTTTTTACTGAGATTGCAACTCCTCCCCTTCGACTTCAGAAGTCTTGTGATCTTGGAACCCGCTTGGCTGACCTGGAGAAGCAGCAAATTCAAATGAACCTCGATCTGGAGCTGGCCAGGACGGAGCTGCAGAAGGTCAGAGACGGTGCCGCAGGTAAAACGCCTTTGTCGACTGGTTAGTTTTCAGGCTTGAGTATCTCTTCGCTTTCTCTGACTCAATCATCATTTTTGCAGAAAAACTGAAAGAAGCTCTGGCGAAGAAGGATCAGGACTTGGCTGCTGCCCGTAAGGAGGCTGATGACAAGACCGCTCTGGCCGCGCAGAAGCTGGCTTCGGTCGACCAATTAGAAGGGGAGAACACCAAGTTGAAGACCGCTCTGAAGGAAGCCAACAGGGAGTCCTCAGCTCGGTGTGGTGCTGACGTGGCTCTGTCTCTGGTCCGCGTCCATTGCAAGGAGGTGCGGGAGGAGAAGCTGGCCGCCATCCAAGTCGCCAACACGAGGAAGCACAACTTCCAGGACTTCATGGAGATATTTATTGCTGCTGCTACCCGCATCGCAGATGGGATCGACTTGGATGAGTTTGTCGCCCCTGCCAGCCCTCCTCCTCCTGAGGAGTGAAAAAACTTGCCTCGGAATGCCGAGTGTATTTTGTAATCCGTTAAACTCTGCTTTAAATTGGCCTCGGAATGCCGAGTTGGAGTGTAACAGTTAAACTCTGCCGAGCTGGGAGCTCGAGTACTTTGATCTGAGGTCTCTGGGACCTTTTAGGTTTTATTTGAACTTGATTTGTTGTTGAATCCCTTCGTGGATGACCTGTCGAGTGGTATTTGATCTTCACTCGAAATAACTTTGTGTCTGTGGTGCAGCTCCGAAGGAGAAGGTGGCAGTCGACCTGCCCCTTGTCGTCCTTGGGAAATGAGAAGTGTTTCGTACTTAGGCGAGTGCGGGACTGCAGCTAAGCCTCCGAGTGGGAGGATTGCTCTCCACTCGGTAGGATTTTCAAACTTAGGCGAGTGCTGACCGCAGCTAAGTCTCTTCGTAGGAGAACTTAGGCGAGTGCTGGACTGCAACTAAGCCCCCGAGTGGGAGGTTTGCTCTCCACTCGGTAGGATTTTTCAAACTTAGGCGAGTGCTGACTGCAGCTAAGTCTCTGCGTAGGAGAACTTAGGCGACTGCTGGACTGCAGCTAAGCCCCCGAGTGGGAGGTTTGCTCTCCACTCGGTAGGATTTTTCAAACTTAGGCGAGTGCTGACTGCAGCTAAGTCTCTCCGTAGGAGAACTTAGGCGAGTGCTGGACTGCAGCTAAGCCCCCGAGTGGGAGGTTTGCTCTTCACTCGGTAGGATTTTTCAAACTTAGGCGAGTGCTGACTGCAGCTAAGTCTCTGCGTGGGAGAACTTAGGCGAGTGCTGGACTGCAGCTAAGCCCCCGAGTGGGAGGTTTGCTCTCCACTTGGTAGGATTTTTCAAACTTAGGCGAGTGCTGACTGCAGCTAAGTCTCTGCATAGGAGAACTTAGGCGAGTGCTGGACTGCAGCTAAGCCCCCAAGTGGGAGGTTTGCTCTCCACTCGGTAGGATTTTTCAAACTTAGGCGAGTGCTGACTGCAGCTAAGTCTCTGCGTAGGAGAACTTAGGCGAGTGCTGGACTGCAGCTAAGCCCCGAGTGGGAGGTTTGCTCTCCACTCGGTAGGATTTTTCAAACTTAGGCGAGTGCTGACTGCAGCTAAGTCTCTGCATAGGAGAACTTAGGCGAGTGCTGGACTGTAGCTAAGCCCCCGAGTGGGAGGTTTGCTCTCCACTCGGTAGGATTTTTCAAACTTAGGCGAGTGCTGACTGCAGCTAAGTCTCTGCGTAGGAGAACTTAGGCGAGTGCTGGACTGCAGCTAAGTTCCCGAGTGGGAGGTTTGCTCTCCACTCGTTAGGATTTTTCAAACTTCGGCGAGTGCTGACTGCAGCTAAGTCTCTGCGTAGGAGAACTTAGGCGAGTGCTGGACTGCAGCTAAGCCCCCGAGTGGGAGGTTTGCTCTCCACTCGGTAGGATTTTTTTTTGAACTTAGGCGAAACGGGTTCACGGCTAAGTCACCCACTGGGGGTTCTCGTATGTAAACAGAAGTGACAGCAATCATTGGAACACTCTTGACTTTGATAAAAATGAACTGTGGAAGTTTCTCTTATTACATCTTTATGGGAAGGAACTTAAGTGTAAAAGGGGCGGAGTAGTTCCGCATTCCAAGCTCGCGGATCTTCAATATGGCGATCAACATTGTAGAGGTGATACGCTCTGTTGTGGAGGACTCTGGTGATGATGAAAGGGCCTTCCCAAGTAGGAGCAAGCTTGTGTGGTTTCTGTTGATCCACTCGGAGGACCAAATCTCCTTCTTGGAAGGCTCGACTCTTCACATGCCAGGCATGGAATCGACGCAAGTCTTGCTGATAAATGGTCGATCTGATCATGGCCATCTCTCTTTCTTCTTCCAGGAGGTCTACTGCATCTTGCTGAGCCTGTTCTGCTTCATCTTCGGTGTAAAGCTCGACTCGGGGAGCGTTGTGAAGGAGATCACTTGGCAGAACGGATTCGGCTCCATAAACAAGAAAGAATGGGGTTCTTCCAGTCGACCGGTTAGGGGTGGTCCTTAATCCCCACAGAACTGACGGAAGCTCGTCGACCCAGGCACCTGCTGCGTGCTTGAGATCACGCATTAGTCGAGGCTTTAGTCCTTTGAGGATCAGACCATTTGCTCTTTCAGCTTGTCCATTCGACTGGGGATGGGCGACTGATGCATAGTCGACACGAGTGCCTTGAGAGGCGCAAAAGGCTCTGAACTGGTCTGAATCGAAGTTTGACCCATTGTCAGTGATGATGCTGTGAGGGACTCCATATCTGAATGTTAGTCCTCGGACGAAACTAATAACAGCGCCAGCATCGAGGTTCTTGATAGGCTTGGCTTCAATCCATTTGGTGAACTTGTCGACTACCACAAGCACATGCGTGAATCCGCTCCTGCCTGTTCTCAGAGGACCAACCATGTCCAGCCCCCAGACGGCAAACGACCAGAGGAGAGGAATGGTCTTCAGGGCTGATGCAGGCTTGTGTGACATGTTGGAGTAGAACTGGCAGCCTCCACACTTGTCGACTATCTCTTTTGCCATCTCATTTGCTCTTGGCCAGTAAAATCCCGCTCGATATGCTTTGGCCACAATGGTCCGAGAGGACGCATGGTGGCCACAGGTTCCCGAGTGGATATCATCAAGGATTATTCGACCTTCTTCTGGTGTTATGCACTTCCGACCAATTCCAGTCGCGCTTTCTCTATACAACTGCCCCTTTATGACTGTGAAGGCCTTGGATCGGCGGACGATCTGTCGAGCCTCTTCCTCGTCCTCTGGGAGCTCTTTCCTTAGGATATACGCGATGTATGGTATCGTCCAGTCGGGAGTGATGGCCAAGACTTCCATGATCAGGTCGACCACAGCAGGAACTTCGACTTCAGTCGGATCTGTGGCACTTTTCGGTTGTTGGGCTTCTTCTGTGAAAGGATCCTCCTGGACTGACGGCGAGCAGATGTGCTCCAAAAACACATTGCTGGGAATGGTTTCTCTCCTGGAGCCTATCTTTGCCAGATCATCGGCTGCTTGATTTTTGAGTCAGGGGATGTGATGAAGCTCTAACCCCTCGAATTTCTTTTCTAGCTTTCTCACTGCGTTGCAATAACCAGTCATAGCCGGACTTCTGACGTCCCACTCCTTCATCACCTGATTAACCACTAAATCAGAGTCGCCGTAGACCATGAGGCGACGGACGCCGAGTGAAATGGCCATGCGCAACCCGTACAGAAGTGCTTCATACTCTGCTTCATTGTTGGAGGAATCGAAGTGAATCTGAAGGACGTATCTGAGATTATCTCCTCGGGGGGAGACTAGAACTACCCCAGCACCGGAACCATTCAGCACCTTAGATCCATCGAAGAACATGGTCTAGTGCTCCGAGTGAACTTGAGTCGGAAGCTGCTGTTCAATCCACTCGGCGACGAAATCTGCGATTGCTTGGGACTTAATAGCCTTCTTTGCTTCAAACCTGATATCTAAGGGAAGGAGTTCAATCGCCCACTTGGCCACTCGACCAGTTGCATCTCTGTTATGCAGTATCTCTGACAGTGGGGCGTCGCTGACGACTGTAATGGAGTGGTCAGAGAAGTAATGTGCAACCTTCTTCGTGGTCATGTAAATCCCATATACAAGCTTCTGGTAGTGAGGGTATCTTTGTTTTGAAGGGGTCAAAACATCAGACAGATAATAGACTGGGCGCTGAACTCTGAAGGCCTTTCCTTCTTCTTCCCGCTCGACCGTGAGTACTGTACTGACAACTTGTCCCGTGGCCGCAATGTACAGCAGCAGAGGCTCTTTGCTGATTGGGGCAGCAAGCACCGGCTGGGTGGAGAGCAGAGTTTTGAGTTCTGCAAACGCTGCGTCAGCTTCTGGAGTCCACTCGAATTTGTCAGACTTCTTCATCAGTCGGTAGAGAGGCAACGCCTTTTCACCGAGACGAGAAATGAATCGACTTAAAGCGGCCAAGCAGCCTGTAAGCTTTTGGACATCGTGCACGCGTACAGGACGCTTCATCCGGAGTATGGTGCCAATTTTCTCAGGATTGGCGTCGATCCCTCGTTCGGAAACGAGAAAACCGAGTAACTTTCCGCCTGGAACTCCGAATGTGCACTTTGATGGATTGAGCTTGATATCATACCTCCTGAGGTTGGCAAAGGTTTCGGCAAGGTCAGCTCGCAGGTCGGAACCTTTGCGTGACTTGACCACAATATCATCCATGTATGCCTCCACATTCCGACTGATTTGAGTGAGTAAACACTTCTGAATCATTCTCATGAACGTGGCTCCGGCGTTCTTGGGGCCGAACGACATAGTGACATAACAGAAGCATCCGAATGGGGTGATGAAAGCTGTTTTGATTTCGTCGGGTCCATACAGACGGATCTGATGGTACCCGGAATAAGCATCTAGAAAAGACAATCTCCCGCACCCCGCAGTCGAGTCAACTATTTGGTCGATGCGAGGGAGAGGAAAATGGTCTTTCGGGCAGGCCCGATTGATATGTTTGAAATCAATGCACATGCGAAGTGACTTGTCCTTCTTGGGGACCATGACGACATTGGCGAGCCACTCAGAGTGGTAAATTTCTTGGATGAACTCTGCCGCTAGGAGCCGAGCCACCTCCTCGCCAATGGCTTGCTTCTTCTGGACGGCGGACCGTCGAAGATGTTCCTTCACAGGCTTGAATTTTGGGTCGACTCGTAGACGGTGCTCAGCCAGCCCCCTGGGAACTCCAGGCATGTCGGAGGGTTTCCATGCGAAGATATCCCAGTTCTCACGGAGGAGCTGGATGAGCGCTTCTTCCTATTTGGAGTCAAGCGTCGTTGAGATGTGAGTCGGGGCAGCATCGGGGTCGGTCGGGTGAATGTCGACTGTCTTTGTTTCACCGGATGACTGAAAAGCTGATTCTAAAGCAGGCTTCTTGGCTCGTAGCAACTCGCTTGGATCGGCAGTCTTTTGGTACTCTTGCAGCTCGACCACTGCCATCTGAGCATCTGCAATCTTTGAGCCCTTCTGAAAGCACTCTTCCGCCTTCTTCCGATTGCCTGTGACAGTGATCACACCTTTAGGGCCAGGCATCTTCAGTTTGAGGTACACGTAACATGGCCGGGCCATGAAGCGTGCGTAAGCTGGCCTGCCCAAAATGGCGTGATAAGCACTTTGGAAGTCCACGACCTCGAATGTCAACTTTTCCTTGCGGTAATTCTTTGAATCACCGAAAACCACATCAAGAGCGATCTGGCCGAGTGATTGGGCTTTCTTCCCAGGAATGACTCCATGGAAACTCATGTTACTGGTGCTGAGTCTGGACATCGGAATGCCCATTCCTTTCAATGTTTCAGCATACAGTATGTTTAGGCCACTGCCTCCATCCATCAGGACTTTAGTCAGTCGAGTGCCTTCAACAATTGGGTCGACCACCAAAGCTTGCCTCCCAGGGGTGGCAATGTGTGTCGGGTGATCAGACTGGTCGAATGTGATGGCAGTCTGAGACCACTTCAGGTAACTGGTGTTGCCGGGGCAACCATGTTCACCTCTCGGTTAATGACTTTCAGTCGACTTTTGCTTTCAACATCGGCAAAAATCATCAGGGTGGAATTGACTTGGGGGTATCCATCGTCACTGTCTTCCTTGTCCTCGACTCTGTCCGACTCTTTTTCCTTATCCTTGGACTGCTTTCCTTGGAACTGCTGGATCAGGAGCCGGCACTGTCGAGTGGTATGCTTTGGGTAAATAAAATTACCTTCTTCATCCTTCTTGGTGTGGATGTGACATGGCAGATCCAAAACATCATTTCCGTCTTGATCCTTGACTTTCTTGGGCTTCCAGGTGCCCTTGGATTTTCCCTTGAAGTTTCCCTGGGCTACGGCCAGGGCCTCCCCAGGAGCGGCCGGCTCGGCCTTCCGCTTCTGCTTCCGACTGGAATTGCCTCCGGTTTCCTGGGCGACTGCTTTCTGCTTGCCACTCCGGAGTCGATCTTCATCTTCTCCGTTAGCATACTTGGTGGCAATCTCCATCATCCGATTCAGTGACATCTCTCCAGTTCAACCGAACTTAAGATTCAACTCTCTGTATTTAACACCTTCTTTGAAGGCACAAACTGCTTGATGGTCTGGTACATTCTCAACCGAGTGATGCAGCGTGATCCACCTCTGGATGTATTCCCTCAGGGTTTCATTCGGCTTCTGCACGCAAGACCGTAACTCCGTAAGGCCTGCAGGTCGCTTGCATGTTCCTTCAAAGGTTGTGATAAACACTCGGGAGAGGTCCTCCCAAGTGTAAATGTTGCTGGGGGCCAACTGATTTAGCCACGCTCTGGCCGAGCCCTCTAACATGAGAGGCAAATGCTTCATGGCCACCTCATCATTGCCACCGCCAATCTGTACAGCCACTCGGTAATCTTCGAGCCAGGTGTCAGGCTTAGATTCACCGGTGAACTTGCTGATTCCAGTCGCCAACCTGAAATTGGGAGGAATCACTGCAGCTCTGATGGCTCGACTGAAACACTCTGGCCCTGAAGCGCGTACCCTGCTACTGCTGGCGGGCGCATCTCTGTTGTGGCCCTCTCGATGAGCCCTATTCCTGTCGACCAAACCTTGAACGAGGATAGACCTTGCATCAAAGCCTGGGTCTCTGGGGTCGACTGGAATCCTCTGCCCAATACTGTGAGGGCGTCTGTCATCTTGCCGTCGAGGCGCGTATGACCCGCTCCTCGAGGGAGGGGTTGGCACTCGACGTCGATCATCTCGATCGAATCGACGATCATGCGGCTCATTCCTCCGGTACTGATCATGCCGGTCATCACGTCCCTCTCTTACTGTCGGGGGCGATCTCGGGCTGTGGGCCGACTGAACTGTGTCTGCTGCAACGGATCGACTGTGGATCCTATCTCGCGACTGAGAAACGGCGGAATTCTTGTTTCCTGCCGCCCGGAGCAATGCTCTGATCGGCAACAAGCCCCTGCCTGCCTCTGACTGGGATGGCTGAATTGATTCTGCTATACGGGCTGCGGCGGCCAAATTTTGAACTGGGGTTCGATATACCTGTGTCGGCGGGAAGAGCTGGCGTCGACTAGACTCGGGAGCCCGCTGACGCGCTTGCTCGTCGAGTGTTCGCTGGAGATTCTCCAGTCGAGTGCGCTCGGCCAAGTTGGCCAAACGCGCGTCCTCCAAGGCCCGGGCCTCGGGGGTCTCTCCGACGATAGGAGTGCGGAGCGCGTCCATGTTCCGGCGGCGAAGCTCCTCTCGCTGTAGCGATGTGAGAGGTTCGGGGAGATACTCATCGTGGGGCTGCGACGGATCGCCCCCACCCGCGCCTCCATCAGTGCGAGGGAAACCGGGGGGACTGTGTGTTCCATCGACCGCCAGAACCTCAGCCGCTGGATCGCTGCTATCGCACTCGGATGCGGTCTCCATGGAACCAGTCGACAGGTCGAACAGGCCGTAGAGGGATTCGACGGGCTCGATTGCCGCGACTTGTGGGGCTGCCGATTGGCGGGCCACGGCATGCCTCACCCACCGCTGAAGTCTTGACCGACCGGAGCGCTTGCGCTGGTGGGAGACAGGGCGGGGAGATGACGCAGGGGTCGACCGATACTGGGTCGACGACTGCCGCAGGAGGACGCCATGAATGCATGCGCGGAAGTGCGTCGCGCCGCGGACGGGGAGCGCGTCGATGTCGAGTGGTGCCTCCTGAAGCCAGGCGGAGTCATCGGCGATGAAGGTGAGCGCGCCGAGACGGATCTCGCGGCCCTCCACCAAAACTCCGCAAGAAACCATGATCAAAGGGATCGGAAAAGATCGCAACTTCTCCAACTAAGCGCTAAGATTCCTGCCCCATGGTGGGCGCTAACTGTCGTGGTTCTAACTCTGACAGTGATGTAGGGGGGTGAGTATGGAGAGGCTAGATCCTAGCTATTGGGAAGTTGTTACACGCGAGGTTTACGAGTTCAGGCCCTTCTCGGAGGAAGTAATAGCCCTACGTCTCGGAGCCCGGAGGCGGTCGACTGGATTATGCGTGTATGGATTACAGGGGTGCGAACCCTTCCTACTGAGGAGGGGGGTGGCTTATATAGAGTTCGCCGGCCCCCTCCTGCCCTCAGTAATGCAGGGTTTAAAGTACATTTAAGATGGGGCGTTACTGGTAACGCCTCCAATAAAGTGCTATAATGACCATGAAGACTACTTAACAGCTGACCGTTTGCCTACGGAGTGACTGTAGGTCTCCTGGCGGTCGAGTGGTAGCTTCATAGTCGAGTGGTAGCTTCTTGGTCGAGTGTCTTGAACCTGTCGAGTGGAGTACCTTCAAGTCGATTGATAGGTGATTTCTTCTAGGGATGTCCTTGGGTAGGACTCTTTGAGACGGGTCCATGCTCCTACCCCAGGTATGTAGCTTCATCAATATGTTTGAATCCATCTAAAAGTTTTCTCACTACCATAGTGTTCATCATATACATATGCATTTGTATTAAAAAAAGTAGCATGGATATAGTGAAATGCGAAATCCACGTTAGAATTGGTGATCGCTACGTGACACGCACTCTAATTCAAATAACTAACTACGTGACACACACTCTAATTCAAATAACTAATTATGTGAGACACACTCTAATCCACGTTAGCGTGGGTACCGTTTTGATTTTTTTTCAAATAACTCCTCATTAATTAATTTATAGTACTCCCTCTGTTCACTTTTATAAGACCTTGAAGACATTTCAGACAATGTGCAAAATAGTTCATTTTAAGTTGTTTGAAACGACTTACAAAAGTGAACGGATGGACTATCTCGTTTCAAATGACTAATTATTGCGAGGAAAACACGAGCATGGTAATACATACAGATTCATTTGCAAATGAAAGAAGATTCGTTTGCATTCTCAAATGTAGGCGCACCAGGCAAACCAGGGTCGTGTCATTGTGGACGCTGCTTCGGTGCCTTAAAGGCAACTGCCTTTGCGTCACTGACATGTGGGCCAGCCACCTGTTGGACCCATATGTCATGGAAACAAAGGCAGGTGTAGTAAGACACCGAAGCATAGTCCTATCGGGGTGGTCGCGTGTGCCGGACGGACGCGTAGCACCCAGCCACCCCCCCCCCAAAATGATGACGACAATATAAGTTCGCGCTTCCACGTTTCAGATTGAAATATCTGGCTGCCCCAATTCCAGCCCTGCAAAATCTCTCTTCTCCACCGTCCCCTTCCGCGCCCAGATTGCTCAAATCCCTAATTCACCGCCAACCCTCGAATCGCCCCTCGTCTCGTCTCTTTCCCCACCGTTCCCCACCTCTGTGCCGGACGACAACGACGAAGACGACGGTCGCGCTTCACCACCGCACCAGAGCTACCTCATCTACGCCCTCGTCCACCGCACCGGGTGGTCCACCGACAACGTCGGCCACCACAACCGACGTGCCTCACAGACACCGAGTTCCACCGCATCAGGTGCGCTTCACCAACGCCGTCTGCCAGCTCACCGGGGCTACTTCACCGAGCACATCATCGCACCTCCGCCCCCCGAGGCCGTTGGGGCTTCACCAACGGTCTCGCCCACCGCATCGTAGCGCTCCGCTGCCACTCAAGATCTGCATCCGCGCGCGACCAGCCAACGCCAGCACATCACCCTCAGTGGCTTTGAAGTGACCCGCACTCTAGCTAGGCGAGCATGCCCAAACGCCGGCCCGAACTAGGTATCCACACATCACTCCCTTGTGCACTGTTCCGACGATGTTTGGATATCCTTTCACTGCTCTCTTAGCTTACACGCCTATGCACTCTGACCTTAACTCTTATTTCTTCCGGAGATATCATCTGAAACAAGCAAATCCATATTTTAGCGAAGCATGACGGCGCTACGGGATCTGGTACACATCTTGCATACCCGTATAACCTTGTAAGTATTTGTCCTCCGGTACAACATCAAGGTCGATTCCTCTTATTTGATCAACCATTCGCCGTGTCAAAAATGCAGAGGGGGATGCAAGGAGCACAAGGCCTGCACATCCAAGCAAGTGGTAACATGGACTTGTACATGGAACATCCCAAGCGCAAGCAGAGCTGCAGTGAGCCTGTACAACGAGCTAGCGTAAGTCCCTGCATTTCATTTAATTCGTACTGGCATTCATGTATGATTTATGTGCAGTGCCTGATCCACGAATTCAAGTTACCAGGGCGAACATTTAACTTAAAAAATACAAAGGCACTTGCACTCCGGAAATCAACATAACTTGAGAAATGTGAAGCTACATGCACTTTGAAAACCAGCTAATGATCCAAAGTAGTTCAAATTATAAACACTAAATGATGCAACATGGTGTACAAGGACTACAAACATGGTTTGTACCTGCTTGAATTATTCGTTCTCTGGCTGAAAATATCGAAGTGTAATTGCACGTATAACCAGTGCGCAAACTGCATATCAATATATCTATCCTGCACAAGTATGCCAATAGTTTGAAACAACAGATTAGAAAAGTATTTATGCTATGTTGTCATGATACGGGGACTTTCTGGTAGATGGCCTCGACGTTTCCTCAAGCTATGAAAATGCACTATAATTTGCTTGTCATCAATGCCTGCAAATCTCTATCTCTCTCAACATAGTAGATCATCATTAGACACTAAATCCTTCAATGAGCTTGCAAAATGCTTGCATTAGATCCCTCATTAGATACTATATGTTCATCACCAGGAGCATGTAAAATGTTTGCATCAAATCCTACATTAGCAGTATGTTCATTAGACACTTCAGGCTCAAGAACAACATGAGCTTGTATGTTTGCGTCAGAAACTTGATTAGATACATCAGATTCAGTCAGTTCAGTATTGATTGGGGGAGTTATAAAATAAGTAGAAATTGGTTTCATTTTCTCATAGATTCCCTACATACAAGCAGTTTTACAACACCGTTAGGTTTAACTATTGGCCAGAAATTGAAGAGTTGAATTAGATATAATCAGGGATGTGATGTACCTGCTCGTTGCACATGCTACTCTTGCAATTAGCGACTATCCGTTTGCGCAAGCTCGATGCCATGCCCGTGCTGCCAGTGCTGCCTCCCACGCAGGCTACACCCAGGGTTGGATCTTCATCTTCTTGTCCTTCCGTTCGCTTGAAGGCCGGCGACCGCCCTCCAACGAGGGCGCAAGGAAGTGCTGTGTCGGTCTGTCCAGCGGTGGCTAGGTTAGGAGCGAACCAGACTGGAGGCTGGAGCGAATGAATTGGGATTTTTCCTGCTGTCGATCGATATGGGAGGCACTCGTTTGGGCCGCGAGCCTGCTATAGGGTCTGCCTTGCACTTATGTTATTGGCCCATCCAAATTGAAACATTTTTCTTCATTTTTTACATTGCCTGCTCATGTGTTGGGACGAACAAAACTAGTGTGGGCCAACCTGGACGACTCAAACTAGGTGCACACTTTCCAGCCACCTGAGGCGGCCGCCCATACCAGCCCCTATGGTGGCGTCGCCCCTTTTTGCGTGTATGATTGGATAGTGAAAAATATTCTAGTGGCGCTTTTGATTTACCCACAGAATGGTTGAATTGCTTGTTTCTATGAACTGAGTTCGCTAATAATGTGAAGGATGCCAGTCTTTTCATCCTATTGTAGATTGCTTAGATCTTGATATGCCAAAAGTAATCGCATGAAATATACAGTAAAAGCCAGTGTGATGTGTTTGGCTACAACTAGTCTGACTACACGTCCTCATATAACATATCAAGGACGCACCATCTTACCAGATTAACCATTCGACTTACCCATGTAGTGTGGGAAGAAAGAAGTATTGGGACTGCGTATCCAAGCAATTGATGCCATGGACTCCTTCGTACAACCATGTAAGCGAAAAATAAGTTGCAGTGTGCCTGTACAAAGAACTAGCGTAAGTTCAGTTACCTGCTTCTCGGAATTTTAGTTAGCCACTTATTGCAAAATTGTTCAATTACGTTGCTTGGCTTAATTTAGTTTGCTATTGATTACATAATGGCACAGCCTATTAATCATATTGTAGACTGCGCCTATCTATGTGTTTGATACTTATTGTTAAGAATTACCTGTTTGCCTTAACTTAAATATCTACTTGTTTGTTTAACTACTTTGCTGCTGCAACAGCGGGTTACAATGATGTTAATAACTACTTTTCAGCATCCAATTGAAACTCTTTAATTCCTTGTTTGTTTAACTGGTTTGCTGTTATAACTCCCAGTTGAGATGTTTTGCTAACTTCAACTTTTCTGAATCCAATCGGAACTTTAATGGCAAAACAGGTTAGTCCAAGATCAAAGAGCAAGGTCCCCATGGACGTTGCATCATCCCACAGCAGTGGCACCGACCCAATCGTGCATTATGAATAGCCAACTGCTGATGCTCTAGAGGCTAAACTAGTGGTAGAAAGAGATTCTGCTTCTGCACTTAGAGATGAAGTTGACATGTTGAGGAAGCAAACAAGACAATCACAAGCAGTACTCAAGACAACCATTAAATATTTGGTGGATTTCAAAATGAAGCAAGCTGAGACTGACCAGATTGTTAAGGTCCTGAAGGAAAAAAGGAAATTAAATTTCTACTTGGTAAATCATAGGTGAAATGTTCTTTCCATAGTTGAATAACCTTTGTGTTGTGTGTTCATGTAATCAATCAAACCATTTGTTTTAGAGATCATGTAATAATTGTTTTTTTGTTTGTAATTTTATTTGAGCACAAGTCTGTATTAATTGATAAGACTCGGAGACATTTCATTTGGATTGCTGTGCCAGACCTACAAATATGCCAATCGGGCTGAATGTGCATTCAGCAATACTAGTATAGATGGACCATAAGTGGCACGCATCGGAAAGGGCCAAGATGCTGGCTAAAAAAAGGATGCTGTTGTAGCCAAAAAAAAGTACAATGGCCTGGCTTATGTATGTTAGTTGATATTATTGATCCATATACTCTATAAGTGTTTATATGTCTGTTAGTTCCGTACATTCTTGGTTGATTGACTCGGTATTTGAATCTTGATACATCGCTTGTGTACATATCTAAATGGGAGTACACATTATGCTATGTGGGACATTTGAGTTGGACATGAAGTGTTCCAAATATTCGAATTCACCTTAAAATGGATTATAGTTTCTGAATTTGAGTATCGGCATTTGTAAACCACATTCATATATGATAGTGGAATACATCTTTGTCATCCTTTTGAAGATATATAAAAACACATAGAATGATTTATAAAGATTCATATAGGAATACAAAATGGATTCGAATTTAGTTGCCAGGGTAAACGTGGATGCTTATTGTCCCAAAATTCGAAAGAAACAGCAAAATGTCCACTCCCACATCGGCTGCCCGAAGCCAAGTGTTTGGGAGATGGAAATTACTGTCTACCCATTACACGGACAATCCATCGGCCCGATTTCCACTGCTCTAAATAGGGGTAGGTTAGTAACTTCAATTAGACGTGACACGACCGCCTCTGAGCCCATTCCGACACGGTGGGCGTCAAACATGGGCGGCAAAACTCATTTGATTCAAGCTCATCCGAAAGACCTCTGTTTCTCCCTCCATTCCCCATTCATACACGGTTGACGGCAAAACAAACTCTCCTCGTCCGAATTAGATGTAGGCTAATATTTTAAATAGGGGCAGATGTGTAACTTCCATCAGACGTGACATAACCGCCCTACCTGTCAGCCCCGTTCATACACCGTGGGCGCCAACCGTGGGCGGCAAAACACCCTCTCCTCGCCCGAAATAGTTACCGGCAAATATTTGGGAGATGCGAGATTACCGTCCTATCCCCAACCGACGAGACGTCCAAATTTGAAACGGGGGATAAGTTCGTAACTTTCCCATATTTCAGACAGGCGCGTCCCAAAAACATGGTTCCCCGTACCTCTCCCTCCATTTTCCCATTCATACACCGTCCGCGCTAGAACACCCCATTCCCACACCAGCCTCCGTCCGCCACCCCATCCATCGCCGCCGTCCTCCACCACATGCATCGCCACCGTCCTCCACCATGCCGGAGCGCCTACTAAGACCGCGTCGTCCACTGCTAGAGATGGACGTTTCTCATCCACGGCGATGGACCAATAGCCTTGCATCGCGTCCTCTCGCTTCATCGGCGTCGTCGTCCTCTTTGCCGGGGCCGCTCACACGACCTTCTCTTCCACCGCAACGGGACTTATCCCCCGATGCACCCGTCTACCATCACAGATCTGCTTCAACGCCACCGACAGCCATCGCACCCTCGATGCCTACACGGCACCGCAAGAGAGGTGGTACTTCATATCTCAACTTTTTGATCTCAACCAGAAAATAGATCTTAACTTGGTTACTCTACTTTCTTTTCAGCTCTTAGAATTTAGTTCTTAGTTCAAAGCAAACAATGGATGCTAAGTATCATTTCTCCGGTTTGCAGCTTCAAATCTGCCATGACACAGCCATAATACGGTTTAATTGATCATGCTTAGGGTTTAATTGATCATGTTGGTTCCGTGGTGGTTTCTTTTATAGAAATCAGAGGGGAAACCCTCTTTTGCTAAAAAAATATATGCTTAGAGTTTCCCCCTTTTATGATCACTATACGATCAGAATACGTGCTTCGTTTCATAATAACACTGCTCCACCCATCAAGCTAAACAAGCTTAGTTGTTCAAATACGAATCTGATATTATTAAAACAGAGTTGTTTAATTGGTCAGCCAAATGTTCCTAAATTAGTTTAAAAAATGCATGTTCGCCGCTCGAGTGTGTATCTCTGTGTGTGGTCTGGTCAGCACGGTTGGGGAGGTGAACTTTGCATATGCAGGGGTTTATAGGGAGACACTCTCCGAGTTGAAACCGCAATGCACTCCATAGATAATCTGACTACTTTTTATGTTTTCATGAATCTCAGATTCTGAACAGCATCATAATGATTATGAGCTTGCGTGCATGAAAAGAATAAAGCAGAACAATGCCATGGCTGTCAAACTTGGCATTAAGGGACTGAAATCAAGTCTGGATGCAATGCAATGCAAACACTCTCCACCTACATATTCATGCTCAGAATATGATCCTAACAGTGATTCTAAGCTAGAGGGAGACCTAAGTCAATGTAGCTCCCTAGTGGAGGAGTCAGAGGAAGATGCCCTATCTTATTCACCCATCAAGGTACTTGCTCTAACTTTCCAAGGTTACATTGCTCGCACATATCTTGCAACTGATTCTTTGCATTGCTTCTACTTTGTTGAACTACCATTAGCTTAGTTTACGCATCGTGTATGTGAATACGCCCTGCCTATCCATTTTCAGTACATATTCCATTTGTCATCATACCATATTTATCCATTCAAATGATGTTCTTGTGTATTAGACGTTCAAAAGGAAGAGGGCGATTGCTGATCGTGGAGGAGCACAAGCAAAGTATTTGGAAAAGGTAGTGGCACCTGATAAATCAAATAGCCCATTAGGTGTACTTGCAATATCACCTGACCCAAAAAATACCCCAACTCTAGCAGACTCTAGCCCTACTACACTGGTCATTTCTGATGCCCCAACTCAGCAGACCCCAACTGCAGCAAACAGTATGATTACGCCAGTTGACATAGCACCAACTGTACGACGCAAAACCCCCATTCCAGCAAAGAGTACACCAAATCCAGTTGCCAAATCCCTTTTCGAACCAGAGAGAGCCCCAATTGCAGCAAATAGGACCCCTGTTCCATTTCTTCCCAGTTTAGAAGACGAAGCTTATGTTGTTGTCAGGAACTTTGTGCGCATCTTTCCGTCATGGAAAGATTATACCGCAGACACAGAACAATTTCCAGTCTTCCTCCGCAACTTACGCGTAAGTAATGTACTAATGTTATTCATGGTCATTACTGCATATGTTTCTGCTAATAGAAGACACAAGATTTCATTCTTTTAAATAGGCGAGGCGCAAACTGGATTGTGATGACAAGCAAGGGTTGGTTGCGCTTTTCAAGCACTCGTTGATGAAGTATCGTTCCTACCCGAGGCAAGCACACTTCGATGGCAAGCCTCTGAACGAAATTTCTGTAAAGTCTCCGGTGCTACATTTATCCGACGGTGACTGGAATAATCTTGTTACACATTGGTCTTGGCTGCAGCATAAGGTACTGTCTATGATATCACATCACAATTTGAACTACATTTCTGCATTTGCCTTAATGTCTCACTTGTACAAAAATTGTTAGCATAAGAACACTTGTTCTCAAGGGACCACAGAATCTCGCAACTATACTGCACATTGCATTGCTCTTGTGAGTACCTCTTGCCCTGTATGACCATATTTACTTTCATAGCTGTTTGATTATGTAGCATCACTGCACATGTTAGCCTCGTAATCGTCCATTTGGTGGACATTATAAGATCCATATGGACTCTTACATAAATTTAGAATCAACCCAATGCTTTTGAAGAGGTTTAGCTCTGCAGTCCTCTTGTAAGGACTGAACATGGTCTATCACTGTACTTACATTAACAACTACTCCCTCCGTCCCATAATATAAGAACATTTTGTATAGTACACCAGTGTTCAAAACACTCTTGTATTATGGGAAGAGGGATTGGTTCATTTTGTAGCATGCTGCATCTTATCTCCCTCGCCCATCATTTACTAAAAAAGATCAGATCTATATTTAATCTTACCAACAAGTAGAATACACAGACAATGCTAGTGTAGAAGTGTAGCCCATTGCTCTTGTCAGTACATTTTATCCTGTAACGCTTGTACTTCCAGGGATTGGTAGTTGATTATGTAGCATCAATCTGCATCTTATCTTCATTATCCTCTACCCCTTCTAGTATTATCATATCTATAATTACTCTCTACAAAATGTAGAGTACATGCAATGCTTATGAAGAAGATTCTGTGCTGAAATTCTTGAGTTATCCTTCCCTTGACATGGAGAAGGGCATTATAAAGCCGGTGTTAACTGTTAATGTAAGTCAGTCCTTCTAAAGCCTTTATCCCCAACTGCTGTTTAATTTGCTCATACTCCCTATCATTTACTGCTGTTTAGTTTGCTGTTTCTACCAAAATGCATGTTCGTAAGAACCGTAAGTTCTAAGTTTTACCTGTAAAACCAAATTCCTTATTCATACCATGCACATTACTTAATACTCCCTATATGTATGCTTGTTTTTGTGGATCTATAATCCAGTGTGTGGTGAAGCAGCCCACGTTTGCACCTTGTCATCTCCTGTTTTATCTTACTGATGTGGCTGATGATATGAACAACATGCCATGCACATTATCCAAAGTAGATACAATGATTTTCTTTGCCCCTCATCTATGCTTGTTATGTTGACATGGTAATCCAGTAGTGTGGTGAAGCTCCCCGCATTATGAACAATGCCAAATTATGCTATTGATATTTTGAACATACTCTTTATTTTCTAATTTGAAATTGGATAGAATTGACAGAACAGTTATCATCTTTGTTTATACACGTGGAAAACCTGTCATCTCCCTGCTTTGTTTCAGGGTGATATGCCTGATGGCATGCACAAGTCTGCTAAAGGCTGTGAGACAAACCCAACATATATTGCAGCAAAGAAGGCAAAACATCTTGAAGATAGCGAGACAACCCCAAAGTCTTGTCTTGATGCAGTGTTCAAGTTACTTGACACTAACATTCAGACAAGCTCACAGAATTCGTTGTCTGAATCAGTTCGACTTCTTCAGTCCCAAGTTCTAGCAGAAAGGCATTCTGCAACTCAACTTCGACTTGAAGTCCTATCTCTAAGAAAGATTGCGGAGAACACCAATGAGGACCTCATCGCTAAACAGCTACACCTAGAAGCTATGACCGACATGCTAGGCCGGTCTCACAGCCTTGCTCAGCAGCTTGCGCAGCAGTTCCCCCGCAAGGCTAACCTATCTTGAGCTATCTTGGAAGTGGTCTCGGTTCAGTATTATTTTGTTACACTGCAATGGTGCCCAGTTTTTGTAATCTGCTTCTACATTGCGCTTTATGATCACTGGTGGCGAACTTCGATGCCCAGTGGATGTAATATACCTTAAACCCTTTATTGTATAGTGTAGGTTTATTCTAAGTTACTATGCCGTAATTTCTTTATTGTATAGAGTAGCTTTGTTCTTAATTCATACTAGTTACGCAGCAGCATGAAATGAACCCCGACCCATGATTGTGCGAATCAAATCACGGGCTTTTAACAGGCCAAAACTGTCTCGGTCCTTGTTTGGCCCAATCAGATATCGGCTGCGAGCAGGCCAGATGCAAACAGGGCTGTAGTTAGGCCCAACTATATGACTGGCTTTTAACAGGCCGAAATTAATATAGGGCCAAAATGTTAAATGGGCCCTTAACAGGCCAAAACTAATATCAGACCGAATTACTAAGTGGGCCTTTAGCAAGTGGGCCCAAAAGCATAGTGTCCAGTTGACGGGCCGAATCTGATATGGGCCATAATTGAGCCCAAAGCCTCTTAAAGGGCCGGACCTGATCTGGGCCGTAATTTGGCCCAGAACGTGGTAGGCTTTTAACGGGCCGGATCTCATATGGGCCACTATTAGGCCCGGAGCGTGGCATGCCATTAATGGACCGGATCAAATATGGGCCGACATTTGGCCCAAAACATGGTAGCCAGTTAATGGGCCAGCCTACTAGGGTCCTCAAAATCTTGTGGGCCTACAGCTAGGCTGGCCTACTAGGGTCCTCAAAATCTTGTGGGCCTACAGCTGGGCCGACCCATTAATATCGGCGAAATCTCGTGGGCCTTTACCTGGGCCGGCCCATTATGACCCGCAAGAATCTTGTGGGCTTTACCTGGGCCGGCCCATTATGGCACACAAAAATCTTGTGGGCCTTTACCTGGGCCGGCCCATTATGGCCCGCAAAATCTTGTGGGCCTTTAGCTGGGCCAGCCCATTATGGTCCGCAAAATCTCATGGGCCTTTAGCTGGGCCGGCCCATTATGGTACGCAAAATCTTGTGGGTCTTCAGTTGGGCCGGCCCATTTAAACTTGTTCGGCCGTGCCACATGTCGACATATCATAGGCGCCTATCTGACCCACTGACGAGATGACACGTGTTTCGTCCAGCCAATAAGAATTTTACACGTGGAAATTTCCCATTGGTCGGGGCTGTTAACGGGTTATCGGATCCAAAACCCGACCCGATAGCTTAACGGCGTTCCGTTACGGTGGATGCCACGTGTTGGTCACCCTTGACGAAAGCACTTCTGTGACACGCGGTTTATCATCATGGAAGTGGACACTTCTGTGATGATAATTTTGGTAATGTCATGGAACACTTCTACGACAACACATGTATGACTATCTTGACTCTGTCATAAATTTGTCATGGATGTACATGCATGACAAAAAAAGTGACCTACTGTGACAAACACGTATCATCACGGAAGTGTATTTTTTTGTAGTGAAGGTAGTCGACGGGGAATAGGCAGAGTGCGGCGGTGCGGTAGTAAGCAAGCTTACCAACACTCCCTGGCCAAAAGGCTCTTTCACCGAAACTTCCAACCAATGGCAGCGAGAGTGGTTTTACATCACGGAACCCTGTAGTACCAAGTGGGCAGCTATACTTGTGTTCCGTTCCGGCCCTCCGTTATAGCTTGCATCGTGGATCAATAAGGGGCTGGACTGCGAATCGGTTGATGAAGTGCAGACTCTATAGAGCCGCATCCGAACCGTCCTCGAGAGGGACATCGATCTTGTCGACGTGATTCAAGTAATGCTAATCCGCCGAATCCTGCCATGCCAGCGTAGGCTTCTCCGCATGTGGGAGTTTAATCCGGAAGGACCACGAACCCTCCAACACTTCTTCGGCACTAAGCACAAAGGGATGTGGAAGATGTTTTTTGGGAAACGAAAACATTGGCCGGACACCACCGAGGACGTCGGCCTTAACTGCAACCGTCTGGATACCCCGGTAAGCACTTGTCTTCCGAACACTTTGTAGTTAAGTATACCATAATACGTTACCGAGAAAACTATCTTCTTTCAGGGCTGGATAAAGAAAGCGGAACTAATTAGGTGTTCGGCCCCCCTTCCCGAAGCCTTAGTGGATCCCGTATTAACAAGGATGCTGGCCCCGACACCATACCAGATGCCTGTGAAGGATGACAATACGGAGAGCGGGAGGACCAAAGATGGCCTCCATCCCGAAGATATATTAGACGCCGTGTCCGGGGAGATGAAAATCCCATCGCCCAAAGACAAAATTAAAGGAGAAGCCAACATTCATTCTCCATGTGGTAAGAAAGGGGCCGTTTCCGAAGATTGGGAGAAAAAGGCCCCCAAGCGAGGCAAGATGCCCCTGTCGGGCGGCTCGGGCCTGAAGGACGACATTATTGCGCAGTCCTCCAGTGAGGCCAAGCCTAAATTGTAAGCGAACAAGGGTGTTTTACACATACCCCGTTCCTCTCCTGTGACCAGGGTAACATCTAAAATGTATGTTTTTGCAGCTCAGTGCACAATCTTTCTCAACAATCATCTTCCTCGGGAGATCTTCTCCCAGAGATGATGGAAAACGAGACGCCTCCACCAATGTCCTCCCCCAATAAGGTGGATGACTTCGAGGTGTCGTCCGGAGGGTCTCTCCTGATCCGCAAGTGATGAGAGGGATGACGAAAACACGAATCGAAGATGATACTTCGGTAGCCTAGGGTCCGGGGACCAACAATAAAGGCCCCGGACTGTCCGGCTTTCAGCCCGAGACAACTCTAGGGGCGAATGAGTGGATCCCTTCGGAGGGGGCCATGCTGCTATGGCTGCTTCCGGAGATCCAGAAGCGCCGGATATATTGACGAACATGCTGTGACAGGTGTCCATCTCCGAAGACCATCGTACCTTCATGGGTACGGTGGTTGAAAAGGTCCTGTCCGTGAAGATCGGATTGAATGAGGCCTTCACGAGCCTACTAAGAGGCTTCTGTTAGTGGAAACGACACCTATGGGGTCACTAGGATCCCTTCTACGGTTGGCGGGCGCGGGGTTGTGCGAAGAGCGGGTCTGACAGGGAGCACACAGATCGTTTACCCAGGTTCGGGCCACGAAGATGTGTACTACCCTAGTCCTGCTTTGGTGGATGTATTTGAGTGTTCTTGTGTTCTTGAGCTAGCTACGGGGTGCAACTTTTCCCAAAAGAGCTGAATCCCCCTCCTGGTCGCCTCGGGCCTCCTTTTATAGGAAAAAGCGGTTGCCACAGTGGCACACAGGAGGTGGAAAGGCCTACAGTGGATGAGTCTATCCTCTGCGACTGTCGGATAAATGCATTTAATGCACTGCCGATGTGCCCTCCTTGCTTTATCGGGGACGCCAGGGAAGCACGTCCCAGCTGTTGCTGCCTCGCCTCGCCTCGACACGCGTCCGAGCTGATGAGGCATCGTGGCGCCACGTTGGCTGGCTGCTGGGCTGGCACGGTGGTGGAGCTTTCATGAAGGGTTGCACGCCGCCACGCAAGTGCCTGCTGAGTCGATGTAGAGGCCGCCCGTCGCCACACAGGTGTCTGCCCAGCTGGCTGAGCTAGCAGCTGCTTGGGGATGGTGGTGGAGTCTTGGCTGGCGCGGGCCCGACAGTGGCCCTGCTGATGCTCCCGGCAAGGGTCTTGCCGGGGGCCCGGCAAAGGCCTTGCTGTGGCGTCGTAGTCGTCCCCGACAAGAGGTCTTATGGATTCCCTCGGCTAGGACCCCGCCGAGGGTCGCCGTCTTCTGGTCCTCATCTGATCTCACATGTTAATGATCTTGACGAAGATTTGCATGCGACCACAGAGGTGCCTCCCGAGCCCTGGTTCCAATGTAGTTGGTTGGGTTGGAGCCTGCGGGCTCAAGGGTGGCTCACTCCGCTGGCATCGGGCAAGTTGCCCCGGCAAGGTTCTTGCTGGGGCTGCGGAGGCTGCCTCGGCAAGGATCTTGCCGAGGGAGTCCACCTTGCCCTCTTGCTCTCCTGCGTTTCTGGTCTTGGCGTTCCCTTGGTCGTCTCGTACTTCAGCTTCTCTTCGGCTTCCCTCCTTTGCCCTGCTAAGTGTGGCCGTGGCGCGCGGCTCTGACTGCCCGTGCACAAGTAAAGGGGTCAAAAGAAGAGCCCCTACTTTTGTACACCGACAGGAGCCCCCGGGCCTGGGCCACACATAAGCGCGCCGCGTTGTTGGGCCAGGCCCAGAACGATGCGCGGGCAGGTGGGGCTGATTTTACCATAGTAACTCCTCGCCCGCTGCGCTTCCCCATGACCTGCGTTGAACGTGCGTCGTGGAGGGTCGTGCGTGAAGTGGGGGTCATCTGTGAGGCAGTTTCTGCATGCATGCGTCACATCGTGGTAAAGAGGCAGCCCGCGCCATCCCCGTAAAAAGGAACAGCCGCGGGCGCGCTGCTCATTTACCCCCTGTGTCTTCTCCAATCTTAGAGCCGTCGTTCCTTCCTTCTTCCTCCTCAAGCCCCTGCTCTTGCTCGCCGCCACTGCATTTCCGTTGCCCTTTCCCTTCCACCTTTCGTAGCCGCCATGGCACCCAAGACTAGCAAGGGCAAGGAGCAGCCAAGAACGCCGGAGGGGCGGAGCTGCCGGAGAATGAGTTGGCAGCGTAGCGGACGGAGCTTGCCTAATTTCCATCAACGGTCGATGCGGCCCACCTCCGGGACAACTTCAGGCTGCTGTGGGGGGTCAAGACGGGGGGAGAAATGACGGGGCATCCTGCCACACGCGTCATCCCCGCCAATTGCGGCAAAGCCTCCCCGAATTGGTACCCGTTCTTCGTCGATTACTTCTCTTGCGGCCTCTGCCCCCTCTTCTCCTATTTCTTCAATGGCATCATGCATCCTTCGGCTTCCACCTCCTATATTTCACCCCAAATGTCGTGGCGTGCATGGCTCTTTTCGCCCATCTCCGTGAGGGCTTCGCCGGAGTGCATCCCAACATGGCGCTCTTCCACTATGAAAGTACAAGTGCTCCCTAGGTGGTTTTGGTAATTAATGACAACATATCTGTTGTTGGACTAACGTTTCTATCTAGTATGTTTCAGATAAGTTCAACAATGGAGTGGCATGGACTAAAGGTTGTGGGAAATTCTCCAAGATGCTAAGGACAAAGGATTGGCTAAAGCTTAAAGCTCAAGACTCTTCATTTTACATTTTAGTGAACCAAGATCACATTGAGTCCATAGGAAAAGCCAATACTATCAAGGAGGGATGAGGTGTTGCTTAATGAGCCTCTTGCTTCAAGTGCTTAATGATATGCTCCAAAATCCTCAGCTACTTTCCCACTTCCACATATGACCTAAACCTAAGCCAAACTCGGACCTACCGATTATTTCTATCCGGCGCCACCGAGTTTCACTTGTCATAGCCATTGCCAAACCCTAGGAAATCGGTTCTACCGATAGGGATCTCGGTCTCACCGAGATGGGATTGTAATCTCACTGTGTATGTCCATTGCCAAAATCGGTCTCACCGATCTTGTGCAATCGGTACTACCGAGGTTACAATGCAAACTCACTGTGTATGCTCATTACCAAAATTGGTCTCACCGAGTTTGTGTAATCGGTCCCACTGAGTTTCCCTGACCAACCCTCTGGTTAGCTTATTACCAAATCGGTCCCACCGAGTTTGTGTAATCGGTCTCACCGAGATCACATTATGCCCTAACCCTAACCATATCGGTCCTACCGAGTTGCATGTCAGTCCCACCGAAAATCTCTAACGGTCACTAGGTTTACTATTTCGGTCCGACCGAGCTTGTTGATTCGGTCCCACCGAGATTGGTAAATTGTGTGTAACGGTTGGATTTTGTGTGGAGGCTATATATACCCCTCGACCTCCTCTTCACTCATGGAGAGAGCCATCAGAACACATCTACACATCCAACTCATATGTTCTGAGAGAGAACCACCTACTCATGTGTTGAGGCCAAGATATTCCATTCCTACCACATGAATCTTGATCTCTAGCCTTCCCTAAGTTGCTTTCCACTCAAATCTTCTTTCCACCAAATCCAAATCCTGTGAGAGAGAGTTGAGTGTTGGGGAGACTATCATTTGAAGCACAAGAGCAAGGAGTTCATCATCAACACACCATTTGTTACTTCTTGGAGAGTGGTGTCTCCTAGATTGGCTAGGTGTCACTTGGGAGCCTCCGACAAGATTGTGGAGTTGACCCAAGGAGTTTGTAAGGGCAAGGAGATCGCCTACTTCGTGAAGATCTACCGCTAGTGAGGCAAGTCCTTCGTGGGCGATGGCCATGGTGGGATAGACAAGGTTGCTTCTTCGTGGACCCTCCGTGGGTGGAGCCCTCCGTGGACTCGCGCAACCGTTACCCTTCGTGGGTTGAAGTCTCCATCAACGTGTATGTAGGATAGCACCACCTATCCGAACCACGGGAAAAACATCCGTGTCTCCAATTGCATTTGAATTCTCCAAACCCTTCCCTTTACATTCTTGCAAGTTGCATGCTTTACTTTTCGCTGCCTATATACTCTTTGCATGCTTGCTTGATATGTATTGTGAATGTTGAAATTGTGCCTAAACTCCACTTAAACCGAAAAAGCTTAATAATTGCAACTTTAGCATTAAGTGTCTAATCACCCCCCTCTAGTCACATCTACTTCAAGGTCCTACAAGTGGTATCAGAGCTTTGGTCTCCATTGCCTTGGTTTAATCACCATTGGAGGAAGATGGATGTGTCTACTTTAGGGAGTCTTAGACATAGAGTGCCTATTCTTGATGGAGAGTATTTTCATGAGTGGAAAAATGAGATGCTTGTAATTTTCAATCAATATCATTTGAAAAAGTATATTGCTAGCCCTTGTGTACCTCATATTGATCCTTTGCATCCTACCCTAGATGAAGATATCGACATAATTCGCAATCTTAGAACTATTGAGCTCATCATTAGAGGATTGCCCAAAAATTTGATTGCTAGTGTACCTACTCTTAATTGTGCCTATACTATATGGAAATTTCTTGAGGAACGGTTTCCCGATTATTCCTTGAAAATTTTGGATGAAATTCTCCATAAATCTATTGCCTTGAGTAAGATGAACTCTAGTGATCCTAGTTTTGGTGATTGTCTATTTGAGCTTACCAATCTCAAGCGTGCTAAAGGAGATGTTGGAATCATTATATCTGAAGCTATAAGAATTCATAAAGGTGACCACTTTGATGATCATTTATCTAATGAATTACCCTCTCTAGGAAATGATGAGTCACAAGATCATGGTGAACATGGATACTATGATGATGATGATAGTGACTTCGATCTTGATGATGCAATGAGACATTTTGGTCTTATGGCAAATCTTCGGGGATATGTGTCAGGAGGAAAGGAATGGGTTCTTGATAGTGGATGTACTGATTATATGACCGGAGATGAAGAGATGTTCCGTGATCTTGCTGAAAATGATGGCCCTCGAAAATATGTCACCTTTGGTGATAATTCAAAGGGTAAAGTGGTTGGCCTTGGTAAGGTGGCCACCTCACATGATAGTTCCATTCAAAATGTCATGCTCGTTGAATCTCTCGGCTACAACTTACTTTCAGTATCTAGACTTGCTAATTTCGGTTTGAATGTCCTAGTTACTGAGGTAGATTGCCAAGTGTTTCGTCGAGACAATCATAAAATGGTCTTTACCGGTATACGTAGAGGTGATCTTTACATTGTCGATTTCTCTAAAAAGGCACAACCTAAAACTTGCTTTATTGCTAAATCCTCAAAAGGTTGGTTGTGGCATACACGACTAGGTCACGTTGGCATGAGAAACCTTGACAAGC